>NC_091495.1:16850979-17170108 GCF_947461875.1 Haliaeetus albicilla
TGATAATATTTGGCATACTCTTCCATACCTGTGATAGTATTTGACCTTAAGATTTCTTTTTGTAATTATTAAATGTTTAGTCTTTAGTAGTATCATTGGCACTAGGGAATATAGTTATGCAAGAACTGTCAGTATTTTAAAAATGCTTTCATACAGTTTGCTCACTTTATCCATTTTTCATTTGCAGTTGAAAAATGAAGAAAAAGATACATATGAGGAAAACCTCCATTACCCTTTTCTTCTCATTTTAAACAAACACAGATAGAAGATGACACTTTTGTTTGTTTTAAGGTGGACTACTGAAAATTAATCCATGTATGTGGATGGCCAGGGAGTGGGGAGGGTTCAGTTCCCCCTGTTTTGTTCCTGAGTCATCATTAGAGAAATATTTCTAATCTAAATGCTGAGGAAGATACCGTGACTTTTTTCACAGTGGGTAAACTTTGAGACATCTTTTTTGTATCATTTTAGAACTTATTTTTCCAATTATATTCCAGCCTAAAACTGATCAGACTTCACATGTATGCATTAACAAAGGTGTAAAGCTGGCTTCCTTCTCTTTTGTGCCTTTAAACTCGCATGTACTTTGTTAATCTCTTTTTAAATGTTATTTTTGGGGTGTATTGAAAATATGTGAATAATATACTTTGTGGGCTTATATAACTGGTTGTAAAGTAGTAAATGCATTCACATTTAATTAGTAAGGAGATAGTTGTCTTAAGATCTTTTAAAAGTGCACCTATTGAATGCTTGGATTTTTCTGTCTTTTTTTTTTTTTAAATTCCACTGTTGATTTTTCTGTCCATGATTGAAATGTCCTTATTTGCTTCAGTGTTGAAGGCTTTTTATATATATATGTGTGTATGTATGTTTTTTTCCAGAAGGACTTTTCCTCCTGTAGATGTATAAGGAATTATGCATCAGACAAAAGCCTCATAAACTGACCATTTGTCCTTTGGACACAATAGCCTGCCCAGCCCCTCTGCTCCTCCTCTCCAATTATGTGTGATTAGTCTCAGTGTGTTGTGTCAAGAAGGGGGAGTGTGCTGAGTGCTTATTATCTGTTTAGGTACAAGAAGAGCACATTTAGGTTCTGACTATGAATGGAAAGTGAGCCTTTATCAGGACTAAAATCTAAATGCTACTATCCTAGAAATCGCTTTTTAAAAAATACATCCTTTTCTGATAAATTCCGAGAAATACTTAACAGCTAAAGGATTTTGTACTGTAATCAAACTATCTCCCTTGAATTATTTTACACTATGATATATTGTGGCCCAAGTATTTGATAAACATTTCATGCGACTTTTCTTTTACTGGGAGAGACAAAAATCCTACAAAGAAACAGGAGCAATTTCTTATTTTCTTAACAGTTTAATAGACCATTTTAATGACTTCTCAGAAAAACAACCTGGATCATTAAAGAATCCTCTATAGTCTCTTAAACCACAACGCTTTTTAAATTATAAAAAAAGAAAGAGAGGCAGAGACCATGACTAAGAGAGGGAGGTACTAGATGCAATGAAGTATAGAGGATCATGCTGAAATACATTAATTAAAAGAACTGCAGTTTGGCAATAAGCATTCTTCCATATTTAACAAATTGGCCAGCATATAAACCACAAGCTCATGAAAGTCCCTTTCTCTTTGCTCTTCTTCTCAAACAAATTTCTTCACTACCAGTTTGCATGTCCTTGTATTCAATACTTTTTATGCTCCATTAGAGCACCTAGATGGATCTCAGAAGGCATAGGTCAAGTCGCAGTTAGATCATACATTTCTTTCTCACAAAAAACTTGAATTGCAATGCCAAGTGATGGGCTAACATCACAATAACAGCAATTTATTCCTCTTTTGATAAAAAGCAGCCTATTCTCAGTGTTAGATAAAGACCAGGGGCAATGCAAACCAACCATTTATCCTAGAACTGAGTAGTATGTCTCCCCTATAGCTGGTATGAGTTTCATATTCAAACTCTTGTTGGAAGATACATGTCTAGTAAGAAATCAAAAACATTTAGGAGTAATTTAAAATTGCTGTGAAGGTGACTTTAGTTTAATTAGTTTTGTTTTGTTAGTTCCACAGAGCAGTACCTTTGTTTTCTCTAAAAACATGTACAAGGAAATCTTTATAATCAACAAAGGAGTGTGAAAAATAGTGAAATATTAAAATTTGTGAACCTTTTATTTTTGAGACGGCTTGAATGTCTGCTGTACAATAATCTTAATAAAGATTGTTAGTTGCCAAAAATAGAACCAGTGTCACTGAAAATTGTGTTTTTAGCTCTAAGAAGAAAACAGTTTTACTCAAATTAGTAGCTGATAATTGCTTTTTACTTCTTTAGTGTCTGTCGTTTGAGCTGAAGGCTTTGCACAGGTGCTGCCATCCCTAAAGTGTGTAATTGACGGCTTGTTTACCAAAGATGCATTTAGGCTTCATCCTGCAAACTCACACTGGAGCTCCACAGGCAGTAAAGTTACTACTCATCTACATAAGTGTTTGCAGGTTTGGTCCATGTAGATATTTTTAGAGGTATACAAGCAAGCTCTCCTCTTGATTTTTTTTTGTTTTAAAATGGGTATTGAAAAGTCACAGATGCAGTATTTACTGTATATGAGGCACTAAAAATGTTCTTTTTTAGAGACATCTCTCAGAGTCCCTCATGTTAGTAGGGACTTGATGAATTGTTTCTGAGCTCTTAAATTTTAATAAAAATACATTGTTTATTAATACATCAAATATCTTTGCTAAGAAAAAGTTAAGCAGTTTATCGAATCATGCTTATAAAATGTATAAGAGCCTTTCACATGATGTGCTTTAACTAGTCTCTGATACTTGGCATATTTTTAATGTGTTCTGTAACAGAATATTGAGCTTAATTACTTTGTGTTTGCAAAGCACTTCGAGGATGAATGACACCGTGCAAGAGCTATGCCGTCTTCACTGAGAATGGAAATGTTAAGCTGATGCAAGTTTTCCTTCACCTATGTTGGTAGTTTTTAGAGCAACATTGTGTCTTCCTGCTTTCTCAGAAAAACAGCAGAAAGAAATGATCTTCTTGTGGACATCCATTCCCCTGGGCACAGCTGGTGCCACTGGCAGTGAGTTGTGATCTTCAGAATATAAAAGACCAAGAAAAAAATGTTCTGTTTCCTGCTGTGAGATCTGGCAAAGGCTTTCTTAAAAATTACAAACTAGTTCTATCTGATAGCAATCTGGAACAATGGGACAAATCTTTCCATTTGGGAAATAAGTTTGATTTGAAATGAAAAATGTCTTAAGAATGTGAGATGAGGCAGGAGAACTTACTACCCCAGGTACCAGTCCGGCTGCAAAATCCTTGTTAGACAAGTCATTCACATTTTGCCTGTGGCTTAATGGCTACATGTTTGCGTGAGGTGGGAAGCAGGATTAAAATTGTTCCCCCCATGAAAAGCATCCTTACATCTTAAGCCTGGCTGCATACGGTTTATCAAGTGTTATATCTCCATTACAACTCTCCTTCGCTGTTCCCTGAACAAAAGAGGATGCAGTGGGTGGAGCTTTTGATCCACCTCTTGATATGGCAGGTGGCACAGCTGATATGGCAGGGGGAAGAGGGGAAGTGCAGCAACACATTGCAAGTCAAACAGAGCAGCATTTTATTACCATCTTTCCCCCACCCTCCCTAATGCAAGAGAGGAATAACCAGGTCCCTGTCTTTTCACAGAGCAAATTATAAATGCATAGTCTAGCCTGGATTTCATTATGCATGGTTTTCTTCTTCTTTAAATCAGGGAATCAACAGTGAGGTCAAACTGCGAATTCCTTTAACTCTTGTGAAATGTTTTGAGATGCTGGTAGAAGGTGCTAGGACAGCATGTACTGGCCATTATATCTAAAATATTTTCTGTGCAGTGTGGTCATCCTATGTTGTTCCCTCAGAAAGAGACAATTTTGTTGCTTTCTATCTTTTTATTCACTTTTTAGATTCTCCTGAGTCTGATTGAGACCGTTTGTCATGCCTTCACTGTCACAAATCAGTAGCCTAACATTGGTTGTAAGCACACCAGCATCTTTTGAAATATGGTTTTAAAAGCTGATTTTCAATATTATTCTCATCTGCACTGCCACAGCACGCATTTACTTAAATGAGTGTACCTTGATGCGAAACCCCGTAAAGCTAAAAGAAAGCCAATACATGATAGTGGATTTGCAGCTGAATGTTTAAGTAAAGGGGGGGACCCCCGCAAATCATGCCCATTCCTCCACAAGGGAACCTGAGGCACGGACAGTATTCCTGTCTCATTTGCCTTGAGGCATTTAGAAAGCAGCCAATATACTCTAGAACTGACCCCAGATTTTGTGAGACCAAGTGCAGCATCTCCTCTGCAAGATCCATCTCCCTTTCTGACCTGTGGACTCAGTTCAATCAGCTGAATGTAACAAACCTAACTTTTCTTTCCCATTTTTAAAGGGTTTAGCTTATTAAGGCTCCTTGCTTAGTCAGCAGCTGGCTTACTGCCAAAAAGCCCAGCATATTGTTGTGGCTGGGTAAAAGCTGGATATTTTCCATGTCTGTGCAACAGCGGCATTGGATCTTCATTGTCTCCATGTGTGTAAACTGTGTGGCAAGTAGAGGGAAGATGCACGGAGCAGTAGTCCAGATGGCATTCCACAGCCTGAGAAGAAACATCTTGACCCTCGAATCTGGGTTAAACTCAACAGATGCCAAGCCCCCAGAAACAAAGAGCTGTTGTGGCTGACGACAGCAAAGGAGCGATAGGCCTTCAGTAACAGAAAGTATCTTATTTTGGATGCATTTCCCTGCAGATAACCAACACACTGTCACTCGTAGAAGATTGCTTATTAAAAACAAGCAAAAAAATAATGGTACTCTGCCCTAGGCACCGTTCCCCTTCAGTCGTAAAATGTTGCCCCTGGGTGATGGGTTATGCTAGCAGAAACGGATTTGAACATTCAGCCTGTGTTGTGCCCTGCCAGAGCCTGCATGCTAAAAGGCCTGTTATTTTTTCCTGACTCTGACTTCAATTAACGTACTTTTAAAATTATTAAACATATCATGCTGTGACTTCTAAAATGTCAACAAGCTTCTAAACTTGGGAGACAGGAATGTAATAAAATAGGTAATAGGAGATTCAATAGTTAATAGAGGCCCTGAAGTGTGAGTGTATACAGTAGCTGTATATTGGAAACTGTGCGAATGAAGATGGCTTAGTATTGCAAACTGAGGAAGAAAATTGTTTTTAATTAGCACCTTCATAAGAACTGCTGATTAATACTGTTTGGTTTGGTGAAAAGCTTTCAGCTGAGTAATTTGTACAGCCATTACAACAGTTTTGTTAGACCAGGACTCCTGTTGTTAAACACAAACAGCAGATGATAATGGTGGAAGATGAGTTTGTCATGTAACAATTTACCTTATTGAAAAAAGCTTTATATAAAACCCAATACAGTAGGTACCAGCAGAAATCACATATTTTAAATCCTTTCAAGATTGCAGTGTGCAATGGTAGTGTGTTTTTTCATGGACTAGAAATAGATTTTATATCATTTATAAAATTATATATACAATTTAAAGGTGTTGTAGCATGGACAAACCACTTTACTGGTAATGCTTTACATCAGGACAGTAAAGTGCTGGTATATTCAAACACTTCCTAAGTATACAAAGTAGGTCTAAAAATTGAAAGGTAATTAAGTAATATTGTTCACATGCAAATGTCTGTTTGTGCATTATGTACTGAAATTACATCTGGTGTTTGTGCAATGTCTAGCATTTATACCTCAGGCTTTAAGGAGATTTCTCCCAGGTTAACTACTGTTCACTGCTTTTGCTTACTGTTCTTTTCAATTGACAACAAAAAATTAAAACCCATTATCCATGTCTCCATAATACAGGAGCATATGTATTTTAGTGGTCCAGATAGGAAATTTAGTGTGGTCTGTAGAAACAGAGGGATTTTATTAAACGTGGTAACAATGAAGGAATATCTGCACTAAATTATGACGCTAACCAAGGATGGTAAGATCTGTAAATTATTGGAGTGCTATAATAGAACATGAGAGTTTTCCTTTAGACAGGCCTTCGGGGTAATAACAAGGGTTGAGACTCACGACAGTGCCAAATAAGCTTTAGACAGCATAATAGTCTGCAAAGAAAAGCCACAGAGCACTAATGTAAAAGAAGAGCTGTCCACCACATGCAGTAAAAATCACCAAAGGTCATTTTATGGTAGCAATTGTGACATAAAATTGGTGGTCATGCTACATGTCTAATACTCAGCACAGCTTTATAAATGATGGGCCCCTAGCGATGGCTGTCATTAAGTGCTTTCATCATAATAAACTTTAAACTGTTGGCTTTATGAATCGCCAGCCAGCTTCAGCTGTTCGTTGGATGGAGCTTGCAGTGCCTTAAGTGTGACAAGGCCTATTAGGAACTGCAACCATGTTTCAAGCGTACTTGGCTTTCCCACTCCTGGGGTGATTGCTGCCTATTAAATGGCATCTGGGAAGATTTTCCTCCAGCAATCTCTGATCAAGAGCTTTTTTGGGCTTTGACCTGCATTTCCTTCAAGACTTTCTCTGAGGAGTTTTATAAGAGCAAAACTCCAGAGGATTTATAGCCACTTCTGATTAATACCTTTTCAGTTTTTCTAGCAACTCTCCCACTGCTACATGGAGAAAAGCTTTCATTGTTCCTAAGGTGCTTATTTGTGACCTTTTCTCTGCTTTCTGATTCCCTCTAACATGTTCTCAGTGAAATCCTTGGTGTGCAACCAAGACAGTTGCTGAAGTTGCTGCAGCTTTGTGTGGAGTGGCTTTGATAGTAAAAAAATAAAATTAATTTAGAAGAGACTCCTCCCATTTTTATTTCAACAGTTGTCTCGCAGCTCATGAGTAACAATTAAATGCCAACAGTACCTATTTGCTATCCTAAATAGTGTGCATGCTATCTAAGGTAGAGAAACTGCTAATTCCTTTGGACTCCAGCTGAGGGGAATGCAGCTACATAATTACAACAGAATTTTCTTCCTCAAACGGTGCCTCTCAAATCCCTGCACGAAGAAACAGCTTCTGCAGTCCATTCATAGATGGGAAAGTGAGCTCTGCTGTAGCAGGGCCACATTCTTCCTTCCAGCAGCTTCCTCTCTTTGTAAGGAAATTGCTCCTGTCCCGAGTTCATTTGCCGTCCCTCGCTGTGTTGAGATGGCATAGGCAGAGGAGCAAAACCCAAAGTGTTTACAGCTTTAAAAAGGTCACACCAGCACCCAAAACTCACAGCCATCTCACTGGTGCAGCAGGTCTCGGTGGGAGACCCCTTGGTGTGCAGGCTGCCGGGAGCTGAACCCGCGCACAGTGTGGCGCAGGCTCAGGGTGCAGCCCCCAGGGTGACACATTCCTGAAGCCCAGAGCACACCAGGGATAACTATACTGCTGAAATATAAAGTTGCATATAAAGATTTCATGAACTAGATTATATTTTCATCACCCTTATGCATATGAAGTCTTTTAATTTCTATAAATCTTACAGTGAGTTAGAATTAAATTGTATTAGTGTGAATAATAAATGTTTAGGGATCACTCATCTAAGAACTTGTAGTATTTAATTTACAAGGACTATACATTTTTCAAATCTCTTAACAAGGAACTTTAAGCACTTCTTGAGGTTTAAAAAAAAAAAAAAAAAAGGATCTGGAAAGCAAAAATGCTCTATTTTTCCCCGGATCCTGAATGAGTGACTCAGGAGGTATTGTAATTGCAAAAGCTTTCTGTGTGTAAGAACCTGGCTAATACTCTTATTAGCATCTTTTTTAATCCAGGTAACATAATGGTCAAAGTGTCAGATGAATGTCTCAGAAGTGGACCATTAAAAAATAAATTGCGAAACCTTTGAGAGATTAGCATTTGAATCCAGCCAGAAGCTCCTTGAGGTTCTCGGGTGTGGGTCAGAGCCCTTAAAGCATAAGTTGCTATCACAAACCACATCAGCCTCCAAGTTACTCTGAATGAGAAGACAGTAGCCACGGTTATTAGCCTTAGCTCTAGACTTGTTTCCTCTGGGAAGCAAATATACAAAATGAGATTTTCATTGTGAAAAGAGGTTTCATTTTCTGAAACCTTTCATTTCTAAAGAAGTTTGAAAAGCAAACAATAAATAAAGTACACTAAAACAGTATTTTCAGGGTATTTATGTTTTAATTCATAATAATGATAGTTAGCCCTTAAACGGGGTAGTACTTTGCATATTCAACATGCTTTTTAGAGTCATTACTCAAATAGCACCATGGGCTGATACAATAAGAAAATGTTTGCCTTTTCCCACATCAGGAAACTGAGGCAAAGAAGTGAAGTAACACACATAGGAAGACTCCACGGCAGGCAGAATTGCATCTATAATGCAAGGCTCATTCAATGACAGTGCTTAAACAGCAGACCTTCATCCATCCATCAGACTTTATTTTGTGCTAGATGTTGGCATACCCCAGGAACTGCATTTTTTACATCATCAGATATCATTTGAAATTCCTTGAAGGGGTTATTGTTCTTTCTAATGGATGGTACCAGTACTGGATTTTTCAACAGCAGTACTGAAATACAGATAGGGACCTATGATGTATGAGAAGTATTTTAATTTGTCATCTTCCTTCCTGTAAAGCATTTTAGCAGCAAGCTCCTCATTTTCAAGGGATGGGTAACAGCACTAAAGAAAATATGTAGAACTTTGTCATATTTCTACAGGAGAAAAAGGCTCTTTATTTGTTTGGAGGGAGCACTGGTGATTGTTCCTACAACTTCATACTGGTTTACTCTTTCTACTGCTATGTTGCTTTTCAGGGGTTGGGGGTGCTTAGCAGCAGTGGCTCTAGATTAACTCTTTGCTATCTCGTCAGAAATCTACAGAAATGGGTTTGGCCGTTTTTTGAGACACATACTTCCACAAGTCTGCAGGCAGTTACTTTGCTACTAGAAGCTTTAGGGATGAGGACCACACTTAAACCATTTTGCAGTGTTAATTTCCAAAGGTCCATGTGAATCACAGTAAAGGCATTAGTACTGTGTAAGCGTATTCAATAATTGATGCAAGCAGTTAAAACAATGACACAACAGGAAGCAAAGTGGTGATTTAACCTTTCCCAGTACAGGGAACACTGGCAGCTCAGCAGATTACTATGGAAAGGGCAGGTGTTTTTGTCACAACTCTACAACAGCTTGTGCCAGGTTAGGTGCATCTGTGCTTTTCCATGCCCTCCCTGCAGGCAAGGGACTGCATGGGCAATGAAAAAGAATCATGTCACAGGCACCAACACTCTGGGCATCTGCCAGCTTATGTAGCGAGGTAGAAATATTAGCAAACACGTGGGCAAAGAGTCCATTATGGAAATAAAGGGCATGGGAGAGCACAGAAACAATAAGCCATATTTTACAGTGGTTTATGGGCTGTGCAGAAAAGAAATGGGGAGGAAGAGACCGAATTCTCCTCATCTGAGGGGGAGATACTCACCACGACAAAAATCATTTGGAAAGGTGTTCAGCTCAGTTAAAAGGCAGCCCTTTTGAAGCACTTTCAGAGTTATTTTCAGCTACGAGCAAAGCAGAGGAATATTGCCACCAGGCAGAAATTGCAGCCAAACAATGATCAGTGAAAAGGATGCCTACTGCTGAACCCCAGCCCATTTCAGATCACTTTTGGCCTGCTCTTTTCTTTGTTGTAAGGCCCCATTACAGCAATAACGATTGCAAAGCATGGGCAGCATCGCAGCCTGGTCCTCCATGCCAGGGCAGCAAGGGTTGGAGGCTTGCCTCTGAGACCCAAAGGGCTGCTTAACAGCATGGGGCAGGCTCATCCTATCCTGGGTCATGGCGCTCAGAAGGCTTTACTTGTGCCCAAAAATTAGGAGTGAGAGCAAAACAGTTTCAGTTAGGTTCATCATAGAAGAGGGATGGTGCATAATCCTAGCAGGCATGAAGATCAGTGAGACAGCACACCAGCAGGCAGAAAGGCAGAAGACAGACCTTGCAGAGGAGCAAGACTGGTGTGGCGAGGGATGCAGGTAAGGCTGAATGGCTTAAAAACTTCTCCAGAGTGAACATAATCTGTACGCTTTTGAAACTGTCCTGTGCCCAATAATCACAGGCACAGGAACCTGTAGAACACAGATCCGCGTACATTGGGGAGCCCCTCCTTGTACTGCAGTGCATCCATGGGATCACACCATGTGTGTGCACTTGCCAGAAAAGGGAAAAACTGAAGGAGCAGCAGGGCACACCAAGTGCTGCAAAGCCTCAGCCTTGTGGCATATTTGCTTGCCTGGACTCAAGAGTGCAGTGTAAAGGCAGGGTATGATTCTACATGACCTATGGTTTTGCCTTCAGAGCAATCTACCTCATGCTAATGAGGTGATTAGGAATGTGTTTTCCCTAGGTAACCACTCCTGGCAGCAGGCAGGGGGCATTTTGTGGCCATACAGCCATGCTCTTATTGCTGCTGGATGGTATTCCCCTGTCCCAGAGCCACCATCCTTTCTACCTGGTACTCTAAAGCACAGCACTTCCCACCTGTGCCAGAAAGGGTCAAGCTGAAATGAACACTTGCATGAACAGTTCAGATCATTGTACAAGCAGATATTTGAGTTGTAGAAGCACTGCACATTTTCCTACTGCTATTTAGAGGCTAATGTGTGCAGCCTTAACAATAATTTGTATATTCATCCATTCCAGTAGCTTTGTTCCTGCTGACTTCTATCTAAAAGGTGACATAATACACATTTTATGAGCTATAGGACAGTTATGGCTTAAAATTAATCCATATGTACCAGAACTGGGGAAAAAAAAGAATTTTAAAAAATCTCAAACAATTCATATTCCCCTTTGCTGATTTCTTACCTTTTCATAGCATAGAAAGAAGAATAAATTTAATGCTTAATGGTGGATCTGTGCATATTTTCACTGTAGGGAACATGGAGAAAAATCAGAATATTCAGAAATCTGTGAGCTGGAGGACAGCTTTTCCCAAAGTGTTGAAAAAGCCCTTTCAAACGATGAAAGAAATTTCACTTTAAACATTTAAAAAATATTGATGTAGCAATGTGGTGCTCTGCAATGCATCTTTTATGCTTGAAGCAGTGTCATTGGTATATTCCCAGATTTCTTTTAAGAGCTGACTTCCAAAGGCAGCTAGTCCTGCAGTAATAGTTCAAAATACTTGTGCTTCCATGAAGGATGTCTGTAGTACTTGAAGCCGCAAGCTGGCTGTGAGCTCAGGCAGAACGTGGCTGCATCTATGTTGACCTAAGCCAAGGAATACACTCTTAACTATTTGGGCTTCCTGCGCTGGCTCTGGCCATCCATATTATGGCCTGTAAATGTCCAGTCTTGGCCTATATGAGCTTTCTTTTGCAGAGAGGAGTAGCCTAAGTGTAGGCTGCTTATAGATCTGAACTTTCCAGTGGGTAGCTTCAGGACCTGATGAGCAGGTGGTGTAGCTACATGCTTAGATGGGACACATGGAAGGCGATGAGCCAGTTCTTCCATGCCATAGACCTGTGCTGAGCAGTACCATCGGGCTGAACCTTCTCTTTTAGTGTTCCCTGAAGGTTGCTTCTAGCCTGTGTTTGAACACACATCCTCCCAAGGTGGGCTTGAGTTTGTGTGCAGATTCTCCTGTGCTGGACCTGTCATTTTTCTCTGCTAGTTTAGCTGGGATGTAACTCAGAAACCACTGCCCTGTACTGGTGCAGTGAAAGGTAATTACCCTTCCTAAAGGAAAACACAACTGCACAAACCTCCATTTAGCTCTTAAAAGCTGCTCTGATAATTGTCTTAAAACCAACCTGAAAATGTGAAGCATTAGAAAGCATTACACCAGAGCCCATTCGTGCTGCTTATATACTAAAAGTTTATTTGTACAAGCAATTGCAGTGTCTATCTCATTTAGACCCCATAGGACCTTCCTATATGGCCCTCTGACTCCATGAGAATAGAGGCAATTCTCTCTGGGCAGTTATGTATTACAAAGGAAGCCACCACCACTGTGAGTAACATTATCTTAACAAAAATATCCCTGCTGTTGCCCAAACCTTGACCTACTGTATAGCCCTTTTTCTGTTAAAATAACTCACTTGACATCTTTACCTTTGTATACCACTTTGCTGTGCTTCCCTATGACCCTTTTAAAGAACTATAGCGGTGGTAGAGCTTCGTTGCAAAGATGAACTGCAAAGCATAGCCAAATTTGGAGGGTCTGGAGGGAAGGACAAAGGGTTGTTTGTTACTATTTCATATATAGCCTGCCCCAAAGAAATAACAATAAAAGATGCGTGGCAGTGAAGACAGTGTATACCCTCTGTCCTCTGTTGGATAATTAAAGTGGGGTGTTCCACACAGACCTGTCCTTTCTGAAATTTCACTGGCTAGTTTTATTGCATCAGGGAAAGTAAACCAGCAACAATAAAAATGATGTTTGATGTTTCTATCCTTCTAACATTAAAAAAACAGCTGCTTTTCTCACTATTCAGTTTTCTAGGGTCTTGTCAGGGCCCAAGAAAGATCAGAGCAGAAAAGTATCAGGTGCTATGTTTCCCCTCCTTTTTCTTCCTGGTTGTGATGGTTTGGCTTTCAGATGGTCTGATCCACCTCTGTTTTCTAGCTGCTTGCATTCCTCAAGGACTATGTGCTTTTATGCTCTGCATCAACAGGAGGAGACAAAAGAGTGGCTTCTAGGGATGCAGGATGGTGGTGCACAGGCAAGACCAATTTACAGGATGTTGTGCTATAGCTCTACTCAAAGCACAAGAGATGGATTTTTTTTCTGAAGTAAAATCAGAAACATACAGAGATTCTCAGAGGTTCTCACTTTGCTGCCTCCTCAGTCAATCCTTGTACTCTTCAAGGGCAGTGAGGAAAGTTGCATCCTCTCCTTTCAGTAGGATAATAGAAGTGAGGTTATCCACACTGACCTGCCCCTTCTGACTTTTCAGTCAACTAGCAAGCTTTATTCCATCAGATGAAGCATGATTTGTTTTACTTTCCTGCTGTTCACTGGTACTTAGAGAGCTGATTAACTTCTTAAAGACTTGGGAGCACAACAGGAATTACAATGCTGCTGGTGAGTATGGAAAACCTGCACACATGCTGTAGTTTTGTTTTCCAAACCCATCAGGCCCTCATGTGAAAGATCTTGAGTAATGAGTTGTTTGCTGTCACCAGCTACTTCACTTGTCCTTTTACACAAACTCCTGTGCAGTACTGAGACAGTAGGCACACTCTCCTTGGGACCTGCCATACCTTTAGGATTCTTCACCCTACTGAAGAAAGGCCTAGCCTGAAAAAAAGGCATGTCTCAGGCTCACTGCAATGTCGAATGTGGATGCAGAGCCCTCCTCTGGAAAACACTGCGTCGACACTAACCAGCTGGTTCTCAGAGGGCCTCCCGAGTTATGTGAGTAACCGTTTTAATTGGATGGGAAGAAGTTTCTTACCAAATTTGCCCTATGTTGTTGAGTCAGTGAGATGAGCTGAGGAGTTTCTGGCTTGAGCTCAGCACCTGATCAACCACACAGGTTTGCAGGTTTGCACCGTGGGCTCCAACCGCCTCAGGGCTCTCTCTGCGCTTCAACCCCCAGGCATGGGAGTGCCACTGGCGCGCACACCCTAGGAGTTGAAGACTGTGTCCTGTGCCCCGCAGCAGCAGATGGGTAGGTCACGTGTATTGCCCCAAATGCGTGTTCTGTTTATCCGGACTCTGTGCTTTGCTGAGAACGGGAGGGGTACAACACTTTCTGCCCTTATTGTAGGCCACAGAGCCCTCCCGCACTGCGGTCCCTGCAAGATGGCTTCTCGGGCTGCGAAACGCGTGATGGGGCCTAGTGCTGCGGTGTGGTGAGGGCTCAGATGTCAGGAGGAGTGTTTAGCCCTCCTGCAGGCAACATTGTTCCCACCCCACCTATCCCTAGCTCAGGCCTTTGTTTGCACCTCATGGGAGGAAAATAATCCCCTTGCCTCCGACCACACCTGGATTCAGCCTCCAATTTGGCACCTTGAAAAGTGGGCCCATTCTCTAACGCTCTTGCCAGGACTAAAGCCGGGGTGAATGCAGCTAATTCTCACCCCTCTAATTAGGTGGTGAGTTAGCAAGGGAAGACCTCACCTGTTAGAAAAGTTAGGAAAAGAGAGAGACAGAAAGAAGGCAGGAAAGAAGACAGGCAGGAAGAAAGGGAGAAAAAAGAAAGAAAGAAAGAAAGAAAGAAAGAAAGAAAGGAATATACTCTCTGAAAAACAAAAAAGAAACACTGAGCATTTGATCACTGTAACCAGGAGGGAGGCCGGGAACAATCCCTTTCCTTGCAGGTGCAGGACAGGAGAGGCTGTCTTACACAGGTCTGAGGTCTGAGCACTGGAGGAGCACTGGGGGCCTGGGAGGCAGCCCCAGAGCAAATGCCTTCCTACGTTTTCTGGCTTGCTTTGGCCATAGGTCTCTGGGGAAGCCTTTACTGGAGAAATCAGACAAAAGTGTTCCTGTTGTTACTCATGGGAATTCATTGGTTCAGAAAAATGCCCTGAAAACATGTTGAAATCCAGTTACGCAGTCTCAGACAACCAAAAAAAAAAAAAAAAACCTCCAATAGTGCTCCACCAGCCCTCGCCAAAAATCAGCATTTTCCTCGGCTTATTTAATAATCAGGTGCCTTTCTCCCCATCCCCCCCAAAAGAAAAAAAACATCTGCTCTAGTTTACTTGAAATAAAGAGGGCCAAAACCTGTATGTATGGTTTTCTTAGCTTCTCCTACACAGAGAGCCAGGGCCATGGAAACACCAGACTAAGAGGCTTAGAGTAAATCCTGGCAGTCTCAGTGCTAGAAACTCTCCCACTGATAAACAAAGCCTAATAAATAAGTTTGAGACAAAAACTAAATGAGAGTGCGTCATTGTTGAGCAGTTAATTAGGATCCCTCTAAGCATTCGTGCTGCAAAGAACAAGAAAATTAAAGAATATAAAAACATATGTTGGCAAGAGTGAGAACATGCTAAAAGTAAACACTGCTGTTATTATTAGTAGTAAAAATAATATTAATTACTTGTATTACAGTAGCACCTAGTGGTGCTACTGGATCTCATCCCCAGATGAGATTGGGGTCCCCAAAACATAAAGGTCTTAAATAGAAGTTGCATGTAAGTGCATTCATGTGCATACATATATAACATACATATATAGATGTGTGTACATAACATACAGATAGCCATGCAATTCAAACGAAGAAACCCCAGTAAATGGAAATCGTGCTACAGAATATTTTGTAACTTGGATTCTCTTGTTCTAGTTTTTTTATGTTGCTGCAGTGCAGCTCTTTGCAATCATTATTTATGATACAGAGAATCCAGGACTGCAGTTGTAGTGCAGGAGTCAGAGTATATATGTATATGTGTGTGTATTCATAGATGCATACATATATATGTGTATATATATCTGTGTATATACACACACACACACACAACACATGCACACTCACACACGTATGAAGTCATTTTTCTCCTAACTTGGATCAGGATAACACAGAAATCTTGGCTGAAGGCAGAATAAATACTACCTCAAAGGCTCCATTTACTCACCAAGCACCATTTCTTCACTGCAAGTGAAACTGCCACTGTCCTTTCTGTGCATGCACAGACACATTTTGGAGAGTGGTGTCTCTCCCCACCTTGCACTGTAAAATCCTCCCATAAGAAAGTCGTAGTTGAATACTGCCCTCAGCTAAGTCAATACAGCTTTGTCTCAAAGGGTACAGAACCGCAAGTTTCAGTTACTGCAGTTGCTGCTGACTTCTACTAAACCAGTCCAAATAAATTATAAAAACCCCACCTTTCCTTTTCTGATGTGAATTTGCATGCCATAACAGGGAGAGGGTATAAGGACCCAGATGACACACAGTTAACTGTAACTCCAGATTCTTTAACACATGGGAACTAATTTAATTGTTTTAGTGCCTGGGTTTCCTAAGAAAATGGGCCCTTGAAGATTATCTGGGTTCCTGTTTCAAACAGAACAGTGATGAGGGGGTTTTTTTAGAAAAAAAAACTTGTTTTACTCTAAAATAACAACAGCAGAGGCATTGGAGTCTTGAGATTTCCAATGCAGAAATTGCACGGCAGGTCAAGGCGTCAATTTAATGTTCGGAGACATGCTTCGTTTGAATGATAATTTCATTAGATTAGTTTGTAAACTTTTAATGCAGGTTGTATTATATGTCTAAGAAGAAACAATTTGTGTGACAGACTATCCTTCATAATCCCCCTCTTCAGCCTTCTGCTAACAAAAGACCCTTAATACTGAAGATGTTTTGTGGGAGGAGAAACATTTTCCAAACAAGTAGTTTCTCTATTCCAGCCCAGGTAACAAAGAGGCCTTAGGAATTTCTGTGGGCCTTGTCAGGAATGGCCCATTGGTCTTAAAGCCACCTGCTGCTTAAGCCATTGGTCAATAGATTAACTGCTGCTATTACTAAGTGTTTAGAAAAGTAAGTTATGTGGCAGAGCAAACAAAATCAACCTCCTTAACACATGTTAATTCAAAATTTAATAAATCTGCACTGAGAACAGTAAAGCAATCAAGGCGGGGGGGGGTGCACAGGAAAGCTCTTCGTATGTGCTGGTCTTCCAAGCAAAGTATCACATAGCAGATAAAAAGTCTTCATGGCACCTTAAACAAAAGGATAATACTCTATTTGCTTTGCAAAACTCCCTTGACACTTCACTCCACCCCTCTGCCTTCCTCGTTTTCTTCCGTTTTTCAGATGCTGTTCTGCACTGCAGGTTTTGGGCAATTTCCAAACCTTAGACACAGAAGGTAAGTGCACAATAAACACTAATAGTGGAGTAAATTCCCAGTGAAAAGGTGGGAAGCATTCAAATACCAGCAAAAGCTGTGACACTCTACAGCCCTGCATCTTGTTCTTATTCTGTAATGAAACACGTTTTAACAGAGCACATCCCCCCAGAAAAGAGAAAGCCTTGCACTCGCCTTCACAAGCAGTTGAGGACTTTGCATCACCGTAGAGGGCTAGGAGGATTTCAGCAGGGGAGCCGAGGAGTTCCAGGAGGCCAATGCAGGTACTCAGCCTTGTGTGGGTGGCCTGGGTGAAGGCCAGAAAGGTGCTATCAATTCTTAAAATACGCCATTTAAACCTCTTTTTGCCTACTGCCCTGTGCTATTTCATGAGATAAAAGAAAGACTTGGGAGAAAAATTTTGGTTCTGCATGCAAAAAGGGAGTTCGAGAGATACCAGGTGTTGGAGCAGGTTGGCTTAGGTGTTCTTGCTTTTTTGGTCACAAGCTTCAAGCACTTGCTATTTCCGATACTGCAAATTTAAGTAACTGGTAAAATATAGTTGTCGTTATCATTTTGGACAGATCCACAAAAGTTGTTGGAATAAATTTCCATTTCTGCGATGTCTTTTCTTAACTCTTAACTTTTACAGTCCTGTGTTTCATTAATAAGTAATTTGTTTCACAAGTAAGTCAGTTGTGACTTAAAACTGAAGATCAGGATTATGGTTGCCCTTTCTTGGTTTATAATCATGGGATGGATGCTCCCATGTAGGACGAGTCTGCGTTTTGTCAAAGGATGCTCAGGAGAAGAGAAAGGTCCAGAACAGCAGCAACTCACATCACAGGCAAGTTTGCCTACTGATGGTTTCCCACTGAGTGTTTGGCGGGGAAGGCAGAATTGGAGAAATGCACTGAAATATGTTTGTGCTCCAGAACATGCACACTTCTACCCAGGGTGAGGTGTTGCATCTGGCACTGGTCTTTTCTTCGTAATTGTGACCATTTGTTACTGCTGGGTTTGGGGTCTGGGTCTTTCCAGAATTCCCACAAGTCTAACACCAGTTTTCCCAAGCACGTTTGACTGGTCCCGAATGTACAGGTTGGCAATCAGCTGCAGTACCTCTGCTAGGAAGACAAGGCATCTGCCAGTCAAGTTTTCAGTGTGGATTCCCCAGGATCCATAGGCTGGGTTGTGATTTCCCTGCAGACTTTCAGGTCTGGCTCTGGCAGAGCCTTCCTTAACCAGGCATGTGAATAAATGCTACTGCGAGCCTTCATGCTTTTTGGAGGACCAGAGGTTCCCCCTTCACAAGGCTGCAAATCTCCTGAGAGGAGAAAGCAGCAGCAACTCCAAAATGTTTTCCTTGCAGACCCTGTCAAGCTGGTTTTTTTCCCCTAGTAGGGGACTGTTTAGACCTCTATGAACAAGATAAGATAAATGATTTATTGTGGCATGGTAGGTATTGCTAGGCTATCAGCTGCCATCATGGAGACCAAGCTGATGGTTGTAGCAAGATATTAGGGGCTATCTTTAAAAAGGACATTTATCTCAGATTTTTAAAATACATCAAAGCTCCTTGCATGTCTGGGAATATTTGGAGGTGAGTAAAATGCTAAGAACATTTCAGCTGGACTGCTATCTGCCCTTTCCTTCCCATGTCTAATCACCCTCCCTCCCAAAAGTCTGGTAAAATTGTGATGGAAGCTTAAAATAAGAGGCCCATGCATAATACAAGATTGCCTGTCTTGCATTCTGAATATCTTTGACTCCAGGACCCATTCTCCTCACAGGACACAGTGTAAAGAAAGCCAGATCCAGCCCTGTACTTATGCTCTGCGATGAGCACATACAACACTTCCATTTACAGTATCTCTTTCCAAGAAGGTGGGTGAGCATCTGTCTTCACAGCTGACACCAAAGCTGGTTTTCAGCCAGTCTGCTGGCAAGAGATACTAATGAGCAGGGTCCCATTTGACAGCCATAAACTCTAGGTAGTTTAATGTAATGCAGTTAAAATTAAAGCACTTTCCTGGTTTGTTGTGCAACATCCCCGCATTGCCTGTGCCTGGCAAGGTCAGCTGGATAATATTATAAAAGGATACTCCCTGATTCCTTTTCACTTATCTTTAATGTGACATTGCTTTCTGTACTCATGTTAATCGCATAAGCCAAGACAAAATGTGGAGTAAAGGAATATATTTCTAGATGTTGCTTTATTTGGAAAGCAGGAGATGCAGTCTCTTCTGGGATTTGATGCTCATGAGCTGAATATTGCTTTACTGCTGTGATATGGTTAAATCACGTAATTTCCTTGCTGCCTTGTAATGAAGAAACCTAAGCTCAACTATTTTTCCCCTTTGAGGCTAAGAATTCAAACTCTGTTTGAGAAAAGGCTGATTTTGGATCATTTTCTGTTCTGAGTGTGCTAGGTATTACGCAGGGTGCGAAGGCAATACGCAGTGTAGCATGACACTTAAACTGTTATTACACTTATATTGCATTTAGGAAAAAAATCTTCAATCATTCATAGTTAACCTAGGAGAGCATTTTCCCCAATGTGACACTTAAATGTTTTAAAAATAATGGGATGATTTGTTTCTTTCCCTTTGAATATGAGGCAGCGAGGTTAGAGGGGGAAGCAGAGGGGGCATGAAAAGTGGCTTATATTGTCAAGGTCTCCTTAACTGTTAAGCAGTGGGGGAAAGAATCAGACTGCTTTCCTGGGCGAAAACAGAGAGATAGTCTCCACTGATGACTGTCCTTCTAAGCCTTTCCTATCACAGCCTAGCAGTTAAAATAATACTCACCTACTGGGCATCCAGCAGAGTTGATCTACCTTTTCTGCTAGGAGGTTCACGTCCAGTCAAGCCTGATTAATCTGTTGCAGGTCCTGAATGATCCCAAATATAACACATAACAGCTACACCTGTTTATCAAGTCAGTTCATTTCCTTTCCCTTATTCCACATTGAAAAGAAGCATTAATTAAAACAGTAAACAAACGAGCGCCTATTCTAAATCAGAGCTGCAGGCAAAGAAGAGATAACTTAGGCTCTTGAGAAGAGGGATTTTCAGTTAATTTATGGAATCTACTGTCACTCTCAGGGCAAGGGAGCTTACGTAGCTGGGAAATTGAAGCAGACAGGCTTTGTCTAAACACTTCTTTTTCAGAGAATATCTTTTTTTTTTTCTATTTTAATTTTTAATCAAGCCCTCTTTTTTTTTTTTTTCCCCAAGGAAAGAAATTGCTAGATTTTTCCAGTGTTCTGGTGACTCATACAGCTCCTGTGAGATCCCCGAAAGGTAGAGGAGAGGAGTGAGGAGGAGAGGCAGGGAGCTGAGCTTTAAAAAAAAACAGTGTGAGAAGATGAAATGTTCTGCTAGCAAATTATTCCCTGGAAACTAATTGCTGTGTTTCCATCCACTCTGATTATTCATCATTTCCCCAGAATTTTCATCTGGGGTCTGCACCCTGGTCCTGGACCGGCATTGATGTGAGTGCAAGCTTTTGTCCATTCAGAGACCCGATGACTGCAGGGAGCCCACCTGAATGAAATAGTTGCAAAATAGTGTCATAAAGAGAAGCTCGGCTACCGTACTGAGGAGCTGACAGTCTAAGGCCCACCTATAAAAGCTGCTTGCTGTGTGCAATACAGAAGTGAGCATATGAGCAAGCTTACAGGACTGTGACAAAGGGTCCAGTCCTGCCTGCAGACATCCCCAGAGACTGCAATGAGAGCACCAGGGAAATCAGAGAGGCAAAGCCTGGGGGCCCAGCTCCTGGTCTTGCTTTACGGATGCTGTTTGCACCCATCTCCCAGACTCAGCAGCAGGGCAGGCTGCTGTCCTCAGCCCCAGCTCTGCATGAGAAGTCACACGGCGGAATTGCCCAGACATGGGTGTTGCAAGGTCAGGGCCTCCACTTCAATATGGGTTTTGTTTTGCCTTGGTTTTTTAAGGGAGGCACATACATACTCATTTTTTTACATAGGGGGAGAAACAGCAAATAAGCAGGGGAGTGCCTCAGAGCTGCAGGAGAAATGGGGGCCAGACCCCCCCTGAAAGCAAAGACGCAATGTGCTCTGAATTCCCCCTCACAAGCACATTGCTGAGCTAATTGAAACTGGCTCTCCCACATCCCTGGAGAATGCCCTGACCTCCTACCTACAGGCAGCTGGGAGGAGGGCTGGGAAGCAGAGAAAAAACCTCTCCCTCTCTCCCGCTCTCCCTTTCCCTCTTCATTTTTTAATCAGCAATTCTACACTGAGAAACCTTCCCTGTTGTAGCTCCTGCTGTACACTCCTAGGACAAGTTTCAGTTTCAACAAATCAGCATTTTCTGTCAAAAAAATCGCAACCTGCTCTTGTTATGAGCTGCTTTTCAATTCCAGTGCATAGCTAAAAAGATTACTGCTCTGTCCAAAATAAAACACTATTGGCAGGGAGACAGTTTAAACTCCTATCAGCCAGGATTTGTCATGTTGAAGGCTGCATTTCTCAGGAATCAAACTATCATTTTGCTTCTTACAATACTGTTGGGACTCTATCCCTGGGCTAATTAATATATTAGATGTTGTATTTTATTTCAGACTGAGATTTGGAATAATTCAGTTTGTGAAATTACATTGAAATTGTAGTTTTCATAAAATTACAGACAGACCAAAAAAAGTTCTGTAAACCTTTGTCATTTCAGATACAAACCTCTTTTAAAGCTACAGGAATGCCTTGTACATATTTCAAGTCATCCAGCTTTTCCTGGTGGCATATCCAGTAATCATGTTGACAAATTAATGGTAGAGAATTAGTTGTACATTAAAGATTTAAATTATATTATGCGGCACATTGTCATAAAATGATATAAAACAATAGGCAAATAAATGTAAATTAATTCCAGTTACTGACATGTAAGACGCAGAGTGACATCTGTACACTTCACAACTTGCACAGCTGCCATACTTTAAAATGTAAAGCAAGGGGGGGAAGCAGCATGGTGCAGTGGAGCGGGAGGCAGGGGATGGGGTCAGGCCCAGTGTTTGGGAATTGCGGTGGGCTGGTCAAACCATACCTCCATTTCTAAACAAACAAATCTGTGTCCAGCATTGCCCCTGTGTGCCTCCGGGGGGGGACGCTAGAAAAGTTGCCTTTGTCAAGCAGGATGAATACCCTGTCATGACAATACTTGGGGTTTTGTGTTATCCCACCCTGACTGAAAACCCGCAAGTTCCTATCAATACCAAAGTGCAATTGCTTCCTGGTGCACAACTCCTGGACTTTCAAGGGCTCGCACACTACTGTGCTGGCTAATTATACAGATTCTGTTTCCTGGTATGAAGGAATGCATTACCTGCAGCAAAGGATGCATAAAATATCAGGCACGGGAGGCGCTAGGAGGAAGCAGAAAGCTGCATGAATTCAAGCCCCGGCTCTGGGTTTATACCCACAATCCAGACCCATGCTGAGAGCCTAATCACTGGGGCCATTCTTCGGGCTGTTGTCCAATCAGTCCCTGAATAGCAAAACTCCACAATGCAGAGTATGAATTAGAGGGGGGAATAAACGTGGGCACAGACTTTTTTTGCAACAATACCTAACCAGGCCTTTCAGCCAGGACAACTCATGGACAAAAGCACGGCGGAAATTGAAGTAACTTTTGGAGGCCCTCAGCAGTAAGAGCTAGCTCAACGAGGGTAGCACTGGCTTCTTTTTGTGTGGACCGGATCAATTATTTGCTGGGGGGGGGGGGGGGGGGGAGAGGTGGAGGAAAAAAAAAAGCCTTAAAAATCAGACATTTGTGTCACACTGGCCTTGGAAATCATGGCTGTTCGCTGAATAAAACCAAATATTTTTGTCTCCTCCTCCCCTTGGCGGATGCTGCAGTGATTTAGGGGGTGGCTGGTGGAGTGCTTGCATTCCTCACCCTTCCCCCCCCATGTGCCCGAAGAAGAGAAAAGCTTCTTGAGCTATAGAGATGTCAGGTCCACGTTTTAAAATTTAGCTTTGTTTACCCAACAGAATGGAATTCATTACTGTGCGAAAGCGGTTCAATTTTCTGACCTTTTTTATTCAAAATGTTGGAAGTAGCAAAAAGCTCATTTGAAGGTCACAGGTTTATGTATCTATTCTCTTAAGTGTTTTAGAAATTCATATGGAGGACACTAAAGGTGGAATATGTGAAAACATACTGTTCATTGTTTACCCTAACCTTGCCACAATTATTAGATAAATGAGGGAAGCAAAATGGCATTAAAAGCCATTGTTAACAGTGAAATTTTTTTTTCCCCTGAAGACTGTTCATTTTTGCCCCTGATCTGCAAAGGTCATTTTCTAATTCTTTTCGCTGAGTAGTTTATATAACTTCTGCATTTCAAGTCTATAAAAAGCTTTTGCAGACTTTTCATACTGTAAGTAGTAATTTGTTTCATTACCGTTTGAATTTTTATACATAATTCCTACGGACGTTTTGATGATATTGTCAGGCTTAAAAGCCGAGAGGCTTTTCAGTTCTTTCTTTTTTTTTTTTTTTAAGCCCAGATCCATTCTATCTGGATAATTTAAAATTAGTGGAATTAATCAGTCGGCAATTTAAAAGCCAAACTTCGCGGCGAAAGAGACTCGGAGCAAAATTATTTTATTTTTCTACATCCGCAGCTGATTTGAAAGGCCTTTTCAGCCGGTTATCTGAAGCCAATATTTAACTGTTACTTATTCCCCTAATTTCTGTCCTTTGTCAGGGGAACTTTCCTCGCTAGATCTTGTTGCTCTGTTCCGCACTAATTGCGGCTTACATTATATAAATGGCTTTGTAAAGAAAACTATAACCCCCAGCCTCGAAAGTTGCATGTTTCTATTTGCTCAAACTTGATGCACTTATTTTGAGAGGGTCATTTCGAGGAAAGCTGTGTAGGCACTGAGAATGTCCCGTATAATAAGCTTAAACAGAACCTTTTGTCCGGCCTAGTCTTCTCAGGCCCGAAAATTAGGCCTCCTTTTTCTGGCGGGGGGCTGAAGTGGTTCATTACCGCAGCCTCCTCCGGCAGGCCTTGGCCCAGCCATTCCCAGTACTCGAGCTCTGTAACTTCCTTAGAAAGGACGAAGGAAAACATGGCACACAAAGGTCTTGTTAGCACTTCCTATGTGAAATTAGCAGCTTTCTAAAAGGTACAACTCCAATTACCTCACATTGTGGGGACGCGCACAAACCCAACAATGAGCCCAGTCTTGCAAGTGACATGCTGTCTCTCCGGAGTTACTTCCCTAATTAGGGATGACGAAGCCCCATTCTGGCGAGTGCATCTATTTACAGTGGGCCACAATGCCTTAACTCGAGCATCCTCCTGAAAGGCCAGTGTTAAAAAACACAAGTGCTCTTTTGGCGGAGCCGTCCGTGGGGAAGCGCTGCATTCCTCGCGGCTACACCCTCCCAAAAAGGGTGGCTGCTTTCCCCTGCATTGTTCACACTTCAGGATTCATTTGGGACAATAAAGCTCCTGCCCCATGAGCGCTGGGAATTACAGTGGACAATGAACAGGCTTTCTTAGCGGGGTCTAATGATGGAAAAAAAGAAAAATATTTATTGCTTTTGACAGTTTCACAAGGGGCAAAAATCCTTGTCGTGGCTTTAAGTTTCCACAGCTGTTGGAGGAAGGGTGATCATATGGACTAAAACAGTTCGGCTCCTTTGTTAAGAGGCTGAGCACAAGGGCCAAGCTGTGAAATTAAAGATTAAGTTTATTAAGGTAAGATAACTGTGCTTGCATCCTTGTTGATACAGGTGTATAGAGGCAAGGCCTGGCTTGCCGGACCTATTTATTTACCCCCTGGCTTCTTGTGAGGCAAATCAGCTTGCAAGGGAGAGGAGCTGGAAATGCTTGTTGTTTGCTCAGCCCAAGACAGGGCTGGCGACCCACAGCCTTTGTGCACAACAGCCCCGTCAGGAGGGGGAGGAGGGCAGGAAATATTTGGAGGCACCACAAAATGTACCTTTGCCCAGAGGAGAAACCTGCCCTGGTTTTGGGCTGGCGTATGAGTCGGCTTCTTTCCTTGGAAGAGAAATGCCTTGAATCGCCAGTGGTGTTGCTGTGAGGGAGGGGGAATTATTAATTCCCTGGTAGCTTATTTGGCATAAAAGTGTTACTGATTATTAGTTTGCTGCCACTAAGTGTTTGGATTCTTCGCTATTATTGTGTTATTTGTATTGTTAACAGTTCACAAGTTCAACAGTTTCAACTAAATTGCACTATAATATTAGGGTTCCAGTACGAAATTACTGCAGCTAATAATAAAATAAGACCTTTGTATAGGTATATAGATAGCTTCCCAAATTCATTTAAAAAAGCCCTCATGAATTAGTGCAAACATACTGCTGGGGGTTGTGCTGTTTTGGTTCAGCAGATCAATTATCTATTGTGCTATTTCGGTGACAAAGAAGGATGATAATTTTGAGTGATTAAAGACGCTGCAATACAGTTTCCATTTTATTTCATTAAAATAAACATAAAGCGAGGACTTGCACTAAGGAGCCTGGTGGCTCACTTTTGCCAGTTTACTTTCTCTTGCCCAGCCATCACCCAGCCCAGCATCCCACTTGGACCACTACAAGTGCATCGCACGCAGCAAAGAACCAGCTGAGAAGCAGAATCATTTCCAAACCTGGTGCTTGAAAACTGTGCCTTGCAGGGTTTCACCTGTGAAAGAGCACAGTTTAATTCACTGTCATTTCCCCTGCAATGATGCTGCTCCTCAATGCAGTCTTCTGTGTGTTTCGCGGTGCAAAGTGATTTGCGATAGCACACTGCGGTTAGAACACACATCATCTCTAATATATTGGTTTTGTGCAGGTCATTGTCAACAAGTGAACACTAACAATTTTTTAGGCATCAGAAATCCTGCGGTCTGATGCCTGTACTTCCCAGGGTAGGCCTGTGCACAGAATTTAATTTTCTGTCCCACTCTGCCTTGGCAAGCCAAGAGCTTCTATGCACATTTGGGAAAAAAATATATGAAAAAAACTGATGACAGAAATTCCTCAAAGACAGCATCTTTTCTACAAAGCTGAAGAGATGCCTGTATTAACAGGCACATTAAAAATACCAAGTTTCTTCTCCTTCAAGCTGACAATATTAGACCCAATCCTGCTCACATTAAAGAACCAGTTCCATTATCTCCTGCCTGCTTTAATCTGTTTTCCCCATATAGGTGCCTAAGGAAGCAAATAGTAGTTCAGGTTAAAAATGTGCTGAGCTATAGATATGCTAAATCTTAGAAACCCTGCTCTTTCACAGAGACATCTGTCTGTACACAAATTCTCTCTTTCTGCTCCTCAAGAATATAAACGACATATTAGTGGTTTTAGAAAGCAAGTCATTCAAGTAACATACAACCTCCTTATGACTTCTCTAAAATTTACGATCTAGGTTTATTCTTGTGGCATAGATAATGAATTCTGTTTGCTGGCTCAAGAGAAAAACATGTTAAGTAGCTGGAATATATATCCTATTAGAGCTAACATAACATTTCATCATTTGAACCATTTGATAATTACAAAGAAAGTTTCAGGCAACTTCTCAGGTGTTCTTAGGTCTTATTTTATATTTTGGTCGTAGTGAGTTAGAAGGGTGCTTTTTTAATGAGGTAAAATGGGTTTGATTCATTGTTTTTAATCTCAGTATGTTTTTATATAAAAAGCTATTACCAAAATAACTTAAACCATTTTCAGCTAAGAGAATAATTATTAATAAAACCTGTGAAAAACAATTTATCAAAAAATTCCATTAAAAAAATTAAAATATAAATCTTCAGCCCCTTCTGTTTTAATGTTTTTTCATAGGCTGTTGAAAAATACTTATAAAATATAACTGAACAGTTAATGAAATAATCTGCCTACAAATCATTTAGGACAAATTAAATTAGCTTTGTTTTCCTGCATGTAGACGTGACTGAGGAAATACAAGAACTTCCAATATTTATTAAATAGATCACAGCCTAAAAAAAGATATTTTGTTGAGGTGGGTAAAAGAAAGTGAAGAAAATTGACACTTCAGCTGTGTTTCTCCATCTATGTTTGTATGTGTACAGGATAGAGGCATTACAGTATTATATTTGAAAAATAGCATCTCTCTCATTGTTTTCAAGAGGAGTTTGCACCCTGAAATAGTTCACATTGCATGTGTGAGTGTGTTTCTCTCTCTAACATGTGTGTATGTACAACTGTATTATAGGCATTGGTGAATGTATAATATGTATGTGTGGATATGGATGAACATAACAGTGTGTTTATATGAATACAATTTCTATATGGGTGCATGCATATGCATATATATTATTTTGAATACTTTGGCAAATTCATATGACTTGATATATATTATGTGTCAGATGTATTGTTCATTACGATCTTTCCTGGTCTGCATAAAAATACAACAGATCCAGTAATAATTAAAAAATTACTTTACTTTGAGATAAAGGACTTTCTGTAGCGCTGTTTCCATTTTTCCTGCTTTGCCACTATGCTGCCATAAAAATAGTAGAAAATTTTTAGAATCCCTTGCCAAACCTTTTGTCTTAGGAATTATACACTGAATTTTCACCTGTGATTAATGATTACTGTGTTCCACTTGTTCTATGATTAACCACCTCTTCTTTGAGAGTAATTCTTCCCTCAGGAATATATATCAAATTTGAACAGTACCTGTGTTTTGCTAAACAAACCATTGAATGAAATACAGTTCACAGAATAGTTTCTGCTTTTCTTATTCTCTGAAGGATAAAACTACACATCTGCAGTTGTGTGCCAGACATGTCTAGGGCTTATGAGAAGATTTCAGCATGAACGCAGGATGGTTTTTTTCTGGTTTATATGCCAGGTGGTTTTGACTAACCAGTATATGGTGAATATTGTTAAGAAACCTATGAGATTGCATTTCCCTGCGTCCTCTACAGTATGTCCTAAAATTGTAATCTTACTCAGGTGCCGAGTCTACCTCCTGACTCTGTGGATTAGTTATTTAGCTTGGGTATTAAGTATATCAGAAAAGCTTAATCTAAGAGTCATTATATGTGTTTTAATATTAAAATTTGTCATTGCCAAATAAAATTTTAATATTCTAAAATATGTTCATCCCCTTTAATAGTATGATTAGCAAATGTTTTGCAGGGAAAATAGATGGAGAGGTTCAGTACGTGCTTTTCACATAACATGTTATTCTGTCCTGCTGGAAATAAAATGCTCAGAGATTTTTTTATTGTTGTGAAATATTTTTTTAAAGGATTAGGCCAACATTTCTGAAGAATCTTGTATGGGCTAGAGAGGCTGTCACTAAGGGGCCATGGCTTTTTTTGGCTAAAGAAATTAGCCTTCCTCAAACTCCATACTGTGCTGCTGGTACACAAATCAGCAAACATAGCTAGACTCCAGTGCAAGTCATTTCTCCTGCAAGTTATTTCCTGCAAAGTTAATGTTACAACTTTTTTTTATAAATTATCATAAATTCTTGGGCATAAAAGCTTGCGGGCATCAACTGAGGGACGCGGTCAGCTTGTGCACAGGGGTACTTTGGCCATCTGGAAAGTATTCTTGTGAAATCCTCTGGGGACTCCTGGATAAGCACAGGTAGGTGTCTGAATGGGCTACAGTCACTTCTTTTATAAAAGACACAGGAGACAGAGAATTAAATGAGCCTAGCAGATTACATGCCTAATCGATCACAAAAGTGCAGAGAAGCCCTTTTTTACTCCATTGATTTGGCTTCAAAATTATTGTAATGGTCTCTTTCTGTGCAATGCATGAATTGGAAAAAATGGGAGAAGCTGCTTATTTTATTTACTGTCAATCATTGTAACCAACAATTATTCCCTCTACCAGATCAAAAATATTTGTCCCTTCACAGTGTAAGTCTACTAGGCGGGGCTACAAACTTTAAACCAAACAGCTTGGGTACAGCACAGAATCTGTGCTGAGAAGCACAACAATCTGGCCCACTTGGGACTTTGATCTCCTGGGGCAAGACCGCTTCCAGGAGCTAAGCCAACATGTTGCTCCACAGCACTGCAGTCTTCAGTGCAGACATAAGCTTCAACAAAGAGTCGTCATGTAGCCAGAAATGAAAGAATCCTGTATTGAAGAAGCTCTGTTCTCTCTTCTTTTGCCTGTTTTTGCTGCATTTCACACGTATTTAGCTTCTGTGGTTTTGGGGTCCATTCTGAGAAGGCTTGGGACTCCAATTCTTGGGATTCAGGCAATGCAGAGCATGGATGCTGTTATTCATCAAGTGGGCTGCTATTTGCTATCTCACAATCTATGTTACCAAACTGTAATCCTAAATAGACCCTGAAAAATACGGATTATTTGAGTACACTGATTAATTCTAAGTATAGAATTAATATCATTTAATTTTCTGAAGAGTCTCAGCTTTTCTGATACACTCCTGCATCATGTTGTTCTTCCTTTTTTTTGCCTTCTTATGAAGAACTGGAGTGTGGAAAATAATAATCATGGTCAAAAGGGGCTCAAAGGTTACTTGAGTGAAGGCAGGGGCCAGGGACACTGTTTCTGAAGTAGGAAAAAAACCTCAGATGCTACTTGAGGCCCAGAGTAGGAGAAACAAGTCAAGGGAACTATATGACATTAGGCAAGAGAGTGGATTCAGACAGAATAAGTGGAAGAAAATGAGAGGAGAAATGTTGGCGAGTATGCAGAAATTTTAGAGCACTACAGACAGGGATGATGAGTTTAAAGGGCATATGGTAAGAGAGGGAGCCAAAGGAAAGAATAAAAATGTCCATGAAGTTGGTTGGCAGAAGGAGAAAGAAAATTGACTTAGGGGTCAATACAGAATGTTTTTAAGAATACACTTGAGTGTAAGTACCTAAATAGCTTCACAGAAATCAAGCGGATGACTAGTGAAAGCCATGTGTACACCCATATACCCTGCTGAACTGGAGCTTTTAATGATAGCCTTTACACAGATGTGAGTGAGGGTGGAGCTGGACAAGAAAAGGTTACAGTAAGCAAGACACATGGCCAGCAAACAGAAAAAGGCTAATGCAAACTGAGTGCTAAAGGTAACATATTTCTCTTTATGTTCCAGAGCTTCCTACCAACTTTTGTTCCACACCCTCTGTATTACTTTTACATTGGACTGACGGCATTCAACATTAACCTAAAACTTCAGGTCTCCTAAGGTCCAGCTCTGAGGATGTGCAATGTTGTAGCTGTAATACACAACACTGTCACTCATGACTTGCACTGGTTCAAATTTACTTGAAAGATTCTTGAACAGGGAGAGGTCTTTTGGCTCTGGTAGGTCTGTGGGTGCAGCATAATATTCAAGTCTACAACTCAGGCACAGATCTTGGTGGAGCTGTAGTTCTAGGTCTTTTTTATTATTTCCAGTTGGAATGGCATCCTACTGACAGTCAGAAAACTCATTTTAAATTCTGTCATTTCCCTTTCACAGCATATGATGAATACCTTTCTTCCCCCACCCTTCCAGTTTTGTCCTGCTACCATCACTATATTTGCTGTGCACCAAACAAGTAGTTGGTGCTTTACATACAAAAGCGGAGTGTGCCTAAAGACAAAAGTTTTAAGTCCTGACACAAACACTTGCCTCCACTCCCTTGAGATGTATGTCAGCAGTGGATCTACCAAGATTATTTATGTTAGTGAAATTAAGCACTTAAATAAGTGTTTAGGGAATCTGGACATGGGCAAAGACCTAGAAGAAGTGGGACAAATGCCTTAGCAAGACCTTGAGGTTGTGGAGTAAGTTATATGTTTTTGAACACCTTTTCTGTCATAAAGCTTCAATTATTCATGTAATGATAATACTCATATTTTCTAGTTCCAGACTTTACTATTGACTTCCTATTGTCTCTGTAGCCCCTTGGTTCTCATGGCGACATCACTTTGCTTTTTGTCTCCCATTCCTTCTTTATACATCAGTCTGTGCCTACGAGAGGAGTAAGAATCCAGGAAAGATGGTCTCTAGTGATGCTGATGAAGTGTGATGTTTGTGATGGTGTTAAAAGATGTTCCTTCTATTGTCCTGCAGCCCTTTCCTTCCCAAGGAACACTCCTAGTTTATTAGCTCGGTAGATGCTGGTAGGTATTTGATGTAACCACAACCACGGTTGTTGGATAACTCTTTTTTTTTTTTTTTTTTTTTTAATTCCTTTAAAACTGTTACCTTTTGCTAATGAAGCTGATATATTGGCAAAGAGCTGCTATTGCTAGGTGAAACTTCAGTTCCCTGAAATTCTAGCAATACCTGAGGCACAAAAAAATCTATGGAAAATATTGGCTTACTTCAGTAAGGTCAGGACTTTACTATCACTGTCCAATTTTTACTGTAGTTATGGTCCTCCTTACAAATGTGCTTCCTCTGTGGAAGAGGCTTTTTGAAAAGCTTTCAGACAAGCCTTTCCATCACCAGAGTGGCCACAGATCAGAAGCTTGCACTGCTCTGACTATGTCATAGATTTACACAATAATATAATGAGACCTGTGTTCTGCATCTGGAAATTCAACTGAGAGATGCAATTAGATGAGCTCTGTTGTTAAAGAAAATGCCAACCCTTCCCCAAGCCCCAGGAAGGCAAATAAATAAAAAGGCCAGAGCTGGTCAAAAATAGTAGAATTTTTTTTTCCTGAAAATGTAATTAATTAAAAATTAAAAATTTGAAGAACATTTTGGCCTGATTTAGTAAGAGCATTGAGCACTACACATTTCTTATTCTCCTGATTTTTTGCATCCCAGCTTCCACCCAGCCAGGGCTCCCTTTTCACAGGGGCTTTTTTCCTAGCATGTTTTATACAGGGCTCATCCTTTCTATTTGACAGAGAAAGGTAACTGTAGCCATAAACAACCATTTTACATTTTGTAGCTGCTTTCTGAATCACCTTTTGTAGGGTGGGTAAGTTACTCTCATGTTTTTCTTCCTTAAAACAAAAGAATAAGCTTCCTATAAGCCAGGAAAATAAAAGGCAAAAGTCAGACCTCAAATTTCCAGTGTTCCCATAGTGGACCAGTGGACTCTGCTACTAAAAGACTTTTCAGATGTTTTAGAAATACTCGAATTTAAAAGATGGGAAACAAAACTTTCCCCCTACCAGAGCTGGCGTGGCACCTGTAGTCAGATGCTAAGATTACTTTTGCATTATTGTTGAGTTAGTATTAAAAATACCTGCAAATCCAATAAGCAGACTCTCTGAGTCAACTAAGGCTCTGTATACCAAGTCCAAATTTGGTATGTGACAAAAAAAACCCTAGTGACATTGCTGAGTATCTAAAAACAAAACAGCAGGACTGAGTGCAAAAGTGGTAGGAGAATAAGTGAGACCTCATTAAAATGCCTCGTCCCCTTGGCTTCCTTCTGATTGTCAGTCTTCATCACTGGGAAAACTGCCTTTTCCTGACTTTGATTACTAGAGCTCCGAACCTCTTGTTTCAGTGTCAGTGCTAAATATCCAGATCCTCACCCTGGTGGCAAAGCAAAGTGAAATTAATATTAGAGTTGTGTGGATTACAACTCTTAAGAATATGTGCCTTGACCCTGACCGCCAAAACCAACAAGAAAGGACATCCTAGGGAACTGTGTACAGAAAATTCTATTAAAAAACTGTTATTCAGGTGGAAATCTGAAATTAGGATTTTTAGTCAAACTTCCAACTTAAATTTGGCCTCTGTGTTACGCAGGCTTTATAATGCCTGGATTTAGTTGTTTTTCACAGGATCGAAGCTTGCTTCCATTTATGTGATACATACATGAAAAGGAAAGGGTGAAGAGTAACATTGCAAAGGTAACTAAATCTTAGTAAAAGTTAGTAAATTTTAGATGCTAACATTTAATATTCCACCAAAACTAAGCAAATAATATATTATTTATGCATATGTACATATATTTCTAATCAGGTGCAACATATTGCTCTCTTCTTCAAATTGCCATCGTGATTTTTTTGTTATCAACCCTGGGCACTTTCTCTCTGCTTCTGTACCTGCTCATACTACGTCAGTTGTCAGTATTTGGAGTGTTTGACATTGCTGCTGCCATTGTAAATTGAAAGATGGAACCATGGGCCAGATTGCTTTTATCTGATATCCAGTTTTGATCTTTTCATCTGCTCTTTGCCAAGTAATGTCAGCCATGAGTATTTCTAACTTGCCAAAATTCTGAATGGCTTTTAAACAGGTGACATTTTCCTATAAAAAGACTATACCACAAGCATGTTTCTTTTTCCAGCCCTGAATGTCACCTTTTCTCCCATAATTACAGTGGTCTAAGTGACATATTTCTGGACTACTGACAGTTTTAAAGATTTGCTGTTTGTGGGTATTGCAATTACTGTGCATTACCTTCTCCCTTCTGAGAGGAGCGAAATTATTTCCATCGATGTTGCTGCCTTCACAGTTTTGCCTTTGATTTTGCACAGTTGGCTCTGGACTAGATCTAGATTTGGAAATAGCTGGGAATAACTCAGTGTCAGGCAAATAAATAACTTTGGACTTAGCTCCTGGCATCACTTAGATGAAATCTTTCCTAAACTTTTTCCTTCTTGCCTGGAAGCACTTGCAAAAGGTTGTACCCTGGGCAGAGTTTGTGTGCAAATATTTTTGTGCCTAGGGTCACTTATGGATGTTAATGACACTTCTCATTACAATTATTCTCTTGTGTGGGTGCATCTCTTGCAAGTGGCTGCCCCATGTAAGTGCAACCTTGTGTGATGATACTGTATTTAGCCCATGGGCTGCTGATGATACATGGGGGTCCATGTATTTCTGCAGGCATTCCACCTGTTCATGTAGAGAAAGAGTAGGCTGAAAATGAAGTCAGTAAGCTGACTGGGCAAGTCTAAGTTCATCATTTACTTGGTCTGTCTTCTGGCTTTCTGTTTAACACCACAAATAAAACACAGTTATCAACGAACATCACTGACCTAGACATTGTGCGATTTAAGTGACATGTACTGTAAAAAAATCTAATAGCTCCTTGTGTCATCTTCTCTTCTGTTTCAAAATAAATCCCTGGGAAACACCAGAGACATAAACCAGAGATCTATTTGTGGGATCCTCATCTTTTAGTCTATGTATCATAGCAAACACTTCCAGGGCAGACTTACCCAAGTCTTCTACAAACTCTAGAAGGGGGATCCTCACAACTGTGTTTGAACATTAGCTACGAATTTTAATGTTACAGATTTGAATAACAAGCTACATAAATCTATTAGTCTGCATTGCAGATCTCTGGAACTAAAAGAAGAACTATACATGAATTTGTAAAAGAATCAACTCCTTTATTGATGACTTTTGGACAATTGTTTTTTAATTTATGCACATCTACACAATTATATCCAAAAATTACCTACATAAATTAGGAGGCTGAAACAGGAATTTAAAGAATGGAAAGAACAAGAGCAACAATAGACTTCACAGTCAGTCTCCTTTAAGTCGTTAGTATAGTCACGAAGTTAAGATACAAAAGCATTTGCAACAACAACATAGTGGGCAGAGACTATAAAAGAGAGGCCTTGCAGCCATTAAAGCAATTAAGAAAGATTAAGATTGCTTGTGGTGGAAAGACCCATTAATCAATAGGCCAGAAATCACAGCATGTTGTAGAATATACTTCACCAAAAAAAAAAAAGAGAACAAACAGGCTAAATATATCCCATACCAAAGGTTACAGGGTTCTCATTAATGAGAAATCATATTAATCCCTCAGATATTGTTGGCTCCATAGTTAGGTTTTCCACTTGCACACATAGGAGCAGCGCCGGTGGAATGCATCCTAACTGATGCACAACTGCCGTTGAAAAAATACCTGTCCACAGTTGGCACCATAGATAGATCCAGCAATATTTGTGGAGGGAAAGCAGAGCTGGCTCAAGAGGGCATGGGTGGGTGCTGCTCAGCGTTCTGCAGGAGAGGGACAGTTATTTCAGTTATTCATTGCTAGCAACAATGATGCACAAGGCCCCATTCACGAATCTAAAGCTGCTGTACAAAGATGACACGATGCCTGTCAGAAGGATGGGTAATTGAAAATCGCTGCGTTCGCAAAATGCCTGTGGGCATCTAATGCAAGTCTTCATATGGTAATGAGGAAAGGAAACAAAGTGGGAGGGCTACTGCACATGTTAAAACTTGCACCTGAAATAATTGAAAATTGGCTTAGACGGGCATGTAACCAGGCTGAAACCAGCTCTAGGGCGCTGAGCTTCATCTTCAGCAGCAAGGTCACCACCCAGTCCCAGGCCTATGCACATTGTCTGAAGGAGCAGCTACAGGTGGGCAGAAACGGATTTGCTAACTGGTTTTGCAGAAGTAGCTACAGCTGGTTGGGGAGGGGGGGTGTTTTGTTTTGCTGGGTTTTGGTTTGTTTGGGTTTTTTTACACAAACTGAAAAGCAGAGGTGGGAACAAGTGGGTTTTTTTTCAGGAAGGGCTTAGTCTCAGTAATTTTTTAATCTGAAACTAACTCCTAGAACTGTTCCTCAGGAATTTTCTGCTTCTTGAGTCAGAATGGATTTTTATTCACTGGTTTGAGCCAATAATATGGAAAAATAATTTTAAATTATCAAAACAACTGAAATGAAATATTTTAATTGCTCAGACCATGCTGGTTTGGTTTATTGGTTTGCAAGTATTCTTGAGATGTGTTGTTGTTTCAGGGAGGGATTTATTTTTTACTTTTAAGTTTTCTAACTGCCATCCAGATGAGGAAAATGCTTTCTTACAAAGCTGAACATGATTCTGGAGTATACAGAAACAATGGATGAGGCATCTGAAGCAGTCTTCTGCATTCATGAGTTAAATCATCACTTTGGGTTTTTTTTAATGTAGTCAAGATATGTTTCTTTGGTTAACATTACAAGAAGATATTGTCAGAGGCATTGTAAGAGCCAGGATGATTTAAGAAAAGAAGGCTGGTGTCATGCTTACTTCACAGTAGTTTTGCTGTTCAGTGTATAATGATAAATATGGGATAAAAACCTATTCTATTGCGGGTATTCTAGGCAATATTAGATAGGTGTTTTCCCTGATTTCCAGAGAAGTCAAGTATCCACAGTGTCTCCTTAATTTCAAGCAAGGCTACAAGCATCTGGACTTTCTTAACTTCTATATACTTCATTTCTTTGTTTTAGTACAGAACAACTCGCACGATTCCCAGAAAAGCAAGAAGACTTTAACAAATCTTCCTGAAGCAGTTGATTTTTAGGATCCTGCGTCAGTATGAAACAACATGATCTGATATAGGGCACCTCTGCTCCAGCTTCTGCTGTGAAATAATTTCTTTACACAGGTTCTTCATAGTTAACAAAATGCAGTGTGGTAGGTTTTGGCTTAACAAGCAAGCCTGAAGTGTTGGCTATCTCCTTGACTGCAGAAAGCAATAACCTTTTCCTATATGGCAGTAGCATTGTGCTTTTGAAAATCTCGGAGTCTATTTAGATACCAAGTTCATGTTATTGTTTTGGGAGGCAAAGGCACTCGGTAGATGTCTGGTTTCTGCAATAATAGAGAAGACTGGGGTTTCCAGGTTTCTTGATCTTGGTGCTATTTGTGTTCTAGTAAACAAATATTTTATTGTTGATGTGTGGGTGTTCAGCTGTCACAATAGTGTCTGAGAACATTAGCCAGCTTTTAGCTGCTGTACGTCTGTTGTCTGCCATTTCTGTTCTATATACAATCACCTCACACTTCTCCTACTGCAGCTTCTCAATTTTACTACATAAACACATCTTCTATCATATTGTTTATCCATGCATGGAGCAAGAAAATAATCTGACTGCACCATTCTGGACCTCCTGACATTTAGAGAGAGTTGGGATTTAGACAGACCATAGAAGGAATTGCACTATTCAAGATGCGAAGTGATTAAGACGTGAACAAGGATTTCAGCAGAAGTAAGGTCAAGGTAAAGATGAACTCAAGCAGCGTTTCAGAGGTGGAAATAAGGAAAGTGGGAAAGGTAGTTTGATGCTATGAAAAAGCAGTTTATTGTTTTCAATTTTGCACTGCTGGGATGGAAATATAAAGGCCTTAAATATCCTTTAATTATGCCATGCTAGTCAGAGCACAGAGATGCCAAACACTCAGTGACACATTGCTGTAGTTTCCTTTGCCTCCCTCTAATTTCTCTACTTCTCCCTCCTCCTGATGCTTTTCCCTATATTTTTTTGCTAGATGCTTGATTTGAATATTTTATGTATACAAATCTCTTTGTTATAACTGGCTGTTATGATTTTAATTTACTTCTCAGGAATTCAAGACCTCTTCCTGGTGTTGAAGAAGTCACCACAGCTCTTACTCCCGATGTCTGATACCAGGGAGAAACAACGCTTCCATGAAAATAATGTGCAGTTTCCAGGTCAGATTTGTTTTGCTTTTCCCATTAGTGGCTCTTTCATATGCTGAATAGCTTGTAGGTATTAGGTCTGCTGATGGAAAAACTCTGGTCCTAGCCATGGGGAGAATCCCCAGCCCCTCCAATGTACTTATGCTATGAAGAGGAAATTAGAAAGAGAAATGGCAAGGAGGGAAGGGTGAAGTGCAAATCTTTGGAAGGGGACATCAAGGCTGATGGACCTTTCATAGTTTGACAGTGCCCGCTTTAGTAAGATTTTGTTGTTGTTGTTAAAAATCTCAGTGCAGTATTTTTTGATGCTTATATGTTAATTTCAATGTGCTCATGTAGATATTAGCCAAAGTATTTGGCTTTTCATACTAGAGAAACATAAACAGCTATATAATGAAATAGATAGCCCACCACTGACATTTGCCAAATGTTTTCATTCCATCTGTTTCATCATAATGTTCTACTTTTTCCAGTTCCCTCCTACCACTTTCTATGGCACACTTTCTTGCACTGAATATTTCTGCATAACACTTCCTTATCTAGAAATGAGCTGTACTTCTGATAATGAAATAGGTTTTAAAAAACCATTTTATTTGATAAATATGCATAATTCCATCCTTCTGTCCATTCTTTGTATTTTATTACTAAAGTAAATGCAATTAGTAAAAGTCAAAATGCTTTTTGAAATTACGTCAATTCCTTGAATCATAATTTGGGAGAAAATTTTTGGTTAAAATCTGCTGGCATTGTCAAAACATCTTGTTTTGATGTCTTTGAGAATACAGTCTTTTCACTTTCCTCTTTCCAAACTTTTTTCTGTTGAATGTCTTTAAACATTGTCTTAGGTACTGTAGCATGCTGTAAAAATTAAAGTTAATGTTTAATGAAGCATCTTAACTAACTGAAGGTAGGACTTACCTTTTTTTATTTTTGGTGCCCCAAATCTTAAAAATTGTTGGGCATTTTGCTCTTGGTTGGAGTCGTAAAACCCCACATAATATGAGACCTCTAAAACTTCTGCAAAATGGATTTTTCATTTTCTTTGTGGCTTTTACTGGCTCTGGGCATTTACATCAAGAGGGAAAGAATTTTTGAGTCCAAGTTCCTGATCTCATCTCCTCCTTCAGGTTAAGCACCCTCACTAATTACGACTGCTCCATTTAAACAAGAGGGAGGCAACCTCTTCACAAGCCAAATGCCATTTAGGGCTCTTAGGGTAGATGCAGTCACTGCATTGATGGAAGGCAGTGCGGGCAGCACCAAGTTACCCTTTCAGATGTTATCGAGCATGCACTGTCCCGAATCTTGTTAACTGCAGAAGAAAGGTACCTCCCACTCAGCTTCCTCCCCCACTGATAAATTGCCAGCACGGCTTTAAGTCAACAACCTTAAATTCCATCAGGGAACCAGTTGGTGGCCAGCATAGATCCCAGTAACACAAACTGTTTGGCAAACGTGTCACACTGCAACAATTTCAGTTTCTGACTGGTTAGGCTACTTCAAATTAGAGATGATGAAGGCATACACAATGGTAATGAAGTTCATGCTTGAGAGAAGAGCTTGCACCACAAGCTAAGAACAGGAACTTGTATTTTAAGACTAGGAACTGTTACAAAGATGTTGTTCAGCTTTCCTTTGCTCCCTCCCAGATTTCCACTAGCTTAAAATCTAACCACACAGCCAGGCTGCCAACACAAATAACAAAGGGCCCGTCTTTTTTGATAAAGAGCAAGCCAAACCATACTTCTCATTCCTTTCCATAACATCTAACTCTTCCTCACCTACATGAAGTTCAGCCAGTGAGCTGTTATGCATGCACAATCTTCCTCTGGGTACCAGGTAAAATATTCCACTCCTTCAACCAGAATGGAAATGGAGCTGGACATGAGAAGTGCTTCAACAAATTATTAATTTCCCTGTTACCTATTAGATATGCAACAAGGGGCAGGTACTTTACAACATCTATGAGAAATCCCACAAAGAAAACAAGCTACTGCTCTGAATAGCACCTTAGTGACATTCACCAGGAATGCCTGGTGAATGGGCCTGCTCATTTTCATTGTATTTTTCCAAAAAAATAGACAGATTATTTTACTATTGCAATTGTATCCATCTTGAATGTGAATGCCACCTTCTCCTCCCAGACATTTAACCTAGTAGTAGGCTTTACCTGCTTACTTGGTCAGTAACAGTAGCCAAAATTTGGTATCGCTCTGTCTTCTCTGTCATATAAAAAGGTCATTCCCATTCTGATTATTTTTGCTAGTTTATAGTGCCAGACAATACTGATAATTCTCTTTGGGGGGTTGTTTAATGGGATGACCTTAACAAAAATAAAGTAGCTGGATATGGGGGGTTTTTTAACATTGTATTTCTTTCCAAAAACATAAAAATTATCTCTTCCAAATTGTACTTTTTTTGTGTGTGTGTTATGTCTGTGGGTTTTCCATAAATCAGTTAAATTTGTTCGCATAAACTTTAGATTTTTTTATTAAGCCTGTCATAGAAGAGGTGACAGATGTAGTAGACTTTCAAAAACTTCAACAGTCTCCACCACCTTCTCACACATTTACATCTCCAGTTCAGAAGGTGCTCTAGGTGAAGGTGAGCAGAAGAGCAGTCCTACTGATGTGCTTGATGTTAGACATGTCTTGAAACAGAGCACATCAGATTTATTCATGTTTGAAGTTTCTGTGAAACTTTCAAATTTACTATAGTAAATTTCTGGCTTTCTAATGATTAAAGTATGAATAAATAATTATGCAAATACAATTCAGTAAATAAATTGACTGTATGGATGTAAGCAAGCATTATGAAAGTTAAGATACATGGGAAATGAAAACAAACCTAAAAAGACAGTTCACTCTTGGTTATACAATGAAAAACGTCTAGTTATTCATTGTTCGTTGACCAATATTTGTATAGCAAATGAGGCGTAAAGAAATTGTGCACAAGAACAGGTCGGGGGAGGGGATAAAAAGAATCCCTCGCTAGATGTGACATTGTGAAAAACAGTAGCTTTTTGAGCTCCACATGTGTATTTATCTGACTACTGTTTGTATAACTTAAAACATGAAAGAATAAAAGGTTGACATGCACAGCAGAGGTAGCTTTTCTGAGATGTTTTACCTCGTGATGCACAGGCAATTTAAATATTAATATTCATCATGTTCTAATTTCCTTATTCCTATGCCAAGCTCAGAACCGCTTAGAATTAAGACTCTTCTATTTTGCTGCTATTACATATGGTTTTGTCTGATTTCACTTCAGCTTGTACAGTTCCACCTAAATAAGCAACTCTGCATGATTGCTTTCCAGTTTCAAACTGTGATGTGTGGAGAAAACAAAATTCCCAACGCGTTTCTGGTGAAAGATGATGTCTGCATGTCCATTTTAACATATGATTGAAAGCTTATGACACAAAAATCCCAGTCTTGCAATTAGATCTGTGTAGTTCCTGTTGCCCTTTTTCTGTATTTTTTTAAAACCTTCTGTAGGGCATCCTGACCCCTTGATGCAAGTTATTAGTGTCTTCAACATATCTCAGTTTTTATTCACTGCATTTATGTAGATCCTTCTCTTTTTTTTCTTTTTTTTTTTTGTGCTGTTCAGCATCTCAGTTTCCAGAGATATACAAATTCTTATCTTTCCATGTAGCATCTGTGGAACAGAATTTGTTGTAGGCAGTGAGAAAATCAAACTTGATAATCACTGAGAGATTCAAAGTATTTCCATAACTCTTTATGTTTCTCCAAAGGATTTCACTGATGAAGGGAGCTGAAGCTCCATCTGGACAGACAGCATTAAAACCATGTCATTACAAAATGACATAATTCAACGAAATATTACAAACCAGCAATACCACTGTAAGAATTGCAACAAAATTGCTAATGTCTGGATGAGCCTAGAGTCCGGATCTAAAGACCTTAGAAACCAAATATATTCTGGTGAAGGTTGTGAGGCCATGAACAGAACTATTCTGCCTAAAATGTCTTGGGACTTCAGACTCAGGAATTCTTGCTATTGAATCCTTTTTTGGAGGGATGGTGCAGAGACCTGTTTCAAATGCCTTCTTAATGGTGTATTTTACCAGAGTCTGTAGCACAAGTTGGCTAACGCGTTTTTCAGGATGAAAAAAATCCCTATCTGTGTAGATAACAAAATCCTGCAAAGTTCTTAATGATAGCAAAAGGAATCTTCTATGTCTGGTGCTTCATATACTGGTGCTCACACTTTTTTTCTTTTTTTTTACTTTCTTTTTTCTCTTCTTTCTTTTTCCTTTTTCCCTTTTTCCCCCTTTTTTTGTAGTTAATTTTCCAAATCTGAAACAATAAAGAGAAAAGGAATTTTGCTGCTGAATTCAAGCACAACCGGGTGTTATCCAGAGGCTAAATTCTTTTCCTGCTTAACATAAGAACATAATAAGAGCATAAGAGGCATACTGGTTCAGAACAAAGGTCAGTGTAGCCCAATATCCTGGCTCCAACAATAGCCATAAGTGGGTATGCAGGGAAGAGTAGAGACCCGGCCTTGCATATCTGATGCCTCCCTCTAAGTATTCTCCCAGCTCTCAGCTACTCGTGGCTGAAGAATTTCCTGAAATGGGTGTAGTTCCAAGGTATTTAAAAACCCTCTGTACATTTCTGTTCTGTGGTCTTGCCCAGTCTTCCCTTGAGGCTATGTAAACTTACAGTATCTACTAGCTGATGCCAAATGGGAGTTAGGCACCTGGCTTTTGTGTCAAAAAGTGATTAATGTCATTAGGGACTCAAGGATAATACTTTCTCTGTGTCTTCATTAATACAGTAGTTCTAGAACAAACCTGGTGATTTACAGGTATATAATGAGAAGGAGTGAGGATATGTTTAAAATATTACCGTGTTTTCTTTAAAATATCTATGCAGGCATTGTGATCTGAAACAAAAAAAAACAAGAGTGGGTTTTGGCAGGGTAGGACACTAATAAACAGTTGATAAAAGAGTAGCCTGTGGGCTGAATGAGGAGATGCTCAAACTGTTCAGGCAGGGTGCTAGAGGCAAAGAAATAGGTGATTACCTTTGAATTATGCAGTTCTGAATAAGAGGAGAATAACTGACAGAAGCCCATGGACATTTTTGAACCTTGCCGAGGAGTAGGCGGACATGAAATAATATACCCGTTCAGTGGCAAATTCCAATTAGCTTGCTCTCAGAACAGATTAGAATAGATTCTTGCATCTGTCTTCCTCAATTTTTCAAATGTTTCCTTTTCCTTTTTTTTTTCAGTGAAATTTATCCATAGTTTATAATGATATAGATTAACTTTCTGAAATTATGCCAGTCATTTACATTTCCCCCTATTTGGCAAATATGCAAAATGAACCAAATGCAAAGATATATACAACAAATCTTCCTGACTGTAAATGCTTACAAACAACAAAGGTACTTGAATATTCTGATGACAGGGCTTATATAAGGACCTATGTGGCTAGACAGAGCTAATCTTTTATTTTCTGTGCCTACTGTAACCAGCCATATCTCCTGCTGTTCTGAATCACTAGGTTCAAATCATTGGCTTCCAAGAATCCTGTAGTTGGAATGTTGAAGAAAGAAAAACTCTAATGGGTCATTTTGGACAGCCTCCTGCCAGGACATGATTATTCCCTCCAGAGCTGTGTTAGTGCTTGATGAACAGCAACACTATCCGCAAATGAGGCAATGTTGTCCACAAACATAGGCGAGCAGAAAGAAGATACTGGTGAATGTGGTCAACAGATACCTTCCCCTGTAGCCTGTGCTTTTATTCTGTGTTGTCTTTAATTTTATTCCTCACGTTGGAAAGACAGGAAAATGACAGCTTGTTTGAAAAGCTCCAGGAGAAACCAAACTGCTGAATTTATGAATTTGTGTTGGTTTCATTGTGTTTGAGTAGTGAGGAGGACTCTAAGATAACCACAATCAAAGGCTTCTCAGATATCTGCACATTTTCTCTAGCATGTTGTGGGTTTTTTTCTATGACTGTATGTGTGGATTTTGTAGGGCGGGAGATGTTTTGTTACATATTAGTAGGTTTGGTATGTCCCTCAAAGGATGTCTCATTCGATCAACAGATTGTTCCTGGTGCCTGATAACTTATGAATTCTCATTGACATCACCTGATCACACAGCTGGCTATTTTTCTAATGAGAAGTTTTAATAAGATTCTTTCAGTCAGGGTGAGGTCTATCATCTTAATTTCTTGGGACAGTAGACTCATTTTTTGGAGTGATGGTAAATGTCTTTGTTACCTGAACAAAGTGTCAAATGTGCTGAAGGAATTTTTAAACCAACTTGTAAGAGCGTGCTGGACCCCCTCCGTAGTTAGTAAAATCTTCTGATGGGGTGAGACCCACATGAGGGAAGGGGATTGTCAGTGCTAGCCTTTAGTGTTCACTTTTAATGAAATTTTCCAAGCTTTTAGTATCGACATTCTCGATCTGCAAGTCCTTTAGAGTCCTTAATGGTTTCTGCCTATGCCCATGGCAGTAGCTATGAATGTTTATCTAATCTACTTGGTGATGAAGCTGTATTCAATTTCATCTTGTGATTAGATCTCTGCAATGCACCTACATCCAGTTACACCACAAGACCAGAGCCAAACTTCAGCTGTGGTTTATTTGTGAAGGGGTGTTTTATGAGCAGCCTGCAACATCTCCACTCTGTTACTTGAAAAGAATTTTTTACTGTTGTTTTCCCCTTAAATACTTATGATCCTTGCTATAGAAACCATCTCCCTTTTTGTATGATTCTGTGTCAGTGAAGATGAGCTGATGTGCCTTGAGGGATCAGGAATGTGTCAACCTTGACTCTGATAGATGGCTCCTTGGCTGGTGGAGCTATGCAACTTACAGTCTCTGCGGAGCTGTAGGCTCTCAGGTGATGCTGTAAAGCTCAAGTTTAGCCAGGCTTAGGGAAGAGGGGGGAGATGCCAATAGGGTGTGATGACAACAAGGCATTTTTATGTTTTGAACTGTGAGGATTTGAGAGTATCTTTGCTCTGATGACAGTCAGTGATGACTGAACGTGAGTCTAGATAGCTGGTTTTTTATATTCTGAAATAATAAGTGAGAGACACTCTCTGCCCAACCACAAATCCTTCTCGAAAGCCAATTTCTCCATTCTACCTGTTTTATGCCTAACATGCTTGGAGCTATACTTTCATGTATGTAAATAAATTATTCTTAAAGAAAATAAAAATGTATGTGTGTAAGAGATGGTGTTTTCTGTAAATAAGTTATTCTTAAAGAAAATAAAAATGTATGTGTGTAAGAGATGGTGTTTTCTGTTGCTAGCTACCAAGGTTTTGTAGTTCTCCAATTCCAGTTTCAAACATACTTATTGTAGTAGGTAATATTTAAGACTGAGTGGTCTATTTTCTATATCTTTTCTGTGGTTCTTTTGCTGCTTCCCTGGCAAAGCACGACAGAGATACATGGTGCTCTAGGGGCTCATGGTCAAGGAAACATTCCTCTATAAAAAGACTTCTTCCTCTGTGGCAGTCTCAGAAGGAATCAGATTTTCTATGGTTGGTTAAAGAGCTACATGTCTCACATTGAAACTATCAGACCTTTAATTTAGGAAAACATGTCAATTCAGGACATTCTGCTTCCGCCTCCTGAACTGAATTTAGATATGAATGGGACTTAGGTACTTGGTGTCCTGAAATGAAATACTTTCCTCAGTTGGAGCCCAGGTGGAGTGGAGTAACAGATGGATGTGGCAAAGATTTAATATGCTGGTGACTTGGGAGGTGTGCAGAGACTACAGCCTGGATAATTTTACCAAGAGAACTTACAGAGCCTATCTAGAGCCCACTGCTGTCAGTGGCAGAAGCCCCCACACATTCAGCAGGAGCAGGCTCAGGCCCAATGTTTGTAAAATGTAGGCTCATTATCCCCAGGTTTCTTACACAAAGATGATTACTGTAATATTTTATGTGACTTTTCTCTGAACTGACTATTCTTCTTATTCGTTGAGCAGAATTGCCCGTTTTTCTCCTTGATGCATTTACACAAAGTACCTTTTCTTTTTCTTGTCTTTTTAGGTAGGATTTTCTGTCAGCATGTTTTATTTGGGAAATAGCATGTGACACTGATGGATCTTCCCCTTTCCTTTCTTTTTTTGATGGAAAACAACTGCAGCATAGAACAGCCTTGGAAAAGTCAAGTAAGAGCCTGTGTGCTGCAATGTGTTGTGGTAGTAAATATATTCTAGTGTACACAGAGCAGCATAAATATGTAAATATTTTACAACATGTGTACTTACATATCCTACCTTTTTTTTTTTTTTTTCTTGCAGAGCATACACTTAAAATACACACATCAAGTTACACATGTCTGGTATAGTGGCAGCAGAGTCTGCTCTGTTAATAATAATACTGAATATGTAAATCCCTCCACTTTTTATAACCAATGCTTTAGGTTGCATTTACTGTAAACAAAGATGTATTTTGGGGGGCAGTTGGTTTGAGTTTATTGTTTATGTAAATCTCTCAGAATGTGACATAGCCAGATAGCTTCCTATGTTGTGCTGATCCACATTTTAGGCCAGCAGCCAAAGTATTTTATCTTTTACTTCATTATAGTGATCTTCCAATTAGCTGTGGTCTGTAATACCCTGATTTTGGTGGCAGTGGTTTGGGGAGGATTGTTTGATAGTTCTGCTCGAGAGGCAAAATGAGGGGCCTTATTATAGAAAGTGCAGAGGTTGTGCAGTAGCTGAGTTCTGTTGCAAAGTTTGCCGATAAGGGAAAACTGGCCCTTGAGCATCCATTCTATTCTGTATATTAACACTTCTAATCTGCACTGCTGATAAAACTGCAAGCCATTTGCCTTTGGAGGAATTAGTTCTGCCTCACTTGTGTAACCAGGCGATGGTGATTAACCTTTAAACTGTCCAATATTCTCAGCAGACTCCTGCTCCAGATTAGAAACTATTTAGTTATGACCAACTAAATTAACAACATTCCCTCCTCTGAAGAATAAGATTTGGAAGGTATGCATTTTAAGGTGGAATGTGGATAATGTCCTAATTTATTCAGCACTTTTGCTACATAAAATGTATTTGTCATTTAAGAAGAAAAAGAAAGGAGAGAGGGAGATTGATTTTAGATTGAAACAACCTACAATTAGTTATGTACAGGAGGTGATTTGGTTGAATTTGGCTTGGGATGCTGATTTACATGGCTGAGACCTGTTTCTTACTTTTCATTCTTAAATAAAACTTACAGTGCTGGAGATAAAACGGGCAGGATGGTGCTCTGGTAGGGGCGGCAGTTTAGGAAAAAGATTTCCTTCCTTTTAAAGGAAAGGCAATTATCTCAATTCTTTGGGAGAGTAATTTTTGGAAGTTTACTAACCTTCCTGTTACAATCAGGCAAAACAAAAGGTTTTGTACGTGGTGGTTACAGACCAACATATCCAATGGACTTTAGCTGCTGTGATAACCTAGTACTGTACCATTGTATCTACATATTTTAAATGTGTAATTTATCAATTGAAACATACCCTTCAATACATGTGCCATAAAAGAAAAGAGCAAGGGCAATTATGTAATAGTATAGTGTTTGTCTGACATGCCTTAAATCCCCATATTGTTATTCCTCACTGAATAACAAATACAAAATCCCTGTTAGCAATGTTTTCCGTTTTACCAGTTTCATATTAGCTGCCTCCTTAAAAATTGCTAATCTAGATACTACATTAGTAGGATGTCAGTCAAACTGCAATCCACAGTGAAGCCTTCTTCATATACCAATTTAAATCATTCATGGTCCTTTCTTTGGCATTATTCAAAAGATCATAATAATTTTCTTGTGCCCACAGCACAAAAAAATCAATTATTTCCCCACAAAGACTTGAAAGTACTTAGCGAGTGCTGTAAGAAAAGCTGAGGGTTATATCAAATTGAAATTGCACTCATTACACACAACACAATTAGTTGCCACTAGTCTGGCCGGTGCTTTAATTCTGAATGGCATATCTTTATTATTACAGAAACAAGCATGCAAATGGCATTGTTCAGGATTTGCAGAAATCAATAGGATATAGTGCTGTGTGTTTGGTGGCCACTGTCACTCAGTCTGCTGTGGATTTGAGATAATGTGTGTATTTGAATTAATGAAGGGAACGTGAGACATCATAAGTGACACCCAAATAAAAGAAATGGGTACATGATATTTGTAATTATTCTACTTGTGTTTTTGTTGTAAATACTTGTGCTTTTTGTTTTTTAATCAAAGGATTAATTGCATTTTAATAAGGCATTATGATTTTCAGAGCTTTAGTTAATTAAAACTTGTAGTATATAATTATGAAGTGATGCTGAGATTTGTCTAAAGATCACCCATACATTTAGAATATGTATATTTTTCCTTGTTAAGCAGTTGCTACATTTTGGGGGGAGAATGAATTATATTAAATGTTTGAAAGATGATGGCAGTTCCGAATGAATTTCTATAAATGGCAGCTAAGAATGTAGATTATGTTGTTGGACAAATTAAACTGGAGGAACTACTGGGGTTGGAAAGATTTTTTGGCTGTAGTGCTGGAACGTTCATTTGCACGAATGTGCCACAAGAGTAAGAACAGATGTATTTGTTCAATGTATCATATCATTCCGCCCATTAGGTCCCAGTGAAATTGCTGCAGTTTGAAATTCTGAGTACAGGCCATAAATACTCACTGGTGGTGCATGGTAAAGATTATTTTCCATGTGACAAAAGGGTTTTAAAAGGAGGGACAAAGTAGGTGTACGTGTGTGTGTGTGCACACACTCATGTGTGCGTGTACAGACAACTTTATGTATTGACTTGTTTCCCCAATAGATATGAAAATTCCTGGCACAAAGCTTTAATCGCTCACAATCTAGCCTTGGACATACATATATACATAAAAGACTGTTTCCTGTGGGAGTATATTATGTACAGATTGATAGACTAATTGCTAGATAGATAAAACAGAGTTAGAGTAAAACAGTATTAGAAAGTTAAAATCTTAATGTTACAAATGAAGCTTTCCTTTGACAGTATTTTTTTTTTAAAAATCATCTCTTAGATTTATTCTATTCCTTTTGTAAGTGTATATTGGAAATAAAAATTAATTTAGCTCTTTTTTTTTTTAATATAAAGAGGGAAAACTATTGCTTTGCTGTTGAATGGTGAGGGGTTTTTTTATCCCCTGTCAACTATAAAATTAAATGCATGTTTATGCAGAATAGTCCATCACAGTCGTATATTCCTATCACATAGCCCCATGAACTAGAAAGGGTTTCTAATGTTCTCTCTTGAAGGAAGGGTCTTAAATTAGACCTCAGCATTTCCTACTTGGAAGTTTGCCTCTTTCAACGCCTGAATATTTATTTATTTATTTATTACACTCTAGCTTGCAGATACTTTTTGAGACAAACCCACTCAAGAGCTTAAAATGTTCCAAGAGATGTGGGAAGACAAAGCCTGCAGACACGGCAAAAGAAAGAACAGGAATTCTCAAAAATTTACGTTGACTTCAGCACTCAAACCAGGATTTTATTAGGTATCTATAAATGGATTTTAAGTAGGATTTTCCCATGTTTTCTCCCAAAGCTGATTTAAAATCTAATATTATTAGATTGGTCACAGCCTTCATATTTTAACTGTCAAACCCAAAGCCTGAAAGGTGATTCATTCAAAGCTTGCTAAAATATTTGCTCAGCAGCACAATAGTGTGTGATGGAAAATAAACTCCTCTAGAGCATCTCACCCTATCAGCCATGGCCTGCAGCAGGAAAAGAATGAGGGAAGGTCAGTCAATTATGTGTGGTAATCACCGTAAGCATATTATCTGAGACACAGATGTCTTCCCTGACCCCACACGACATAGCTATTAACCCCACAGTAGTATAAAAATGGGGAGGAGGAGGAGCCAGTCCCCTAGGTAAACCAGACCTTTTCAGTCAAGGCTTGTCCAGCAGCTGGGCGAAGTTGCGGCAGCGAGGGCGCTGTCGTGGGGAGCCGGCCCTGCGCGCGGCGGGCGCCTCTCCTCTTTGGGGACCTTTCTATAGACCTAGTCATGTGAGATAAATAGTTGCATCATTGGAAAAATGAGACTGGCAAATTGACTCGTGAGGTATTTGGGGAGCGTGAACAGCCCTGGAATGCCGGGCGTTGCTCGTGTTTTTACGGGAACAACTTTTGTGTTCCTGAGTGCACTTACATAGTTGATGTATTAGTGCTGATAAAGTATAATACCACTGTCATGCAATCGTCTAATGCTTCTAGAAAACAGAGATTATTTTCTCATTACATTGAGTAATGTGCTGATTACCACATACGGCTCCTTTTGAGTTCAAGTTCCTTCTATATTTACTTCAGAAAAATGATCGGCTGTTTATTCAAGTGAAAGGGATTTTTTCAGTGCAATTGTTCAAACACATCAAGTAAGCAAAGCAGATTTTTAAACTGGCTATTTAAGCTGTTGAAGTTGAAGGCTTATTTAAAAGTTTGCATGTAAAATTGGGTTGCTGTGTAGGAAACACGCATTAGTAAGAGATGCAGTATCCCTCACCAGCTCTAAGCTTTCTAACACCAAGCATTAACCCTGAAAGTAGGTCTGTTTATTTCTTGTAGTCTTTGGAAAATCTTTTCTTTAGGTGATGCTTTGTTACCTTTTGGGAAGCCATTTTGTATTTTTCTACCAAAAAGATGGATGACCATTAAGCGATGTAAGCTATTGCAGTGCTGCACAACATACAGTGCAAAAGAGTCCATGACCGACCAGATTTGTGGTTTTTCTTGTTTTTAAATAATTGATTGTAATGGCATTCTAGTCTTGTGGCATCCTTGTAACTGAGATCAGACTGAGCCCAGTGAATACCAGAGCATGAAGGGAACACTTTGCTTGTCAGATTTGCCACAGAATACAGCAGAGGAATCCCTGGGTTTCCTTTCTGATGAAAACAATTATTAAAAGATATTCTCTTTGATACTGTCTCCTTTCCCAGGGTTAATCACTGTGTGAGTGAACATTTGCATGCATTGCTGAGCTACACATTACAGACAAGGAAAGTGGTGGGTTGAGAACCTGAATAAGCCTGACCACCGCACTCCCAGGAAAGAAAAATCTATTAGACACAGGGGATTTTGACATGATGCAGCATGAGCACAGGTTGCCTCTGCCACTGACCTCAGGAATGACCTGAAAGTGGATGAAAAGGATGGTGGAGATGACTCACTAGGATAGCTGGGCTGAAGGGGGTGTTGCAGGTTCCCATCACAGCCACTGCTGACCAAATTCAGCTGGAGTCCAAAGAAGAGATTTGGGCTATCTTCCCCATGAGTAAATCCCCTGTGGGAATCTCGGCTATGTGGAAAGATACCATTTTGGCTTCCTCCTATTATTGTGGTCAGTCTTGAATTTTGGTCCTCTTGTATTCCCTTATTAAACTTCCATCTTATTGTCATTTTAGTCCTATGTCTAAATGTTGCTAAGTAACCTTCTGTGTCAAATACTTTTTTCTGCCAGTAAAGAATCTTGCATCAGTCACCTATTGTGACTGCCAGATTAGATACCATAATGTGCTCAACATGGGACTGTGCTTTACTTCTATCTGGAAACTGCAGCTGATACAGGATTTGGCAGACTACTTGCTAAGCAGCATCTTTTCCTTGAGCATATTAAAGCAGCCTTGAAGAACTTGTACAGTTTGTTCACTGGTCCCTGGGCTGATTTTTAAATGTTGGAGATTTAGTGTTTTTTTTTAATTTTGCCTTTTAGCTCTAAATCCTACCTGTTTGAGTGAGCAACTCTGCTGAAGAACAGATTGCTCCGTTTGCAAACAGTAAAACCTGTAAGTTAAGACCTTACCTCTGAAAGACAGCGAGCAGTGCATACCTGGAGCTTTAGCAAGCTGTGGTTTCTACAAGGCTCTTTTATCATGTTTTCTGTGGGGCCAAATAAAAGCTAAATTCTGACGATCACTTGTGTAAGTAGAAATCAGGAGTAATGCTATTTAAATAATATGTAATTAGGCTAGAGTGAATGAGAATGGAACTTGGTCCCAATTGATTATATATTTCAGGTCAGCTGAAATAATGGAACAGCCTTTTCTGTCTCAGCTTAATGCAGTGGTTCTGAAGAGTTCATCACCTGCTCTTGGCTCTCTTTCCTATTTCCAGCTGATAAATCATCTTTAATGTGTTTCCTAATATTACTTTTCCATGTAAGCACTGGTTATAGTTCTATGTGACAGCAATGGGAGGGGAGGGGGGAGCAGGCAATAATTTCACTGACACAGAAATTACTTTAAAAATGCATTAATGTGTCTTAAGTATAACTGACATACTTTGAAATATATATTGCTTATAGGCAAAATTAAATTTTACTAACCGAAACCAGAGGTAGGCAGAACTTCCATAGCATCATTCTTGGATACGCATTAAATAGTAGTGATGGTTTGCATCCATATATTTGTAAAATATCATCAAATTTCACATGTAGAAGTCACATGTCTTATTCAGTCATGTTTTGTCAGTTAACCTTTTTCTTATGTGATAGTTTATTTTTATAGAGGAAATATTTGATAAAACCAGTAGTAATTTTAAATACATGATTTACCATGTTAATATTTGTCACTTATCACAAGTTCTTCAGTTCCTCCTTGTTGATATTCTGTTAACCTTATATATCACAGCAAAACCAAAGCATTTTCCATAAAGTTGTGGGAAGTCAGAATTTAAATTAGCTTTTCTTCTCTAAATTTTGTCCTAATTATAAATAATCATGGCTGGCAAAATAATTTAAAAAAAAAAAACAACCATCTTCCACTACAGTTTTATCATTTGCCTAAAACCCTCTCCTGAATTATGAGAACAATCTGAGAATTGTTGAGTTTTATTCATCCGAGGAAACCTATAGCTGTTTTAGATGCCAAGGAGCCCAAAAGTACTGATTTCTCCATGGTACAGAAGGAAAATAGATCTCTATATACTTGCTAAGTATACTGGTTGCAGGGAAACTAATCACTCACATGTAATGACATAAGCATGGGAAACTCACATATGAATTGCATTTGGTACATATTTGACCACTTCACCTGCACACTGCAAACCACCCCATCTGCAGTATTGTTAGCCTTGCTGAGAAGTTTTAAATAGCTGCAGCTGAAAATACAATATGAAACATGGTGTCCTGCCACTCTCACCCATTGCACTAGTTTGAACGGCAACATAAAGACAGGTCAAGTCCAGCCCAAGCACAGATAAGCTGCGTCTTCACCTGCCTTCTTTTTAAATGTAATTTGGGCTTCCAAATCATTTACTTGCTTTTAAAAAGACTGATGGAGCTCTATGTGTCAAGAGATGCAAAAAAAGTTATTTTCCATAAATGCTACAGTATGGTGATGAAAAGGTTTTATGCAGATTACAGAGGTGTGTGCATGAAGTTTCCAAACACCAGAGAGGAGGGAACTTTTGTATGTAGTTTTTCGTATTGGATCCTGCATGAGATATAAAACATTTTATAGGTGAGATGTACCAAACCAAACCCAAAGTTGTGTTGGCTATACCTACAGTGTAAGCAGGAGTTTGTTTCTGCAAACTGATGTTTACAATTTTATGAAAGGGCTGGGAACCTTTGGGAAATGCATGGATAATTACTAAACACAGAGATCTGTATTTAGACAAGGTTAAATATAGGTGTAAACTCAAAAATATGTCTTTGCACCAACCCAAATTTTCTCTGTATTAAATATTTCTGCCTGCATCTGTCAAATTATTTGAGTCAAAATGTATTTTCAGTATGCCTTTAAGGTAAAGGGTAGAAGGGTTAAGTTGCTGTCATACCAGCTATGTGCTGCCCCTTCCATTTTTATGAGAACATCTCACCTCTGTTCTTGTCTACAAACATCTATCTTAGGAAGAAAAGTATGGCTTGGCTATAAGAACTAGGAGTAATTTTTTACCTCCTACTGATCTGTAATCAAGCATAGTAAGTACAAACACTTGGTCCAAACCACTGGTGACATTCAATAAGATTCTGATTGTAAGTCAGACTCAAAGTACCCGTTTTTTTTTTTCTGTGAAAGTATTGTTCCACTGTTAGCGAATAGAGCATTTCAAATGAAGTGGATACAAAGTGTACTTCACTCTAAAAAAAAAAAAAAAATCAGGTTTCTGACGTGGTTCATTTGGGTTTTAAGGAACATATTGACAGAAGAAATTGTACTGTTCTGTCTGGTAAGAAGTAGGGACTGGAGTACCTCCAGTTAATAACTGACCTCAGAGATTTCAGGTAATTTTGTTCTTTGCCTGCTAAAAGTTAGGCAGAAACAATGAACTGGGAAAAATCAAGTTCTAACACAATATGAGATAAGAAAAACAAATTATTTCTGGGACTGTTCAGTGCTCAGTGATGGCAGAGGCTGTTTACTGCTTTCGAAGAGGTCTTCAGTATTAGTTACTGAAAGTCTGAAAGAGAAAGCTTAGAAAGAGGAATTGTGGTTTTGCTCTGCTGTTTCCTGTCTGACACTGTCCAAGAAACAGTGAATTGGATGCTAGTCCTGCAAGCTCCTGAGTGAAGCTAAGAAGTGTGCAAAGAGACTGGCTTTGGACTTTGATTTAGGGTCCAAACTGTCAAGGTACTGAGAATTTTGTGGAAGATCCCCAATAATTTTTACTGACCTCTGTTGTACTAAAAATCTTGCAGAATACTGCTCCCGGTGCTCTGAGTGACTTAATCCTCTTCATCACAGATGTTGCTTGTTGCTGTCATCTAGGCCTGTTTAAATCCACCGTGTCATGTTTTTTTGCACTGGTGTTGCACATGTGCTGGGCTTAATATACTGTAGGGTATGGGTGCCAATGCTGTGCTTGTGCAAGTTAGCTTATTGGCCATCTTGTTGTCCTGCCATGGATTCTCACCTTGTCCTGCTCAACCACTGCATCCTTGGGTGTTACTTTACCTCCCCACTACCTTCTGCTCTCATTCCCCTTCTTTGCCCCCAGCTGGATCAGCTGTTCCTCTCCACCAGGCATTCAGACTCTGACCTCAGACTTTCCACGTTTCTCTTCCAGATCCTTTGCGCATGCTGAAGACAACTTAGACGAGTGTCACTGACACTCACAACTTCCATGCACATCCTTTCCTGATATTTGTCTTGTACATCCAGTCACATATGCAGATGCAACTTGTGCAACTGCTCTCTCCTCTATGGATGCCTTTCCTTCTCCATTGCTGTAGCCTGACTCAGCTGCAAAGGCATGCAGCAAAACAGCTGGCTGGCTTTTTTCTCCTCTGCCTTTAGCAAACACTGAATCAACTCTCCTAATCCCTACAAAGGTTACATCCTTTACCCCTTTCCCACAAAGCACTGCTCCTTTCTGACCTCTCACTTTCTACATTCCCCTCTATGACAAGAACCTCATCTTGTTAACAACTTTAAGCAAAATAGTCTTTCTGCCTTGAGGAAAAAAAAAAAAATCAAACCAAACCTGGAGAAAAAAATGCAGTGAGCTCTGTTTGAAATATTTTTATGCTAGAAAATTGCAAATTTACTTTTCCATTCCTGGCATATTTCCTTCAGTCATTGCCACAGTTCAGCTTATCTGCCTGTCATGTCTTTTGAAGATGCATTATCTTCAGCTTTGAGTTACCATGGCCAAAACTGAGCTCTTCTGCTTCTCTTCTGTACTCTGACTCTACTTTGACTCCTGTTCTTGGTTACGCTGACCAACATTATTGTCATTCCTGTGATCTTAGACCTTTTAACCTGCCATTTTGTCCGTACAAGACAGTGGCCAAACCCATCTTTCTTTTGGTAGTAAAACAAGTAAACCTCTCATCTAAACCTTTGTAGTATCTTGCATCTCTTTCTTTGTGGTCTTTCTTGCTCTTAAACATACATCATCTCTCTTTGATACACCCAGAAAACCAGCCCTAGTCATGCTCATTACTCCAAATACTAAGTCCTGAGTCCTGAAGAGTTGATCCTCTTTTATGCCTTCCCATTGCTCTCACCTTCAGGTCTACCAAGCACCTGCCTTGCCTCCTAGCTGTCATCAGCCTGCACCTTGTTCCTGGTTATTAGCTTGTATGAACATCACCATTTCTTTTTAACACAAGTAACACCCAGTGGGCTCATTTGTAAGGCACTCTCATTCTTCAGTCATTTCTTCAAAAGCTACACCTGCTGCTGCAATGACTGGTGAAAACACCCTGGGGTCATGGTTGGCACACAAGGCTTTAATACTGTTAGGAGAAGGGAGAGGGGCAGGAAGGTATGCAGATGCCTACAAATCTTTTTGATTTTATGGTTTTTGTTTTCCAACTTCCGTGTATTGCCTGAATTATTTGACTATAAGCTCTCCGGGGCAGGGATGCTCTGCCTTGAGCTGTATGCAGCACTACCTCTGTGGGCTCCTAATCCCAGCTGAAGCCTCTATGTGTCACTGCAGCAACTTCACTAGCTCATACCCCTGTTCACCATGGTGTGCATTCTGGAAATCCTCTGTGTTTGCATTCGTAGTCCTCACCCTCTTTCACATACTTAATGACATATCTTTCTCAAGCAAGCACAAAATGAGGGGCTCCATTAAATGCATCAACCTGCAAAAGGCTTATGTTTAAGATTTATATGTCACATGTTTTGTGGAACTTTCACAGCCATGATGTTTATCTTAATTAGTGATATATTTTTCCTCAGGAAAACAAGAGCTCTAGGGCAGAGACAGACTCTGGCAGCTGTAAGGAATGATTACTTTCCAGTTTGGCTAGTGATATAATCCACTGTGGTTGCAAGTCTTGCTTTCCTCTTTAGATGATGTCAACATTTCCATGAGCTACATGTGTTGTATTCATAAGTGGTACTTAGAAATATGTGTTCTGTAATCTCCTCTTATGCCTGACACTTTACACATGTGTTTATCTACAAGGAGTGGTGACATTAGCTTGTTAATTTTGCCAGTGTACTGTACCAGTGAGGGTGTGAGAGACTCAGAAGGATATTTAAACTGGCAAAGAGAGAATTATTGACATTAGCTATGAGTACTTTGTAAGACTCTGTTTTGGAATGTCATTTGTTAGAAAATCTTTGCTGCTGAAAGTCATCCATCATTCCCAGATGGACCTGCAAGCCTTACAGAAACCTCTCTTCCCAAATCCCACTCATTGCCAGTGGCCAAAACTACTCGCCTATTGACATTTGCAAATTAGATATACAGATATTATTCCCTGATTAGAAGTGGAGTTTGCAAATGGTATGATAAGATATGGTTTTCTTGGCTGCTGAATGGACTTCAGTGGTGAAAAAAATGTTCATTTGCCAGAACTCCACCTACATGCCCCTGTGTATCCATGGAACTTAGGTTTTCTTTATTAAGTAGACTGTATGCACAATATTCACATGGTGAAGATCCTCAGCAAGAGCTCATACTGCCCATGTAAGTGGGTTTTTTTAAAGAATCAAGCTCTTACCTCTCAAAATTATGTTCATATGGCATTGTTCAATATGTATGGCTGACTACTATAGAAAGCAGCAACAATAGGGTACAATGCACTAATTTTATCCCACTTTGACTTTGAAAATATAATCGGTACTTATAAAAATTGTAAATACTACAGAATCATGCTAGTAGGATTATTCTAAAATGGAAGTGCTAATACATCAAGCAAAATAGCTTTGCTAGTCCTAACTGGCTCCTATTATCACCATTACCAGAGAAGATATACCTCCAGCAACAAAAATGTTCTGGAGCACAAATGAATATATGCAAGAGAGCCAAGATTTAAGGAGGTGTTTCTTTTTATCTTACAACAAACTTTGTTCTTTTGAGTGACACAGTTAGAGTAATAAGTGCAAGCTCTTATGTCCAGTGGCCAAGTCTCATCTAGCTAATGAAATGGTAGCCTGATAAAATGCACATAACTACCCATTTTGGCAGTACACTATTCCTCTCTGCATTAGGCAACAAAATGCAATCACTCTTGATGCATTATGTATTTATAATATTACCTATAAGTGCCTATTGTAAACAAGTTGTTAGATTAACAAGCACAGCTTATAAAGTATCTTTATAAAGTAACCATTCAATCAATCACTCAATCAGAATCATCACAGGGCTTTTTTTTTCCATATGAAAGACAATGCCTGAACTGAGGGTTTTTTTCCTCAGGTTAAGCTATAGAATCTATTTTTGTGTATCACTGTTCTGAATATTAAATTGCCTATTGTGAGAAACTGCAACAAGAACAGCATAATGATTTGGACACATTTGGGGGAAGAAAGGGCTACACAGCAGTGTTTGATTTTGACTGAGCTGAAGATGGCATAAACACCATTGCCCAGTCGCCAGTAACAGTCTTGATCATTTCTATCATGTCCTCTTTCATGAAGTTTTCAGCAGGTATATTTCGGACTGCTGCAGCCTGCTCCTGCTGGCCTGAAAGTTGTGCACCCTCCATGTGCTGAAGGTGTTGTGTCAGCACTGTGTCAGAGCATCAGAAGCCAGAACCTCACCTCAGGAGTCCCATCAAATGTAATTGCGCACAGCCAAAGCTTCCTGGACTCTGCAGGGATTCATGTCATCCTCATCAAGATGACACTGTGTCGACTTTGGGACTGTCGCAGCAGCACTTGTAGGAGCATAGCTGCCACACAAGGAAAACGAAGGAAAAAGATAACATGCCCTCTACGTACCTTGAGGAGGGCATCTTTGCAAATGAAAGCAAGTGAACACAGACCTCACTTCCCTTTCATAGCCTGGTACACATCAGGTCAGCAAGACAGTGGTAGCTAGCCTCTCACTGCCTCGTGAAATAACACTCCGCTTAAGCCTGACACATTAGCACAGCAGCAACGGATCTTAATGTCTCTTTATTCCCAACGAACAAAAGGGCTAAATCTAGACATTGCCCCTTCTATAGACACCTTCTGAAGTGCAATTTAGTAAGTTTGTAAGTTATCTGGGTTGACAGACTCACTTAGTTAAATACAAATAGGGTTTATGAAATGTGCCCTAGTCCTGGCAAGATCTTCATACTCATAGAAAGAATAGTAGCAGTGGAAGTGGTGATAGAAGAATGTAAGAACCCATTCATTATCAAGGTGGGTAAGATGAGACAACTGAAATGATTAGGTAGAGAAATGCAGACAGCTTCACAGCTTTTTATATTCTGCCATGCAAGTAAGAGTATCAAGTAAGAATGAAAGTTCTCAATTCACGTAGTTGAGTTCAAGAACTTTGGTTACTGATAGAAAATGATCTAGTATTTATTATGGAACATGGTTGGAACTGCATAGCTGAGATGATTAGGTGAGATGGAACGATTTGTTTTGGTGTAATTAATACAACCTAACAGTGCAGTGTGCATGAGAGGGTTCTACTGGCGTTAATGGGTAGCTTAAGTCTTTGGCTTTCATCTCATTTAAAATGGAGCTGGTTACCAGCTCAAAAAAACATCTGCTAGAAGATGCTGATTAAGTAGGTAAGTCCTGGAATAATTCTAGAGTAAGACAGCTGCCAGACAGCGTCTGTTTTGATGGTTCATGCTCAGTTTTTAATAGAACACCAAGTTGTCCAAAATGCCTTGAGGTAAAATAAATTGTTGCCAGCAGCCTGCTCTCTCACTGGTTTAGTACATCTTAATAGCAATCTTTTGTCCTCAGCTGCAAGGTGATTCCTAAACATGTCTTCCAAGGTTTTGTTTACAAAATGACAATCAGTAATTTATACAATAAGTGTTTACATTACCTACAACAGTAGGGAGCACTGGTGATAAAATTATTGTGTGGAAACTAACCAGTTATATCATAAAGGCACAATTTGTTGAATAGGCAAATTACAGTGTCTATGCCCTCTGCAAAATCCTGATGACTGGATTTATTTGGGTTGGTGGACATCTGGTTAATCCTAGCTGTCTTCACTTGGCTGCTGATGTGAATTCCTCACATTGTGAGGAAATTTCTTGTTAGCTGTTAGCTAAAACCAATGAGATTTGACTGAGCTCTCCATACGCATGGAAGGCAGCCAGGATGTTGTTTGGAGAACACATGCGAGGTGCTTCCTGAGCACTTCTCAGCTGTTGTCTGTTCCTGATGCTCTGCATACAGGCAAAAACTCTATGCCATAACTGATAGGGTAGATTCATGCCTTTCTAGGTGGAGAAGGCAGGCTGCCGAGTCTTTTCACTTTCATACAGGCTCTTCAAATAGCTGTCTGCTGATTGCTTTAAAAGAGAGGTATTTGGTGCCTATTCTAGTAGTAAGTCACTAGTACTAGAAATATCTGTCTGTCTACTTTGGGGCTGGAATGTAAAAGGAGAAGTGTTGAAAGTGAGCAGAACATCTCAAACACTGATTCCTCAGTATTCCCTGAATTTTGTCTTTCAGGACAGTGACCTGGATGTGGCCTAAGCAGGGTGTCTCCCTGTGCATCCATCTCCCCTGTACTGATGAAGATCCACTGGAATAGAGTTAGATCTTACAGCTGTTTTCATTACTAAGGGTCATGAGGTATTGCTGAGTGGAGGTGTATGGAATTGCATTTCTTGCTCTTCAACATATAACAAAAGGTAATCTTGGATAAATAACTTCCCTTTCTTGAGATATTTTACATGTGTGGGATAGCAAAGGTTCTGTGTTTGTTCAAAATCTGTGTAAGCCCATTAAAAAAAGAAAAATTAAGTGAAAAGGTTTCAATGTGCTGATCAATCTTTATCATATGACTATACTTCAGGTATCCAAAGAATGTGGCTGAAGATCTCTTCACAGCCTAAAAAAGTCTGGATTAGAGATGAGTCATTCTGATAAAACTGATGTAACAACCATAAATCAGGGGAAGCAATTGGAAGGGCTGACTGCTGTTATATCATTCCACTTGACTGAGTGCATTTGTTTGTTTATTACTCACATTTGCAAGATGCAAGGACCCCACTGGGTTGAAAACGTGAAATAGTTTTCTGTCATTCAATAAAATATCTCTAGCAACATTTGCTTTAAAATGTTACTAATAGCTGGGTTTGGACTTTAGAAATTTACTAGTACAACTATTTTCTAAGCAATATTACTAGAGATCTCTGCAAAATATGGAGTCAAGATTGACAGTCTGATGGAATCCATCCTGTTTATTTTCTTAACTATCACAAACACTTGCTAAATCTGTACTTGCTACTTATTACCTTGGTTAATGTTAGTGAAACACTAGTATCTATGACATGCTCCAGGAAAGAAGCATGTGTAAATATACTCTGGTTACATTTGATAACCAGGAGTCCTCAGGGACAAAATCTGCACAGAAATCCTAAATTTCAAATCAGGATTTGGGATTTTTTCTTCCAGTTCACTTGTGGCCTTTAAATAAGTGCTCTCCAGACTATGTGTAATAGCCATTATCCCATAAGTGATTGAATGTTTAAAAGCTATAAGGATTTGAAAACACTCAACACCTTTTATAGCATGCTCAGCCCTTAGCTGAATCAGACTACTGAAGTAGGAAAAGACATGTCTTATTTATTTCATGGTTCTTTGGGAATGTCACTTTCCCCAGAAATCTCATTGCAGTTTACCAAAACTGGGGATGGAGGCAGGTAGTTCAATGACTTAAATTAAGAAGTATTTGATCTATTCTGTCCTTTCAAGACACACATTTTTCTCTGGTGTAAAAGAAAAAGCTGCCTAGATAAATGCTGAGTCTTTAAGGTTTTTCTGAGCACCCTCTGCCAAGAACTGGCTGTGAGAGTTGCTCAGCACATGCCAAGATCACATCTCATATTTATAGAAAAAAAGATGGTACTTAAGAAATGACATGCACGTACATGAAATGTAACAAGTTGCCAATTTGCAGTGTAGTTAATTTGCACATAAATACATGAAACGACAAAAAAAACTTAACAGAGATTTATCTTTTTTGTAGAGTAAAATAAATAATTTTATGCACAACAGACTGTTAATATGAGCAGTTATATCTCACTTACTGGGCTTATAAATACATACATATATACATATATATGTATGTGAAGAAAAGTCCTTGTAAATATCCATTGTATTATCTTGGAATTATTGGCCAGGTAGAAGGTTACAGTAGAACACAAAATCATCTTCTTGTCTGAATTACTGTCACCATGGAGCAAATTGGAAAAAAAATTATTTTGTGTCAACCAGTCGCACCCCACTGCACACACAGATGTCTCCTAAAGCCATCAAGATAGTATCTGAGCATGTAATCATAGCTGGAACAGTAAGGAATCCTCTTTTTCTGCAACAACCAAACAGCACATTGAACCCACAAAGACATGACCAACATTGTCACTCTCAGCCAAAGTTAGAAACAAGATTTCTGCCTTATGGCCTTTGAGATATCTTTTTTTTCAAATGTGCAGACGAGAAATTTTGGAGATGACCATAGCATACTAAATAACTTGCATAGCTAAGGTTAAAACTGCAAGCTTTGCAGGTCACTAGAAAATCCTAAACAGAAACAAAGTAAACTTACATTATGTTTAAGTATTCCTAGGTCTATATAACTGTTCATCCTCTGGTTTTTTTTCCAAATCTTCTTCCTATGCTGAGAATTCTGGATTTAATCATTCTTAATGTATTTACCATACTAAAAAGATTTAATTACTTCAACCAAGTTATCTGACTATATTTATTTTATTCAGAATTCACTGTATAATTCTTGTATAAAGATATCAGCTATGTAACTTCTGTTTCTAATAGTAAAGATCTGTTTCAAGGAAAGCAAAGTAACTTTCTTTTAAAGGCCTTATCTTGCAAGATACTGAATGCTCCAAGCACCATATAATCTGCAATGGGTGCTCACTGCCACACAGAAAGTGCACAGTTCTTGACAGCATCCTTGGTTCAAGGCTGAGTGAAATCAAAGGGAAAGAGCTGCCAGTGACTTCACTGAGCTTTGAATCAGACCCAGGCTCCTTGCGGGTGATCCAACAAAGTAACGTGAACCACCAAAAGTATAAGCCCTTACTGTAGCTGCAGTTTCTCAGATGGAGAAAATAATCATAAGGAATATCACTTTGGGTCAGTTTTGGAATTTTCAGTGACCTGCAAAGCTCTTAATTTTAATGTCAATTACCCATCAGAGTATACTCAGAAAATGATGGTAAAGTGTGAAATATTCATTTTCCATCACTTTTAATGCTCAGAGTTAAATATATGCTCTAGTGATGTCTGGAAAAGAGGTAGCTTAAAAACTAGTCTGGACTGCTCAAAACCCCGTGATATTGCCTTCTTATCTGCACCAAATGCTGATCCTGAGACACGGCAAGAAACTGCGCTCTCCAAACTGTTTGGGAGTGGTGGTGGTGTTTGAGAAGAAGTTTTCCCCCTGAAATTTTCTAGGTCACATAGATCCTACTTGTCCTTGTCCTGAAGAGGTGCTGGTGGGCTGGCAGGGTATTTGTTCATCTGCACCTTGTTAATATTTATTGTAGAAAGCTCTGTAAAGAAATACCATAACGTGAAATGACAAGAGGGCTTTGACAAGGAATATTTATTTATTTACCCATCCATCAGCAGCTTTCTGTTACCCCAAAGCACAAAGCTACTATACATTTTGGTTTGGGAGTTTTGGTTTTTTTTAATTGAAAAATTTGTCAGTTTGGTCAATTTTGTTTGGAAAAAAAAACCAAACACAGCTAGGAGATATAAATATGCCTTTGGTTTCACCATATTTTCTTGCTTATAGCTCTAACTTTAATGTAAAGTGCTGTAGTTTAGTTCTTCTGCTTTTAAAGGTAAGCTGAACATATTCTCCATTGTAAGAAGTCTATGGGTACTTACTTCTGACCATGGAACAAATAAATGCATTTGTTTTCTAAATGGTCATTTTCCAGAAAGCACATTAAAGTGCAATTTATCCAGTTTACAAAAACACTATATCATTTCTATGTCTAGCATTATGTTCATGGACGGATGACTCTCCTACAACAGAATATAGTATTTACTGTACAGGCAACGGATTTTCTGCACTGCCTGGCTACCAGTAACTAAGAAAGAAGATGAACTGTGAATGATTCCAATGGATCCTAGTCTATTAGTACACTGCAGTTTTATTTCAGAATAAACTGGCTGGAAGCACAGGGAAAGAACATTACATTGTTGATTTGAGTGACCTCTTGCAGCCCAGGATCTGGGCCTTATCTTTTCTGGGCATTTATGAAGCTGAATGAATTATTTGCCACTTCTGTTTAAATACTATTCTTGCTAAACTGATTCAGGGCCAGATTTTCAAAACCTCATTGCTACGAACATTGCTGTCTATTCAAAGGGAGAGGGGAAAGTAGCTCCACTGGCTTGGGGACAATACAGGAATCAGAGTAGTTTGACTGTTTTGATGCACGGGTTGTATTTCTAGTAACAAAATGACCCACTAACAAAAGCAATTGCCTGCAGTGGTCCACTACAACCTACCACTAGTGTTGGAATTATTTAGCCATTACCGTAGACAGAAACAAGTGTGACTTAACTCTTACACCAAGGCATAGACTAGACTCACAGCAACCTTAGTATGCTGAATGTAGCATCATATAGACCAAAATTAGTGTTTGATGCAACTCCTGATACAGCCAAGGGGCTATAATTTCTAGCCTCTGCCTACAAATTAGCACTTCAACTACTTCTGAGACTAGTAGACCACAGCAGTCGAGACACTATGCATCCAAACATTGCTATTGTAGGCAGAGGTCCAAAGTCCAGCTTCCTTCAAGGAACAGTTGCACAAAAATTTTCCTACTCCATTTGTACTGGTAAATTGCTTGGATTTGATCAGTGTATCTGAGTCATTAGTAACTGTTGTCTTGACCTTAATGGCTATAAGTGTTTTTAATTCCATACAAGGGAAAAATCAGCTGCGTGGCTTGATAAATTTTGGGATCTCTTCCTGCAAATATTGTGAAACAGAACATTGTAGATCAAAGAAAGGAAGCCACAGGATTATGCAAGATCCGTAGTGGTGCCCATCCTCAGCTTTCCTAGCAATTTATTTCTGAGATGCTAGATACTTTGACATGTGCACTGGAAGGAACTTCCCCGCACGTAGAGAGAAAGGTACCTTAAAAAGCTAGTGAATAATGCATAATTTTTAGAAGGACTGTATCTGAATTGTGTCTTCATGAAAAATACTTTGGTTTTGCACAAGATTTTTTCTTTTGTTATACAATTTTTGATTCATTAACATCTCATCATATTTTTTGCCACAGTTACAAGGAATTGGACCAGGCTGGTTGGGCAAGATTGTGCAACCTTGTACAAACATCAAAACTGAAGGTCATATGAAGTGGTACTACCAAAAGCAACTCACTGAGCAGTAGAGAGTCAGCAGTAATTTAATTAGCTGCTTATAGCAGTCATAGCATGAAAAGCCAGCTGTGTAACTGCAGTCTTCACAATTTCCAGCAGAAGCATAACACCAAAACACACCCAAATATATTCTTCAGGATTGTGAAGTCTGAGGGCATTTATTTGCTTTTAGTAACACAAATAGTAAACTGCACAGAGGATGGGCTAATGACCACACGCATTTGTTATATTACATACACTTCTGATGTTGGATTAAAATAAAGAAATAGAGATGTGGATATAATGTAGGCTTTTTGCTGTTGTGGTAATGGAAACAAAGTAACTTTGGACTTTTACCCCATGTGGAAGTGTTTTTGCAAGGTTTTTGAACATGTTCACCATAGTGAGGAGGTAGGAAAGCAAGTGATCATCATTGTACAAGCTGAAGCAGGACAGTAATATTCCTCATAGCAGGAGCAGAAATGGAGTCATGGAAGGGACAAGCACTGTGGCAGTGCCTCATGGCAACTCCTGGGCAGCCTGATGTTCTTTCCTATCCTTGCTTCTTAACAGTACAACCTTAAGAGCCAAAGAGGATTGTTGTGGGGTATGCTGCTATTGTGGGATATGTAACAACAAACATCTTCAAGAAGAGGGAGTTTAGGGGTTTTTCCCCCAAAAAACCTACCAGATTGGTTACCACTTATTAACAACAGCAGTTCTGTGTGAGCTCTGACCCAGGCCCAAACTGGCCTTGTGCTAAACATACAACTTACATGGTCTGCTCTTCTCCTTCGGATACTTCTCAGTGGTAAAAATAATATTGCCCCTCACAGCCCCACAGACACCATTGCGTACTAGGGAGCTGGAACAGTCACCACTGACCATGAGTGATTCATGAGTGTGCAGCTCATTTTTTGAACCAATTTATTATGTCATGGAAAGGAGATTTATTCTTCCCCCCCTTCCAGCCCCCACCTTCCCCAATCCTTGCTAATCTTGCTTTCTGGATAACAGAGGAAAAATGAGGAAGGTGTTTAGCAGTCTCAGTTGTCTCTCTGATTCAAATCACAAAATGAAGCCAGACAGCAAAACAAGTGCAGATCAGGCAAAGACTGCCTGTTCTGCTTGTGCTTTCTCTGCAAGAATCAGTTTCAAATATTAGGTGGATTTTTTTTTCTGTTGCAATTAACTAAGAAAAATATTTCAAAGCTGTATAATTAAAGGCCAGCATTTTATTAGGGTTTAAAATAGTCTTTATGAAATCTACTCCTGCCACTGGTAATTACAATGTACATCTTAATATACCTCTGCTAGGCCTGAGCTGGAGATAACAGTCCTCTGTGTATTGCATTTGGCCTGTGCATAGAAGGTAAAATCCTTTATCTTATCTCAATCTCCACACAACAACCAGCCTCTCTTCCAATTCAGCCCTAATCTTCTTAGTAAATAATACTGATATTTTTCACCATAACAAAAATGGAGCTGCCAGATTCAGACTGATAACACGTCTCATTTACACACCATTCTCTGTCAAAATCTGCCTGATTTTTCTTAATCTCTTTAACTCATCAAAAAATACTTTTTTACATTCAGCCATGGTAAGTTCCTTGCTACCAAATAATATTATTATAAATAAATCCGTTGACTACAGCTGTCTCTTTGGATAGATATTGGAACTCCTCTCTTTCCTGGCTTTATTCCTTGAATGATGACAAATTATTGTTGTCCAATTTAATTTTGCTGTAAAGTTTTATTGTTGTCCAATTTAATTTTGCTGTAAAGTTTAGTATTCTAACAAAATGACCTAAAAGGAGTGTTTAACTGAGAGCATGCCGAAAAAGCATAATATTTTTTTTTTTCCTACAGGTTGTCATCTCAGTTCACTTCTCTTGAGAACACTGTCTTTGCACTCCCATTCTTCCCTTTGCAATGGCTTGTCTTTAAAACAAGGGAAATGATAACCTAACTCCTTGGATTTTTATAGCCTATTAATTCTCTCTCTATGATTTCTTAAATTGCAAAAAAATACTGACGAGAGAATGGCAAGGAAAAAAAACTGGATAGCAGGATTTCTGCTTACAGTGATTGAGTGGAAATAATATACTTAAATGTGACTGGCTTATTTCAGCGGCAACCTGCCCTCTGAGGGACACAGACATTTGGGATGCCTGTCCTAAAATGGCAAAGCATCCATGTAAGTAAACACTAGACTCAGTTATTTTACACCAAACCTGCTTTCATCCACTGCCATGCAACAGACTGAGGGATATGGCCTCAAGTTGCAGCAAGGGAGATTTAGGTTAGATATTAGGAAAAATTTCTTTACTGAGAGGGTTGTCAGACATTGGAATAGGCTGCCCAGGGAAGTGGTTGAGTCACCATCCCTGGAGGTATTCAAAAAGCAAGTAGGAGTAGACGGGGTACTCCAGAACATGGTTTAGTGGGCATGGATGATGGTTGGACTCGATGGTCTTGAAGGTCTTTTCCAACCTAAATGATTCTATGATTCTATGATTGTATATATCACACCAGCAATTTTTATGTCAAACTTCCCATATCAGAGAAAACAATCTGAAAATCTATAGCAGAATATGGCCCAGAATTGCCAGATGTTACAGCTGGAATGAACAGGTATTTTCTTCTGTAGAGCCTGTGGACCTGAAACACTGTCCCGAGCTAGAATTCTGTAGGATATCTTTAAAAGTATGGCAAAAGGGGATTTGCTCCACACTTTATGGAGGGTTTTGTCAGGGTCATTTTTACACCACACTTTCTTTCTTATTAAAGTTTGCAGAACTTTTTTCAGAAGCAACAATGCTGATGTTTATTACAAAGTAATAAGATTGTATTTTGAGGCTTGAAACCTTGCTGACATGCTTCCAAAGTGCTAATCAGGCTCTTTTAATAGTGAATCACCTACAACATCACTATCCATGTCAGGATTATGGAAAAGATGAAGCATATTGTTTAGATAATCTGTCATCTTTGTACTGCTTGGAGAGGTAAGAGCTTATAATATCAGTGAGTACAAAACTGGCATCTTGTAAGGCTGGTGGGGAATGAGATATGTAGTTAGAATGAAATGTAAGGCATTGACCTTCGCTAATAGTTGACCACTGGGAGGGGTCCAAAACAGGTCCATGGGTGTTGTACATTGGCACTGTATTTAGCCCACACATTAGGACTTTTTGCACACCCAGTGCTGTGTTGGCCCTCTGCTGCTGCTCTGCACAAGGAATAGAGAGCACAGCTGAGAAACAGGACAAATACATTGGGAACCAAAGGCAGGACATGATTACTGATGCTATTATTAATACTACAGCCTCAGCTACCACTACTGTTACTGTTGTTTCTGCTACTCACTCAATCACAAAGGTGTGCCAGAGTGCCATGGTTCCTTATCAGGAGGCACTATACGGAACTGGGACAAACAGAAGATCCCTGCCTGATGGGCTAACATTTAAGTCAAAATGTTATATATACTAATGGGACAAGTTCCCTGAAAGATGTACGTAGCTCCCTGTGGTCTGACCTATTGTCAGCTCTGACTATTGAAAATATCCATCACACAGGAGATACAAAAGACCAGAGTTTTGCTATACACTTGAAGAAGAAAGTTTCTGTCCTGAATATGAGTTAAGGTAGATGGGTTTTTTTTCTTAATGACAGCCTCAGTATTTATGTGTACCCCTGACAGCACACCTGTTGGCTTACTCTTTATTTTCTGTATCATTTTGGTTAGCCTTCCTCTGCACCTGGTCCAGTTTTAATTTATCTTGCCTGAGACTGTGTAACAGGACTGTATCAGCACTTATGGTGAGGCCTCATGAGAGACTTTCATAATGGAGCTAGTCCTCCTTTATCCACTTAAAATACACATCCTGATGCATCCCTTGTGTGCCCTTTTTTACTGCAGTATCTCACTGGTTGCTCTCAGCTGTACTGTGACTGACAACTAACCTGGGGTATCCCCCTAGCTCAGTCTTTTCTAACTGAGTCCTAATTTTTGGTATTAGTTTCCAAATGCATTATCTTCATTTGGGGATAAGTGACTGGCTTCATTATCTTCAAAATACTGCTTCTCATCCCTTTCTTATTACACCTGTCCTTACTGTCATCCAACCTTTTTCTGCATGATATCCTTCTCTCCTGTGTATTGATAGTGCCAACCTATGTAGTATCACCACATTCCTAACATTTGTGTCATGGTCTTAATTGAAATAAGAAGATCAGACCCCAGACTGATCCATAAAGAATTCCACTGCTAACTGGTAACCCTCCCAATACTTTTCCTTTCAACACTATCTTTTGCTGTCGTTCCTTGAGACAGTCTTTTACCTATCTTTCAATTCCTCTACTAATCCCTATCTTCTCCAGCTTAACAAATAATTTCCCATGTGGCACCATACCATACGCTTTACTGAAGTCTAGATAGATGAGATCGACTCCATTTCCTTTGTCTAGAAAATCAGCTATCTTATCAAAGGAAGCTATTAAGTTAGTCTGCCTAGATCTCCCTTCTCTTATTATATTTCCTACTGCACTGTATCCAGTATTTCCTTTGCCTCCATGTCTTTATCTGTTCCTTCAAAACATGTTCTAAACCCCTGAGTACTTTAGAGGTTACATTAATGAACCAATATTTGCCCAAATATTCTTTTTTTTTCCTCTCTCTCATTTAGTATACTTTCTGTTCTCCAATCATATGGCACTATCTTTGCCTTTATTCTTCTAGGGGTTTTTCCCCCTTTTGGCTTGAAAGACAAATTTTCTCAAGTTTTTAGCCCCTTTAACTTTCAAGAAATTCGAGGTCTAATTCTATTTCATCTCCAAGTTCATCATTCCACATGATCTTAGTAACCAGTTGCGTTAGTTCATTAATGTTTGTTCTTTAGTAATAAGTAAAATATTAGTTGCAACCTTTTCCAAAGGTCTGTCATTTAATTGAAACTGCGTAACTCATTACCCTTTTTTATCTTTCATAACCAGAGTTTCTGTTGGCCCCTAAGGGTTTTGATGATGGGTGCTGGAGTCTTGTATTGAGATGGAGAGGTATTTTTTTGCTTCATCCTTCATAAGTGATATCAAGTGGATCCAGATAACTTCAGTCAAGAATACAAGAGCAGTGGGGGTCTGACTGAGAAGGGAAGGAAGCCTAGGATTGAGATGGGATGTCTTGCTAAGAAAACTGAAGAAAAACTGAAGTTGGGGAGAACATTTTCAAGTTGATACTTACTTCATGCAATTGTTTAAGATTTTATCCAAAGCAAGGCAGGAATGTAATTTGCTGAACATGTGCTCTGGTGGACATTCATCTTTACAACATGCAAAAAGGAAGATACTATGCAATAGATGATGAAAATCAGGACTAAACCTGAGGTCTCAAATCACCTTACTTCTTTTTCTGACTTGAAAATTCCACATAAACTATCCTGGTTCAAATATATGTGTGACTATGTGCTCTTATCTCACTCAGCATTCACACACAGTTTCTTTCCATTCAAATGTTTGTGGAAGGTTAGCAAAAGGGGAAAATAGACATCACTCCTTGTATAAGCATATGCTTACAAATATTTCTTCTTGTTTTAACTTTTTTTTTTTCAGCTACTCTGTTTGCCTCATTTTATTGATCTCCTACCCCCCAGTAAGCTGTTAATCAAAAACTATGAATCCCACTTCCCCTCAGATGAGGAATGAGATTTAACTGGTATCCAGTCAGGCAGATACACTGCAAAAGTAAACTGATTGCAACCCAGTGCACTCTATGCTTTTTTAAACTTCTCAGTATTGTCAAAATTAACTGTCCCGTATCTGACATATGCCTGTTTCAATTGTGTGTGAGGAAGTATTCCCCCTTGTACAGCTAGTGAGCTGATTTATAGTTTTAGCAATTTGTATTTAACCCTTAATTTAAAAAAAATTAAAGCCCATTCACAGTACTGAGAGAAATGTGGGGGTTGAAAAGTTCATTTCCTAACCAATATTTAAGGACCAAATGCTGTTCCTGATTACACTGGCCCAGTAATTTTACAGGGACTTTGCCAGATGTCAAAGAAGTCGTTTACAAGTGAGCACGCAGCTTTTGTGTACACTTTCCAAACTTTGAAGTTTCTGCTGCCTTCCTGCTGATCAGAATGCGTTCAAGTGGGATATAGAATTGTTATTTAAATCTTACAGTCAAATTAGACCCTAGAGACATGATTGCATAGCGTTATTGTCTCAGTCCCCATGAAGTTAAGTGTTCTCATATCAAATATGATGTGTTTCAGCTTACCACCTACCGCACAAATATTCATCTCATTGTTAAAAAATATCAGGCAAAGTGGCATTTTATTTGTTTTTACATGTGTCAGTTATTTTTAGTGGTAATGCTAGTGTGACACTACTGCCTTTTCCTGCGAGTCATGGGAAAGTGAAGCTCCTACCTAAAGTTCTCAGCCATGTTAATGATAAAAAAGCCTCCAGGCTTTTCTTAAACATCAGGATTGCATTTTTTGTTGTGTCTTCCTTTTAAAGAAGGATATTTTTACAGTGCAGTGCTGCCCTCAGGAGAAGTGGGCTTTCTGAATGCAAGTTTTGGTGGTGGCCCGAAGGCGCAAATGTTGATAAGAGAGCAGAGCCGCATCGCTGCGCACTCAGCAGACAGGGAGCACCAACCCCATGCTGGGAGGGCTTCTGCTGTCCAGAGGGGTCCGGGACAGAGGGACATCTGTGAGTCAAGAGGAACAGGACTTCATGTCACCAATCAGCCAAAACAATTTTTAAGGAACTACCTCTTTGAGAAGTCATGGTTCCACTGAAACCAAATTGCACCACAAACATTCAACTTGATTTCACCTGAATTTTCTTTTGAAAGAAAACCAAGGAGAAAATGTCCAAATAATCCATTTCAACATTGTTGGGGTTTCATTTTTCACTTGAAATGATTTTTCACTTTTCTATTATATTTTCTCTAATACAATAGATTTTATATTACAGCACAAGACAAAACATTAACATCAAAATGCGATATTATGAATGACCTTGAGTGTTTTTTACATAGTTCTTTGTGAGAAATTTTGAAATATCCTTGTTTTATTTCTGGCCCAGAATGAAACTCTTGTCACCAAAGCTTCTTCCACATAGCCTCAGAGGAAGTCTGCAGCTGATTTGGGAAGTAAAGATTGAGTTTGCCTACTTGTCTCTCTGGCTAGCTCAGAAACACTTGTATTTCTGAAAATGGTTCCTTACATATCCTGTGATTATCTATAGTCCTCTAAAGTCACCAGAAACATTTTCCCTGGCTGGAGTTTGGGCTGCAGACACAAAACTTTTGTACACTTTAGTAGTGTTACAATCAGTACTTGTCCCTTTCTTTAGTAGGATGATAGGTGATACATGAGAGACTCTGGAAGACATTTGTAGGCAGGCATTACTGGAAGGTGAGGTGAGATGAGGGCCCTTCTGATCTTAACATTAATTACAAATAAAATCCAGACTTCCTAGTTACCCTGAGCTATTAAAGCAGTATACAGTTGTGACTGAAGAACTTCTTTTCCTTAACTTTTTTGCAGTGATTTAGCAAAGATGTATTTTGCATTAGTACTTTATAGTACACCTGTATAAATTATGCTGTTGGGTAGCCAATGTTTTTTAAAACAGCATAGCTGTCAATTGCTTGTGTAATGGCACATTTTGCGATACTATCAGATGACATATGACTTGTTAAATTACATTGAAAAAATATTGGAGAGAATTGCACTATAATTAAATGACAATAATAATGAGACCAATAATAGCTGCTGCCATCAATTATGTAAGACTGAGTGTTTATTATATATTTTTCCAAAAAGCCTTGCCTATGGTTGAAAAGACATATCATTCAAAATCCTGCTGGTGCCTTTAACATTTAGAAAGATGTTAACCTCTGAATTCACATTCAGATGTTTATGCCATGCCCAGAGGAGAACTTCTGTATGCAAGAAGTTTGCTAAAGCTCTGTGAGGTTCTTTTAAAGTCATTTTATTAATCACTTAAATATTGTGCATTTTTGTTTGCTCTTTTTGTTTGTTTTATATCTAGGTGATTAACAAGTTGTTTAAAAAATTCAGGCCTGATCAACTGATAAAATTGCATTCACTTCCATGTAAATGTTTTGTTGGCTACTAAATATTGTTCAATGTTATTGTCTCTTGGTGAGGGCACAACTCTTCAACATGATCCAATTACTGCAGTTTTCAAACAGCAACACTATTGCTAACGCATATCTTTTCATCTGAAGTATCAACAACTAGTTACTTTATCACTACAGCAAATATCTTCTGTTGCATTTTCAACAGACAGTCTGCTTTCAGCTGCATCAGAGCAGCACCCCTAGGCATAGCGTCAGAAATGGACCCCCCATGTACGTGCTGCACGCGTGGCCAGGAAGTCATCCTTTGCAAATCTGTGCAAGTCCTGGATTGGATTTCCATTTTCAACAGGAATGATGTGAAATAAGAGGTAGGAAAAGAGTTTTATCCTCTTATGATTAAAGGGTAGGAAACAAAGTGTGGGAATGACTGGTAAATTTTCTAAATAGAATAATATTTCTTGTGAAGTCTCACAGAGGCTTATTTGTAAGTTATTACATATTTGTAAATTATTTAGAAAAGGGGTAGATACTAGGGTGGCAAAGCACGTTGTTGGTTCAAGTTTTTCAGGAATATAAAAGCAAACTGCATGTGAGGCCCTTCAGGAGGAGTTCATGATACCGAGTGTCTGAGCAATAAAATGCTAAAGGAAAGTTGGTATTGAAAAATATAAAGTGATGTACATGGACTTCAAAACCATTCCTGACTTCACATATAACATGATGATCATTCAGCTGCTTGGCAAACCCATGTGTACAAGCATCCTGAATACTGTGCAGTTTTGATCCCCCAGGTCACTGTCCTGGTTTTGCCTGGGATAGAGTTAACTTTCTTCCTAGTAGCTGCTATAGTGCTACGTTTTGGGTTCAGTATGAGAAGAATGTTGGTAACACACTGATGTTTTCAGTTGTTGCTATGTAGTGTTTATACTAATGTCAAGGATTTTTCAGCTTCTCATGCCCAGCCAGCAAGAAGGCTGGAGGGGCACAAGATGTTGGGAGGGGACATAGCCAGGACAGCTGACCCAAACTGGCCAAAGGGGTATTCCATACCATGTGATGTCATGCCCAGCATATAAACTGGGGGGAGTGGGGCTGGGAGGGATCGCTGCTCAGGAACTAACTGGGCATCGGTCAGTGGGTGGAGACAATTGCATTGTGCATCACTTGTCTTGTATATTCCAATCCTTTTATTATTATTATTGTTGTCATTTTATTATTGTTATTATTACCATTATTAGTTTCTTCCTTTCTGTTCTATTACACTGTTATTATCTCAACCCACGAGTTTTACTTTTTTCCCGATTCTGTCCCCCATCCCACTGGGTAGGGGGGTAGTGAGTGAGCGGCTGCATGGTGCTTAGTTGCTGGCTGGGGTTAAACCATGACACTCCCCCATCCCCAGTCTCAGGGAAGAACAAAACTAAATACAAAGAGGAGAGAAGAGAAGAAGAGAGGAGAGGAGAGGAGAGGAGAGGAGAGGAGAGGAGAGGAGAGGAGAAGAGAAGAGAAGAGAAGAGAAGAGAAGAGAAGAGAAGAGAAGAGAAGAGAAGAGAAGAGAAGAGAAGCAAGGGTGATTTAAGACTTGTGCTGGTGCAACTAGGAATAGATTGGGATTTCTCAGCCTAGGAGGAGATAACTAAGGGGGATGTGGTGGAAATCTTTAAAATCACAAACGGTGTGGAGCATGTTCATGGTTTTCCATAGTGCAACAGCTAAGGGGAACACATGAAATAATCAAATGGGAGTCTAAAGAAAGCCAAAGTACTCTTTTTCCTCTCAGTTTTTACTCACTGCTACAGCATATTGTGGATGTTCACATGGATTCAAAGACATTTGGACAAATTCATAGGCAGTCCATGAAAAGCTATTAAAACACAAAAGTACCACCTCTGGCTCAGACGTCACTGAGTTGCAAGTTGCTCTAAGGTGAGAAAGCACATCAGGAAAGCAATGCCATCAGCTTGCACTGTGTGAACTGGGAGGTACCCATGCAACTTCAGGGAAAGTGCCAAGGGAACATCAGTCAGTTTGATGTCCATTAAACCTATTGATGAGCTTTGTACACATTCTTGTTAGCGTCCTCTTGCTGGAGCAGGTAGGAGAGAATAGGTCATTTCTGAACCAGACCTCAGAAAATTAGCACAAACAGTGTCTGATCTTAAATATTTTCTGGTTTGAAGAAGGTAAAATTGTACTAACCAAAAAAAACATCAATGGGTGCAGCAGCTGCAGAGCTTCTCTGTTGTCCTTGCTCTGCACTGTCCCCATTGCACAACTTACCAAGGCTGGTTTCTATGTCAGTAAGAGCAGCAGGACAGGAGGGTTGGATATATTCTAAGTCAAGTTCTCTGAAATGTAAGAAGCCATAAAATTTCAGAGTGAGAATTAAGAGACAAAAAACTAATTCTAAAGCTTAAAATTAAAAAAAAATTAGATAGGCTAACTGGAAAAATAGGATAAAATATTATGAGTAAATTTCTTCCGTAGTGGTGCTATGCTTGAGCTTGTAGTATGATGATAGTGTGACGGGAAAAAGTTAACTGATAGACTTGCAGAATACATTTTCAGAGGAATAAATGATAATGTAAAGGTAAGGTGCTGCTTCTTTAGAGCTGTGGAAGTGGCAATAAAATGGCAGATGAAACTCAGTGTTGATCAGTATACAGTGATACATGTGAGAAGAAACAGTCCTAACTTTATATATGCAATAAGGTAACTAGCACTGAACAGGCAGCTATTAAAACAGGGAAAATGGTCTTTCTAATGGTAGTGCTTTTTTCAGATAAGAAATGTCCTTAGGTAACATTGTAAATGGAAATAAATTAAAACCTGACTATCCAAATGTTTTGCACTAGTAAAGAGAGAAAAAACAAGTAATTGCATGTCAGGATGTTCACTCACCGGGTTACACAAGGAGCATGAGTTTATTTTGGAACCTGCTCTCTGCTTATTGTCTCCATCAGACATTACAAATATGCAAAATACTCCGGTTGGTGTTGTTTTTGAAGGATGGTTAAAGCAGATGGATGAACTGGTTTAGGTGAAAATAGAAACTGGTTCTAATCTGGTCCTTTTTTTTTTTTAAGTGCTCTCTGTCTGAACTTTTTTTTTTTCTGAAGTTTAGTAAAATCTGAGATTCACAGGCTTCTGCATTTCCTGTTTTTGACCAATAGAGGAAACAGAAACACCGAAATACTGTAAGATGTTATTTTTAAAATATTTCCACTCAGCCAACAAGGAACTTCTGGAAATCTTGCAAGAAATCTAATCGTGTAGACTGTGTAATCCAAAAATGGTTGCACAAGTTTTATCCAGTCTTTCAGGTATTTATAGTCTTATCTAATGAGGATCAAAAATATAGAGCGAGTACTCTATTAGTGTGAAAAGTATTTTGCATGTGCAATTGCAGTTGCCTCTGAAGAGTTTAATTCCCTGATGGGAAATATGCAGTAACCTGAGTTGCAGCTGAGTGTGAAATGCCAGGGGATGAGGTGGGGGCTGAGTTGCCACACGGAATAGGAAGGCTTAGTGGAGGGAATTGTAACTGCAGCTAAGGGCACTCACTGCTTTCTGTTGGTTGGCAGGGAGAATCGGAGATGGGCATGGGATGGATGAATGATATGTGGAGCCTCAGTAAGAGCATTGAGAAATGGGCAGGTAGGAGCTAGAGAAACCAACAGCAGCGATTCAGAGGTTTGAGGTGGTGTGGTGAGCAGAGTGCAACGCAATATATGCATGGGACAGCAAGTCCATACGTGTTGTTTAGAAGAAAGCAGAAGACACAGGGGGCTGAGGAAAGTGAGGTATGTAGGAAAGACGATTAGATCAAGAGTTTTTGACACCAATGACAATGTTGCAACATTTTCAAGGAGTGTCACTGTACAAAAGTGTGCCATGACGTGGACGATAGTCAGGCAATGAGCCTACAGTGAATGAATTGTCAAAAGTAAATGCGATTTACTTTGAAGAGTGATCAAGACAAACAGTTCAGAATGGAGATATCCATCTTATAGAAAGAAAGCAATGGACAAAAAAAAAGCAAGCCCCAAGTTTATATTGCAATATATCACTTTCACTTCTTGCTTCTCAAGCATGTTCTGCTCCCCTCCTTCCTGGAACTGGCTATTAAGAGTTACCCAAGGAGGGGCAAACAGTTAAAGAAGAGATGCTTATTACAGAAAAGCCAGTGCACAACTCAGTGAGAGGTAGCTGGTATGTGAGGGCTTATATTAATTTACAGCATGGCACTTAACTGCCTGGGTATTTTGTGATTTATCCTTTAATATAAACGTCATCATGTCTTGATTCTGGTTATATAAATGTTAGTCTAAAGCAAGATAAGGAACTGTTCAGATATGTTTAACATTTTAAAGGTGGGTTTGGTTCATGTGATTGATAAAATAAGTGTTTCCTATGTTGTGAAATACCATCATATGTTTTAGACAGCTTTTTATGGGGCTGTATATGGAAATCTTTTCTGAAATAGCGTGAAGGCTGCTTTTTTTTAGTGACACTAGTAAAACACAAGAAACTGAAAACACTCTAAAACCCAGAACATTTCATATCATTCACCACATGAAATTTTTATGCCTTTTTAGCATGTTCTAGAACAAAAATGTACCTCTGTCAGCTCTAATTATCATGGATTTTGCAAAAAATCCATTTTAGGATGAATGTGTATAAGCACACCATACTGTCCCTCAGCCAGATATATAACGAATAGGAAGGGGGGAAAGGAGGAATTGGTTCTTTGTTAGTCGTGTTTAAATAACAATAAGAGAACTTGAAAGTTCTGTGGGCTCCCTAAAACATGAGTAGTAATACAAGTAGCAGCAGGAACTCACCAAACCCCTTACAAAAAGAAGTCCCCTTCCCCTGCCATTACTCTGGGAAGCATGTCCTTGGCTCCCTCTGCAGCCCTGCCTAAGAGGCAGACACCTTCCCCTCTTGAATCACAGGCTATCTGAGATCTTTTCTCTTTAGAGCCACTTACTTTATTTTCTGCTGCATCTGAACTGCCTTTCATTTCCAGGAAGACTTTGCAGATATCTTGAGTTTGTCAGATTATCACAGAGCTCATCCTTATTAGTTCTTCATCAGATGATATCTTCCCCTATACATAGATATCAGTCCTTAATCATCTGTGTGTGTATTTTGCCATCAGCACAGCAGCACACTCTTTATGAATGGCATTGTAAAAACAAGTAATTCTTAGTTGGGGTATGACAGACTGTTTGAATCCTGAAAAATTATCTGGAAATTACAAACTGTTAGATCTAGATATTGTCCTTCCCACTATCCATTTCATTGGTCATACAAGCTACTTCCAAACTATTTGAATTGGTGGGACAGCCACAGAATATGCCCTGTGTCAAAACTGCAGGCTCCACATGTCAAACAACTGTTGCCTTCAGAGCTGCCCCTGTTAAACAGTATGGCTGTGTTCAGTGGAGATTTCTAAACACCATTAAACACCATGAGGTTGTTTTGAACAGTAAAGTGAGTTAGAGTTTCTCTCCAGTGTTTGTTAAATTTTATGTCAGTTCAAAAGCTTTTCTACAGGTTTTTTGATGAGCTGTACTCTCTGCAAAGGAAAATTTTGAAAAATTCTGTATTTATGCTGTTAATAATGAAATTAAGTACTACATACAAATAAGAGTCGTAATTGTAATTCCTGTAATAACAAGGCTACAGATCTTTAATAAGTAGAAGCACAAACATTTTAGTCTATTCTTGTTGTTTGTTTAAAATAAAGATTTTAAACAAGGAAGTAGTTACTGAAAGCAAAATACTTTGGGAGAACTTTTGGAAGGGATGACAAATGTAGGAAGACATTAAGGGTATGACAAATTATGAGTCATACTTATGTTTTTACTACCTAATAACATGGTATTACAAAGTTCCTCCAAGTTTTCAAAATGGTCTCTGAAGTTACAGGGTCTACAGAGGCCCTGTCACAAGGAAGAGGTATTTTGAGCAGGTGAAATGGAGAGGGAGATATGATGAGGCAAAACAGAACTATTACCAGTGAGTATGAAAGCAATTAGCCATCTATCAGTATGTAAATAGACTATCCCTATGTATCAAATAACCATGCCACAAATTGTTATTTGCTTTTGTGCTCAAAGTAGAAGTGGGTAATGACCCTGAACAGCATTTCAGGCACCCACTGCATGCACAGAGGTAATACTAAAGAGAAAGGAGGCAATGGCAGTGGGTAGTCAATAGGGTACTATGTGGACAATACGATGAAATTAGGACAGAGAATTAAAAAGGGTTTGATAGGCCTCTGCCAGCAAGGACTGGAACAACTTGAATTTCATATGGGGGAGGAGGACTTTGGTGAAGAGATGTAAAACAAAGTCTCCAAACTGTGAGAAGGATTTGCCCTGTGAGAATTGTCTTGTGTGATGCAGAAGAAGTGATCTGAATGTCAGGGGGACCAAAGAGGAGGAGGCTGTGGTGGGTGGCAAAGCAGGTGGTGGTTCAGAGTTTTTGATGTGAGGTTTGGTCAGAAATTAGAGAGATATTAGATATGGTCTGGAGACAGATGTGGCAGAATTGTAAAAGCTGGGATGCGTGACTGGAGAAGAAGTCAAAGATGATCCTCAAACTGCAAGTCTCAATGTCAGTGAAAATGGTGGCACAGATAATGTGGACGAGATCAAAAATGTTTAAGCAAAGATGAGGGGCTTGTTTTTTGTTGGAGACAGGCTAAGATGCAGGATTGTGTGGATGGAGATAAGACAGGATGGCACCTAGCAGAGATAAATTTCTGAGCTATTGCTACTGAAGTGGGATTTATTACACAGGTGGCTGAGGGAAAAAGATCATGCTAAAGAAAGACATAAGGAAAGAACTAATGAATCATAATGCTATAAAAGCAAGGAGAGATGTGACTTTGTGATGGGGAGAATGTCTGAAGCTCTCCAAGGATACGTGGAGGGCAGTGATGAGAAAAGCTCAGCAGAGAGTTTATTGAAAACAGTTCTGTGAGATTAAACAGATTGTAAACAGCTGAATATTGGATCACAGGGGATGACTTAAAGCAGAAATTGATGCAGTAGTTTAATGCTGTTTGATAAATTTTGTCAAGCAGAGGGAACATGAACTTATAGTTGGGGATTATATTTAAGAGATAGGTCTGTGGACAGGAAGCATGCAATGGAAAGTCAACAGAAGGCTGGGGGAAGGAAGGCGGCAGCAAGCATGGCTAAGAAGTGGCAGGAGACAACATGAGCAGAAGACATCCAGAGGTAGAAAAGAAGAAAGAAAAAGGGAAAGTACAAAACCAGAGTTGCATTGTGAGGAATTTGCCAAGATTTTAGCTATTGGTTTCACTCTGGTACAGAGTGAAAACCTCCATCTGTTGAAATCCCTGGGACAGGGAAGACCTAGCATCCTTTCCAAATCAGCAGAACTTTCCTGATTCAGAAGATAACAATGGTGTTTTACATAAGTGGATATATTTCACTGTTGCCTTCACTGTTACTCCAAGTAAGGCTTCCTGACAGCATTTTCTCCAGAAATCAATGTGTTCCCATAAAAAGTTTCATGAAACAGTTTTTTCTAAAGGAAAGTAAAAAACCCAGCCAGTGTTAGAAGTAGAAGAAACCTTCCCATCAGGAATGGACACACATGCTAAATGCAAAAGCTGGGATACTTCTAAAACCTCACATCTTCTAAAAATACAAGGCACAAAATCTGGAATCCACAGATTTTTCATCCTTGGTTCACATATTCAGAAAGGAAACACTATTTCACTGGCTGTCAGCTACAACTGAGAAGCACCGCATTTTTAATGCCACTGCCTGCCACCCAAGGCATTAAGAGAGTAAGTGGAGAAGAATAGCATATTCAGCTGAAATTGTAGGAAGGACTACAGGCAAAATGTAATGAGATGATCAGTGAATGCAAATGAACCTTCTTACTTGAGAAGGTGATAGAATGACTTCTTTGAATAGTACAAAAACTTCACATAGGTTTTTAGGCCAATAGATAAGAGCACATTGTTAATTTTAAAAGACAAATTACTTGAATAATTATCCTCCTCTTTAAACATTTTCTTAATTATTCTCAGGCATATCTTCAGTTTTAAAGCAGAAAGTGAAGTGTAAGACTGACAAGCTAGAACATTTTAAAACGTTGGAGGTATCCAAATCAGAGTTGCTGATAATTGGACTTAATCTGCAGGACTGGTATCTAGGAAAACTCCCATTAACTTTCCAGGTAGAAAAATAAAGACTAAAGAATCAGGTATGTATTAATTATTTAAAGCTTAGAGTTTTGTACTGAAGAATCAGCTAGTTGGGAGTGTGCATGTATGTATAAATATACAGATAGACAGACAGACAGATAGATAGAATTAAAATGCTTTTTTTTACTATCCTAACTGTAGCCATTTCTGTCACTGGTGACCAGTAGGTTTGCTTTTTACCGTACATCAGTGATACCAGTTGTTAGCTGTCTTTGACAGTGGGTTGAAATGCACCAACATGGCATATATACTGGGGTTGGGTGGCATTGAGCAGAATAGCTTTGCCATGCAATGATACGCTTGAGCTTTGACAGAATACTATCCCAGTGTCAATCATCCTGTCTTTGCCAATCAAATGCACATCCTTCTAGAGGTGCCTGCAGTTGACACTGGCACCCCAAACATAGTGAAAAGTTAATGCAATGACATTTCAAAGATGACACATTGTCAAGGGCCCCGCAAAAATAGCAGAACTAAACTGTGTTTAGGAAAAACTAGTGTGTTTTACAGGACACACACATGATGACGACATTCCCGGAGGGGATGGGTTTGGTGCAAACACCCTTGAAAGTCCTTGTTCAAGAAAAGCAGGAGTCAGGAATGGGTAACAGCATAATAAGATCTGGCCAGGAGCCTGAGGTTCTTTGTTTTCCCATCTGTAAAAAACAAATGTCCTTTTGCCAGAGCTCTGGCTAACCTTTGCCAGAGAAAAGAGCAGGAGCTAGAATGACAAAGCCTATGGAGTCTGCAAAGCCCTCTATTTAATTACAGGGATTTGCAGAGCAGCTTATGACTATAAAATGTTTAACAACTTATTTTTCTTCTTAGGTAAAGATGTGTGGCACCCCCACCCATTTTCAAAAGGAATAATTGACAATTAAAATAATTCAGGTAAGGGGAAATCTGCATATTTAGAAAGTCATATTCCAGTATGTGTCCCTGGCACAAATACATGCTATGTACATATTTTAGAATTCCATTTCAATTGCTCCCTCCCTATCTCCATAAACTTTCCATTTGTTTCCATTCTTCCTCCAGCTTGCTTGTTTTTCACTTGTCTTATGTAGAAGGCCCCCTCTCCTGGCACCTTCTTCTAATCTCACCTCAGTGAAACATAATGTGAACATTCATATTTGACTCATTAGTGTGAAAAGCAAGCATGTTAGAAATGAGGTCAAATTATTTTCTTTATCCCTGACCATCAACAAAAGACCAGCTGGAGCAGGCACTCTTTTTTATCATGATACTTCCCATTGACTACAATTAAGCTCTCCTGACTTACTCCAGTAACAAATCAAGCTTAGTACATCCTATTTATTTATTTGTTATTTCTATGTTTATACATTTGTTCATTTATTTATTTGCTGGAACTTGAATGCTGTTGGAAGAAATAGTAAAGTGCATAAACAATCACTGGGCCTAATGGTAGAAGAGGAAGCTATTTCAGAATAATTTGGGAGGTGAAATAGAAAACAAAATGTTCAATGATAAAGGCAAATAAATTTAAAAAAGAGAGCAAGGTCAGAAGTGCTGCAAGCCAATGTCATTGAGACAATGACAGGGACTCGATGGCTACTGTCTCTGGGCCTGAGTTTCTTTTCATTGACATCAGTAGTAAAACTTTCATTGACCTCAATAAGAGTAAGAATAGAGTCTATATAAGCTCTTAATGTTGTTTCCTGCAAAGCTAAGTGCCACAGACTGGCCTTGCATTATGCACGGATCATCAGCTACTTATTTCTCCTATAAATGTACTTTTAAAAATGAAAATATTAAGAAATATAATTTCCATTCTAATAAGTAGTTTTGCTTTAAGAACTAGAGATATGTCAACATAGCACATTTCTATAGCTGGGTGATGCATATTCTTACCAGAGGGTTATTTTAAAGTGGTGGCAGGTTTTGAGATGTGTGTGGGATAGTGTCCCTTGACAACCGTAGATGGCATAAGCATGCTTAGAGTCCTACTGGTAAGACAAGTGAGGAAACTCTTATTTCCCAATCTTGCTCCAGGGCCTGTGGGACCGCAAAGCATTGGCAGTTAGCAGTCTTGTGCACATCCATGTCTTTGACAGAAATATTGGTGTGGTAGGTGACAAGGAACTGTAAGGTAGGTTGCAGTTGAGTAGCACTTTCAAGGAAAATATTAGCACACAAATATCCAACATCTAAACAGGTAGATGTCTATCTCCAAAAAAAAGCAGGGTTTTTTATCTAAAATCAAGCCAGCTGTCAGATCCAAGCATGGGAGATCTAGTGGTATACTTGGACCTATTTAAGTTGAAGAATTTGGAAATGATGCTGTAGTCTAAAGCATAAACTGATTGCTCTCTTCTCTTGCTTGCTTATAGACTGAGAGATCTACACAATTAAATTATCATTCCACAGGAGAAGACTTTCAGAAGACGATTCATAATCTTTATAGTCAATTAAAGTTTCACATAGTTTCAGGTTGAAGTCTGTACACTAGCAGTAAATGTTTTCTCTCGGAATCACTGAATGTTTCTATAACTCAGCTTAAGATAACTGAGGTCTTAAACCACTTCTTCTATTATGTTTGTCTTTGTCTACTCTGAAATAATCATGAGAGTTTGCTAAAGAAGAAGTTGTCTAGTTTTGTGCTTGTTGTGTGCAAAAACATCTACAACTTACCATTTATGTCTTGGAGGGAAATTCTTCTAGCTGCTGGACGGTTCTTCAAGGCAAGACACGTGACTGGAAGAGCAAAAAGCCCTTGTAGGACTAGTCAATCAAATACTGAAGTTTGTGAAAGGTGAAATCAACAAAATAAATAAAAGGTGTAAAAATAAGTTTATTGCTGCTCTACTCAGTAATGGAAAGAGCAAAGGTTACCATGTAATTATAGCTTTATGTTCCTTTTAACAGGGCTCTTGCAGTCAGTTACAGTCTTCTGTACTTGTTCTCGGATGTGCTTACAAAGTCTACGTGTCTTCTGGACCTGCACTGCAAGCACCAGAATCATCTCCATATGAAGGAGTCATGAATGTTTGTGCCATGTAGAATTATTTTTCCTGGGGCCGCTTATTCAGTACAGATTTTTAATTATTAACTGTAAAAACTGTTATTAAAGGAATGTGTACCTTATGTGTCAGGACTTGGAACTGTGTAAGCTTCTCTTAAAGGGTTGTGAAGCAGTTGTAGGCTGCCTGAGAAGACTCTTTGGAGCTTACCAGGCCCTGAAATACTTGGAAGAATAACTTGTCAATGGCTGAAAAACTGGGTACTTATGCATGCTCAGTCTTCCAGATGGTAGTCTATAGACAGACCCTTTAGTGTGCTTTGTTTATGCAGTGTTTTGGTCTGCAGCATATACGGAATCTTTTGGCTTAGCAATGAATTTTAACTCTGAGCCCCACTGCATGGAGGAGAACGCAACTGCTTTTATTAATACAAATTGTGCAGTTGGACAAATGTAATGGCATAAAAATAGCATGCTGCTAACTTGCTTTTCAAAAGAAACTTGAAAGAGTCTGTATACAATGTGAATATTACATTGTACAAGCTTTTCCTTTGAAGAGATGAAAAAAATATTGTTATGCTTAGTATTTTCATCTGTCTATTAACCATTCCAAATATAGTCCTTGTTAAATATATGGGATTGTGAGCTTTTTACATGAGGATTTTCTTTTAAAATTGCTCAGGCACATAAAAGGTTACCTTATTCTCAGACTAGAAGTCAGCTAACTCAGAACATGTCTTTGCATTAGTTTTAATGAATATTATTTTCCACAGCCTGCATAACAATTATTTTCCATGTATACAAAGAAAATGTATGCATATTAAAGACACTACCTTAGAGGGATGTAGCATGTAAAATGCACTACAAGGTCAAATCCAGCCCAAACTTCATTTTTCCTTTTCATTAATATTTTTAGAAGGAGTCTTCAAACTTGTAGGTGGTGACTCAATGGGATTTGATATGAAGATGTGACACCTCATCTTAAATTCCTTAACCACATTTCTTAAGTTGACAGGAATGTCAGGAAGTGTGCCTGATAAGGCTTGCTGTCCTCTCCAAGCTGACTAATCATACATGAAGTCTTGGCAAGAGATAACCAGGTTACAGTAGAGCCAAAATGACATCACATCAACTCAATTTCATATCCTGTAGACACCAGTGCCTATCACCACTCCAGGTTGCTAACATCCTTGACACACAAATGGTATTTTCAGTCTCCAATGTCCCCCTTTTACCCTGTGTCTGTCACTCTGGGGTAAATCAGGAACAAATTTGTCACTAAATGTAAAGAACCATTAACTCATGGGCACTTTGTCATCTGAAGCATAATTTTCTGTGCACGGCTCGCCAATCCCTGAACTCTAGCTATTTGCATAACAGTTTGCTATATGAATTTATGATGGAGGATAGTGCTGAACTTGTTAAAATTCCATGTGAATCTCAGCACAGAAAATGGACTGGTGCTTTAAATCTTGGAGAGTTGTTCACATCAATAATGAATTTCAAATAATTTATTCACTTCAAGTGTAAGTGGTTGGCATACAGTCCTTACAGCTGGTTTGTTGAGATAATTGATTTCCATATAGTTTAAAGATGGGGAAAAGAAACATATGACAACTACGGCGGGTTCCAAGGCAATTGTGAATGCCATATCAGTTTAATTATAGCTCCATCTTTAGCTGACATGGGTTCTGTCCTATTGGAATTAAAATATCCCAGCAACTTGAAATGTAACAGTGATGAATTTTTTATGTTCTTCTACCTACCTTGTATGCTAGCTTAGGGCACTGTTACAAGTACACTTCTGGCTTTTTTCAGTGGATAGTTAACATGACATGCAAGACTGGTCTGCATGACACAGATAACTCAAGGGAATAGCAACAAAGTAAATGAGATGCATTAGTATCTGGATGTGAACTGGGGGATATAAGTTCTCAGAACTTCTTGTTTAATTTATAGAATTGGGTTTTTTTTCCCCTGTGCATAAGATTTCAAAATGGTAATCATATTCAGGAAATGAGATGTTCCCACTTCAGGTACTAATATCAATATGTAAAAGATAATCATTAACCAGATGTACTACTCAGCAGTGCCTATGATATGTAAACAAGCTAACTGAGGTGATAAAAGAAGCTTTTACTTAGAATTTAGTTATATTGACCACAGAGACACTGGGAAAACTGGGAGGTTGGTTGTTTTGGGGTTTTTTTCACTGACCACTGCATGCACAAAGCAAGAGCTTAGTGAAACAAACAGTGTAATAAAAATTTGCATTGCAGCTAACACCACAGTGTATGAAACACCCCCATTGTATGAGGTCCAAGCCAGCTGCTCCTGCATGTAACCATTTAAAAGGAGACAGACTTCACCTCCACATTTTCACATGTAGGACATACAGAATGAGCAGAGAACCAGGACTACTGGAAACCCGAAATTTCACTCCATTTTTTTCTTTCCAATAAAAATTACATCACATAAATTGTAAATAGAAGAGACTTATTTGCTTCTTATTCCATTCTTAGTCCATTCCTAAGTTTCACAGTGTAGAAAAAGAAGTAACAGATGGCCTGTCCAGTAAACTTGCATGCAGTCAGGGGCCTGATTCCCTACTGTGTTGTTTCTGCTTCACTTGATGTAACTTCCCTGATTCCAAACAGAGTCCTAGACTTAAGTTCCAGTATTAAATTAAAGTAATTCCTGTGGAATGAGGCCACAGTTTTGTTTCAGGTTAAAAGAAAATTTCTGAGTATACCTCAAATATCCTTCCAGCATCTGAATAAATGGGAATAAATAAGAATGGACCCTTCTCTGACATAAATTATAAACTGTAATGATGAAATAAGGGCTTCAGTGGTCTAGCTTGACATAGACAGGACAACATTCCTTGCCATTAACTGTTTTTTTTAATAAATATATGCAAAGTCTTCTTTTGACATTGCTCAAGAACAGAAGGTTCCCTGGTATTGTGACTCCTATCTTCCAAGATTTCTTAGGGAGTAACTGTTGCTGATCCACCAACTTGGGGTAAAAATACTTGGTAAAAAATATTCAGTAAACTCCACAATGGTCAACATTTCACAAGAGAGAGGCAGGGGAAGGATAGGGTAGAGGCTTGATCTTAGCAGTGGGTGTAGCTGGTTGGAGCTGATGGCACCAGTAACAAGACCATTAAAAAAAAGGAGGATCTTAAATTCCTAAGAGCTATTTTAGCCATAATAGGTCATACTCAGGCTTTGTGCCAGTTCATTTTGAGGAAAACACTGAGTTAAACATTACTTACAAAGAACCAAAGCCCAAGGCTTCTGGTATTGACTTCCAGCTCCAATTCCACAATGCAAGCTTTCACTTAAAATGAAGCACAACAGTAAGGTGCTGGAAAGGATTAGTTGCAGGTCCCTGACAGTCACCACACAAACATTTTGGGATGCATAATCCCATCATGACTTTGATCCCTGATTGTGGCTCAAATATGTAGCTTTGATTCCAAGTTTGTGTGTGTGCATTATGAACACATATTCATAATTGGGGTTTGGAGCTCAGACAGAATCTTGTATCAAGAAGTCCCTGTGTGGAGTCACACCAAAATCATCTTAGCTGTCTTAATTCAAAGACAGCACCCAGAGGTACCAGAATGATTACCAAGCACTCTGGAGAATTAAAAAACCTTATTGTGATACAGATACATTAGCACTAGAAAGAGTTGAGATGAGTAAAGAACCTAAAATTGGGGCTTTATGCAGAAGGAACACTCTCTAGCATCTGTTTCTGAAATACAAAGGAAAATTTAGATTGCACAAGAAATGACAGTGGTTGATTTTGTCTGCAGGTGGCTCCTGAAATATATCAAAGAGTGGAAGTCAGATGGAAACTGTAATAGAAAAATCACCATGCAAAGTACTACCTAGACTTCCTATGTGAGAACGAAGTTGCAAAAATACTCTTTTCACTGTTAAATATAGGCTCAGGTCTTGTTGATATGCCTGAGATGGCTTGTAATGGGCAAGCAGGAATTCTGCCAATGGAGATAAGGTAGCCAAGTGTGAAATTTGCTATAAATAAAGGAAGTGGTCTGCAAAAGCATTGTGTCATGCGATTTAACCTTCTGTAACTGTGAATCCAGGCAGGTGAGTAGGGCAAGCTAATAAATAGATGCCAACAATTTTGTGTGTGTGTCACACTTTTATCATACATTCCAGGTTGCATCATTGCCTCACAAACTGGTGAGTTAACTTGAATACTAAATAGATACCTGTGGAGTGATACTTTTGTTTTTACTCATTGACAGTAATTTGTAACACCCTGCTTCCTCCCCTCAGCCTGCACAGGGAGAGAAGGGGAGAGGTGGAGGATAGAGTCTCTCAATCCAGTGACAGATGCTTACAAAATTATCTTTGACTTCAGAGGCGATATGATCTGTCCAAGCATCTAGTACCTTTAGTAGCTTTTGGGACCAATATTTGTTAGGTCTCAGAGTGTCTGTGTTTACTTTTCATCCTCATCCACCAAGCTGCCATACTCGCTTTCGAAGGAAAAGACTAAAAATCCCAGAGCTATATATGTTTTCAAATATCTTAAAACAATATTTCCTGTGTGACATTTTTGTGTAAATGTTGTTCCTGTATCTAAGAAGAAATAGACTATTAACCATGTATTTTAAAGCCTATGTAGAATACAAGGAATTGCACATCAATTTTCCACTACTTCTAAGATATGACAAAAAGTAAGTCATCAACAAGATTTTATCCTGCTTGGAGTTACTGGAAAAACTTTCATTGACTGGTGTGATTCAGACTCCAGTCTTCCAGCTCTTATTTTTGGTGATGGATAGTATTTCTGGGCATCCCAGACCTGCAACTACATGGCAGAACATGTCTTTTCAGCTCTTAGTATGTGCTATATATTGTGGCAAGTTGTTAATCATGCAACAGGTTTAATCTGTCAGGAAGTCATTGGATAACTATGTCCCTAATTATGAAAACTGTATTAAGTAAAGAAAACAACTTGGGCACATTTGTTGCTTTCATTGCTAAAGGCTACCCTAGTGTTGCATCCCTTGAGAAGAGCAGCAATAGCAGCAGAGCTGCTGGCAACAAGAGTGGCAAAGTTTGTAGGGCTAGGTTGAAGGCATGGATGTTGACAAGAGAATGACCTTTTGGGCACTGGAACCTCACCCTGCATTGCCCTTAGTTTTGGCTGAGGCTTTTTTTACCTCAGTGTTCAACCTGAACACTTGGTTCAGACCCATTGTCCTAGCCAGGTGACATCTTGCTGCCTACTGTCTTCCATCCAAGTGTTTCCGTACAAAGATGGATGTCATCTAGTGGCCCAAAATCTTACTAATTCCTTTCAGGTTTTGGCCAAAAAGTGGTGTTTAACTTTTCTAACTTGCTGAGAGAGTAGGCATGTTTGAATCAGTGTGTTGCACAAAGAATGTTGAGACAAATTCACACAAATGAAAATTCATTAGCAGGCTCCATAGCTGATGGCACATATCAACAATGACAGAGAGGAGAAAAAAAAAAGGGGGGGGGGAGGAAAGGAAAATATCTCCCAAGTGGCAAGCTGGGAGGAGAAGCTCTGGTAGGCATCCTGAGAAGAGCACCTTCCCCAGGCATCCTATCCAGGGCACCAGCCAGTTCCAACACAATACTTTCCCTGCAGCAACTACATAGTTTTGATCAGGACTTACTCAAACTCGCTACTGATTGTTCCCATTTACAGTGCAAGCTTTGAGCAGGGACAGTTGCTGCATGGCTGGTCAGTTCGTGAGCTCTGTGCAGGCATATTCCTGAGTCTCTAGATGTAAACCAAAAGCTACAACCAAAGGGTAGGAAACAGAGGGGAAAAGGAAAGGGTGATTCTTGATCTGGTGGCAGTCTCTTCTCCTGGACCCTGTCACGCCAACACTATTGGGGTCTGCAGGCAATGGCCCACCTACCTCCGGGAGGGCCTTGCAGTCTCAGGGAGCCCTGGTGCAAGCACACAACCTCCACAGTGTCAGGATTGTCATTCGTCCCTTTCAGTGCCCTGCAGCAGAAGATCAGGAATCCTCTGTATGTCCCATCATGATAAAAACCATCCAACCTTCCAGCCATACCCTGAGCTGGACACACCAATCTCTGGCCATGGGGAGGACAGCCTGCTGTAGGGAGTTTTGTTCACCAGAAAGGAGGTGGCATTTGGAAATAGGCAGAAACCATCACTTGTGACCATTCGCACAGCTGTATGTTCTCATTAAAGTAAATTTATCAACAAATGCATTGGTACTCCTGAAGTGCTCAATTAGCTGGTGTTAAAAATACATTATAAAACCTATACATTATGTAATTAGATGTTGACTAATGTTTAAAATTACAGCACAAAAATGGAAAGCCATGTCTCGCGTTAAACCTTTGCCTTCCTTTGCCCAGATTGTGTGCAAGAATTCCCTAAACCTTCTTCTCTGCACCAAAGTATAAAACACTGTGTGGAGAGTCTTCCCTGCAGAGTAGGTGACACAGTGGTACTGCTTCTATGCTAAAGTATTTGTGTATTTCACTTATACAGATACTGAAATAACCTTTTCACAACTAGTCTGTTAGCACAGAACCAGTAGTAATGCTGGACAGGATAACACAAGGAAGCAGGCACTTGACATGTAATCCCTGTATTTCCTCTTTTCATATGAAATTCTGCTTACATAGATAATCACACAGACAAATGATGTGCATAATACTTGTCATCTTCTCCTCCTTAATGCATCAAACATAACAATATTAATTTAAAGGAATGGCTTTTACCCACACATTTAATTTGATATAAAATAAAAAAATTGAATTCCCATGAGCAAAAAAATAAATTAACATAGACCTTTGAATCTCCTTTACTTCCAACACTGTATGTTACTACTCACACATGATCTTCTGTCTGGACTATGCTGCTGCTTTATGCTAGCTGCAGAAGTGCATTGATGTGGTCTGCATGGCAGTGTACATATGCAACCTCCTTGCCCCTGGTGACTGTGAGTACCAAGTCTCTGACAGAAGGTTTGATCCACTTCATAATCCTTCTCCAAAACACTTCTTACTAACTTAAAAAGTTTTGTTGAATTAAATTGTGTCTGTTGTCTCCTATTTAAACAAACAAACAAAACAAATAAAAAACATGCAGAAGTGCTGTGTTTGGTATCTACGCATGAGCAGGAGGCCTTGATTTATTTGCTGTGTTGTTTGCATAGCTCTAACTATGATTATTTATCTAGATTATTTATTATTCATAGACCTCTGTAAACACTGGCCACACATGTCATCAGTATGTTTGCAGTTCTGCATCTGCAGTGATGGAATCTGACCAGCCTTTCAGAAACATTTCATAGTCACTTCATTCTAGAAAAAGCATCTTGCTGATTAAGGAATAAATTTGAGATTCTGACCCCATATTCAGCCAGTCCTTTATATCAACTGACTTCAGAGTAATAATTACGAGTTTTAATCTGCACATAGGTTTACAGGTTGTAACAATGACTTTTATGAAGAATTAACTATTTTCAGCTGAACCTGTGACACTCGTACTAGGTGTACAAACACAAAAAAAATTTATATAGAAATAAAATAACTGTTTCTTTATGTCTTCTTTTTACTTGTTTTGATCATAAAATATCAAGATCTTGCTGTAGTTTTCAATCAATACGAAATGCATTTTGTTTATAAATGAATATTCAGTTTTGCTGCATTGGTTTATAATGAATAAACAGCAGCAGCGAAGTACAGAAAGATTAATTTTCACTTTTATCATTCACTTGCAAGAAGTTATTCTCCAATTACTTATTACCTGTGGAATAATACTGAAATTAAAATGAGAAAACCAGTCAATATTACACGCATCAAAAATGATTACAATCTTCACTGACTGAGAACTGTGAAATGTTTATTGGGTTTTAGACATAGAGTCCTCCAGGGAGTGCTACAAATCCACACAAACTCACGGGATCTTCGATGTTGCATTTGGAGCGTTGATTTAGACAAAATATGTGTAAAAACTCCTGTAGGCAGACAGCTCTCTAGTGAGTATACATCTGCAAAGGCTCAAGAACATAAATTATTACAGCATGAGTCTCGAATACATTATACTCACTTCACAAACTCTAGATCTGCTTGATCCACACAGTAGCAGAGGAAAAATTGTTGTGTTTTAGAGTTAGGGAACAAGAGTTTATTTAGCCATCCTGTATATGTGTGTGTAATTTTACACTGAATTTTTTTCTAAGTCACATAACATTAATGAAACCAACAAAGGAAAGAGGACTTGTGAAAGTAGGACATGAAATGATGTGAGACTGGCCTGGTACAGCAGGTTCCCCAGGCTACATCAGAGCCAAAGGTAAAGCAGCTGCCTTCTTTTCAGGAAAAAAAAGAATCAAGCTTTTTCCCCCACAGCATCCTGCTTAGCTCAGATCCCTTAAAGCTACTCTGTATCCCCTACAAAAATAAAAGCACTGTACTTTCTCTTCTAGTTTGCATCTCATAGACTATCAAAAAGGCTATTCAGAATGGACCCAAAAAAAAAAAAATTTCCCGATATTCTGTCTTCAGAAAACCAGAGGAACTATACAGTGGTTCATCACTTACTACCATTATATACCCAGATATTGCATCTGAACACTGCACTCAATAGCTGTGGCAGGGCTTGTCTTCCATGAATTTACTGAGTCTTTTCTGAATTTACTTATCTTTAAGCCTTTGCAACGTCTTGTGGCAACGAGTCTCACACTTCAGCTATTCAGTCTGTGAAAAAATACCCTGTCATTTGGTTTGTTCCCCAGCAATTTCTTGTGTACCGCTTGTTCTTGTGTTGTGATAAATAGTTAATAATCTTTCATATTTATCTTCTCTGTGTCTCCTGAAGAAATAACACCCAGTGTTAGCCCTCAGTCATTTCTTGTCCACACAGAAGTCTTATTTTATTTAAACAGTCATCATTCAGAAGCTGTTCAATGCAGCTGACCATTCTTTCTGTCTTTCAGTGTATTTTTCTAGGTTTACCTATATTGGTTTTGAGGTGAGGTGACTGTTCACCACAGGCTATATATCAGCAGAATAGTTTCTGATTTGTTCTGTAGTATTTTCCTAATAATTCTTAATTGTTTTTGCTGCTGCTGAGCACTGGGCTGACATCTTTATCAGGCTCTCTGGGCTGTGTTTCCTGAGATGAAATAGCTAATTTAGTGCTCATCACCATGTAGATGTATTTGTTTTCCCTACATGCATTGTCATTATTGAACTAGGATTTATTGACTTCTATTTTATTACCCAGACACTCAATATCAAGAGTGGTTTTTTTAATTCTTCACATAAGTTTTAGTTTTTCTATCTTGAGTAATTCTGTGTTAATATAGATGTCAGTCCAGATTCCTGTTAGTTTCCAGCAGTAGCCTCTTTTCCTTGAGAAAACTGACAATTTATTCTTTCTTCCTTATTTCCCTCATGCTTTTCCCAATGATGAACATGCCATGTTTATCTATGAAATCAAGCCTGATTTGTACTGTCATATTGCAGCTACAAACACTGTTTCAGGCAATGAAATATGCAATTAGTCTTCCTTGCCATTTGCTTTTTCTTCTTCTTTCCACATTATTTCTTGATATAGTTCTTATGTCTTTTTTGCTTCCATTTTCTGTCTCTATCAGTTTCCCTCCTTGTGTTGTTGTGTTCACTTTCTCATCCATCCACTTTCCCGTCCAACATCTTCCTGTTCAGCTTTCTTGCAGGGTCTCAACCCTTTCCTCACTACTTACATCTCTTTATGCAGGCTTACTAGAGCTAGAGTAACTGCATATGCGTATCATTTCTCTCCTTACCACATCCATCCCTCTTTCACTAAAAATGGAGGCAACCAGGTGTAATCTGTGCATGAACCAAAGTCACTGAACCCAGTGAAAGTCTCTCCCACTGCAGTAAGTGGAGTTGGTGTCAAGTTTTCTGTGAAAGCAGGCTGACTTATGTATGAGACTGGTTTATGGATACACACTGCACTGCTATTCCCAGCAGAGATAGGTGGTAGGGAATATGCCATATCTCCTCTTGGGCTGTTCAGCAAGGTGATTTGGACTTCACGATAAGATGGGGAGATTTGCCCAAATGGGTTGAGGTGCACCAGGCTGAATCATACTCCTCCTGGCTCATCTGCCTCGCTGGTGAATTGCATGCAAAGGGTGAATAGCTCTAGGAGGAAAACTGTAAAAGTTCAGCTATCTATGCCTTTCCTAATATTTGGCAACTAGAGGATAACAGAGCTGCCAGCACATATAGAGAAGAATGAACAAACCAGTGTGCCAGGCAGGAAGTTGATTAACTCACCTAGGCTTGCTGCAAATGCCTGTAGAGGCAACAACAGCAAAACACAGGACACCGAGCATTGCAGTCACTATCTTGGAGAGCTGTGTTGCATTTTGCTCTTCAGTCCCATGACTCCTGCAAAGAGGGAGCAACCACAGCACTTAGATGTATTAGCATGGTCATAACAGAGATGAAGCAGCCATCCTATCTCCCACCAGTCACTAATGACACCTGCAGAGAAACACGTGTTGGGACACCATAGTGGAGCTTCTTTCCCACATGATGGAACCTTCCCACATGGTGGGACTTCTTTCCTCATACCTCAAACCTTGATTCTCTTAACTGCCCTTTTTGACGCCAGCAATTCCTTTTCTTCCTCATATATCCAACATCCCTGGTTTATCCAGTCATCACCAGGGAGCTCTGTGGGATTCAAGATTCCCAGAATATGGAAAATTTTGTGAGATGAGAATATGTGGTGATGGGTGAGAAAGTGGAAAAGCTAATTTCTGTGATGTGGCTTGTTACTTTTACCATTCTCAAAGCCATGTGTCAAGCACTAAGTCAAATAACAGATAACAGGACATTGTTCTTTAATCTTCACAGTGAAGTACCCATATTTTTCAGCTGTCTCCACTGCACTGTGTTCTTACATTGACAAATACCTTACTCCTTCAATGGCACTGAAACCAGTAAGGATATTTTGTAGCGTGAGATATTCTCCCACCAAATAAATACTCTCCATGAGAAAGAGTGGTGGACTGGACATATTTGGCACAGTGAGGCAACTGGCAGAATTGGGGACAGCATGGGGGAGTGAAGGTGCCGCAATCAGCTATGTCAGTGAAAATAACTGAGTCAGCTGTTATGTGTCAGAAGTGGTAATGACGATAATGACCACACCTTGTGGCCATGCTGCTCCCCTTTTGCCAAGAATTGTTTTCTACTGGGTGACCTCTTCTTTAGGGTAGTCAGGATATTTCTGCTGCTGCAATGCTTTCGCACAAAGGTCCTTTGTGCCAAATAACATCATATTTTTGCTGGAGGCTCTTCATTGTTATTGTTTCTTCAATGCATCTCTAATTAATTTTGCCAAAGCCACCCACCTTCCACCTTCTGCCATCTGTCAGGTGGCAAGAAGAAAGATTGTGGCTCCAGACAGCTAGATACTTTGAAGGACAGAAGAACATGTGGTGGGGTGAGAAGGATATGGAGACAAATTCAGATCATCACCTCACAATAGCTTCTTTTATATGATAGCTTACAAATCATAATGGACTATTATATATATAGTATACAAACTAGAGAGTTAAAAACCCACAGATTAAGAAATTGCAACTATGTTGTGAAGCAAGAGACAATAAAGCCCTTTTTGGTTTAATATATCAATGACAACAATAATACAGTTATTGTAGTGATTATTTTTAATCAGTAAACTGAGTCCTTCTAGAAAATGCCCATAGTTTATACTTCCCATAAGAACAAACGTGTATTATCTTTTACCTTAACTGTTTCCACATTTCCATATGCTTCCAGTTATTTATCTTAATTGTGGAAAAAACCCACAAATACTCAACATGTAAAGAAATGGCTTGACCTTTCTTCCATAGGCCACATCCTATATTCTTTGCATGCTCCAAAGCTACCTTGCACTCTGATTAACTTGACTAGGAGTTGTGTTTGTATATATACCCGCACAAAACGTATATATAATCTGGCCTCACACGGCTCCACAGCACTGAACTGAAATCCCACTAGAACTTCAGCTATGCTATTAATCATGTACTGAATGCGGATTGCAAGAAAATATTTAAGAGTCCATAGAAACTTTTCTTTAAAGTATGCAATCCCTAAATATTCAGGTTTACATTATGGTCCTTTAGTTAGGATTTATTAGACTGTTTTATATTTGCCTTTCTGTTTGTTTTGTAAAAGTGTACTTGTCTAGCACACATATTTATGCCAGCCTTGCTTTGCATTTTTACAGTCTGCTAATTAGACCATTTTAACTAATTTGTTTGCATTTTGTATGAGCAAGTTGGGCTTTTGGATTGACTAATGTAATTGCAGCCAGTTTCTGCCAAATACAAATTACTCTTTCTAGTGTGAGCTAGAGAGAAAAGTAAATATTTAATAGCCATCAATACCCTTGCAGCATTTTAGAGTGTGCTTTTTTCCTATGGAAAGTTTAAATAATTTCTTCAGTGCTTGATTGCACTTTAATGTTAAGAAATTATTTTTTAATCTTTTTTGAAATAATAATGAATTAGACATTTTAGCATCTCCATAAGGGTTTTATTTCTGTGCACTTTGCAGTTTTAAATTCCAAGCTTTAAGATCTGGTACTTTCATGTTTGAAGTTTACTTGTGTAGCTTTTTATGTATTGAATCCTGCCTCCTGAAACCATTTTCCTGAAATGTACTTGGGTTTTAATGTTTCTGAGTGGATGAAGTCAAGTCTTATAGCTATGTTAAATTGTGGGACTATTGCTTGCTTTCTCTTTTTTTATTCTTTTTCAGAGAAGCATAAGAGAAGACAGGAACTGGTTACCAAACCTCAGCACTATTGGTATCTGTCTTACGTTCTTCATCTCTGCAGAAGTGGACATAAAGGCGTAGGTGCACCAGAGATTTAAGCAGGTTAAAGCTCCTCAATTTTCAAGCTTAATATTCCCAGGGTACTTGCTACAGTGCAGATCAAGAAGTCCACCTGCTTGCCAGGGCAGGGCAGCTCTCTTCCTTCCCCTCCCTCCCACCGTGACCTACGCAGAGGACAGGGCTACGTCTGCCTCACCCAAGGGGCTGTGTCCGAAGCGTTATACACAGACCACACTGATCAGATCAGGGCCAACATAAAAGTGCTGAAAGATGTTGTTTTCTAACAGAATTTGGTGATGGTGCTTTTCACCCCGGTGTACCCACCTGCACGGTCTCAGTGCATTTTCCCTGGGGTATGAGTGTTTTGGGCTCTAGTTTCTTTTCCCACATGGAACTTCCAAATGCATGGGTCCCATAAGTGTTTTAACCAATGGCCTAAGGAACGGGGCTGCTGCTGCTCTCTGACCCGCAGTGAATGTGGGAATAGTCTATGGGAAGCAGAGGGTTTGCACGAGAATGGTGGGTAAAGGTTAGCTGGTGCTGGGGTTGCCTTAGTGCCTTTCTAACCTTACCTTACCTCTCATCAGTCATCTTGTGCAGCTGGTACCAGTCCTAGGATGCTGTGGGAAGGAGAACCTGCCATTGGCCGTCTTACTGTTTCATCTGATGAAGCTAAAATTATAACAGATCAACAGTGAGATCCAGCACTAAGGAGAGAGAAATCAAAATACCTTTTAGCTGAGTCCTTGACATGTCACTATACATTTTCTTTTCAGATAGGGTGCAACTTCATGTAATGTCAACCCATCCATAATTATTAATTAAGAGAGTGAATACATAATCACTGCCAAGTGACAACAGAGGCCCATGTCATCATCAGGCTATATAACCAGGTTCTGAATTCCATAACCAGAACTACCAAATTCCTTCTCTGTCAGATTCCTGTTACACCAAAGGTCTCACAAAGCATGAAACAACAGGTTTTTGATGGATGTTCTATCGCTATCCCTCACTATCTTTGCAATCCTCCCATCATGAACTAAGCTATCTTTGCAATCGTCCCATCATGAACTAAGAACAGGTGCATTGCAAAAAGTAATAATCTTTTTTTGCTTCTGGTATTTGCCTCGCCTAGATGAATGGGCAGGTGAATTGATCAGTGAACTAACCATACTGTTCTGAGAAAGTTAATGTTAACAAGCAGTCTTACCTGCCCTGCTGGATAAGTTTAAGTGTAGCATTTTTTTTAGTAAACCCAACATTGCCATTCTCAGATATCTGCAAGTCTCACAAACATAAGTAGCAAATTTGAGCCTAACTCAGTGGTAAGATTTGTTTACTTGGATTAAAACCTAATTTTTTTAATTTAACACTACATTTAATACTAAAATTTAATACTGAAAAGCTGTAATTATCTGAAAAATAAATTTAATAAAAGTAGATTTAGTACTAAACCTCTGGTGTATATTTTCCATTATGCATATAGTCACTCTTTGGGAACAGTGCTCTGTGGTCCTAATTTATACTGAATTTCTTGAATAAATACTTTTTGGTCCTAGATAAAAAGAAAAGTAACTGCCTGTGTATCCTCATATTTGTTATTTTGGTACCAGTATTTTGGAAATGAAGAGGACAGGTTATCAAATGGATTTGAGTACGTACCCAGTACTTTTCTGAGTGTGCCTATCTGAATACATACTGAAAAGCTGGTGTGATTTTGGTACCCCTGAGAGGAGGTAAAAGGATGGAGGCTGTGAAGATACTGGTACCATCACACAAGAGGTCTGTCTAAAATACCTGCACAGTTCATCTCTAGAAATAAGAAGGAAGTTAGGTTATTTTCTCACTTCTGACCATTCTACAATTTATCCATGCCTATATTCTCTTGCTGCTAATAGGATTACTCACACAGGAAAACAATAGCACTTTAGCCTTAAGCAGTTGGCCTCCACACTGATATACAAGTAAGCATGTCAGCTGCTGCTGACTGTGATGCAGAGAACAAATTAACTAAGAACTGCACTGGCTCTGTTTTAAGTCATAGATAACTGAAGTCTGTTTTAATCATTTCAGTCACAGGAAAGTATTTTCTAAATGTGTTATGTCAAAACATCCCAAAAAGTGACATGTAATCCAAGGCACATGTTTTATTCTTGATTACATTTGCAAATTCAATCTCAGTCCTTTCAAGGCATTTTGAATTTAAAGTAATATTGTTAAATGTTTGTGTTCTTGATACTTAACTAAAGCAGTGCTACAGGAATATTCAATATAGGACTTCAGCACAATGATTCATTTATTCACTGAATAACCTGTCTTAACAACTGACAATTTTTATAGATCTGACCCCTCTCCAGAGATTTAGTCATTCTCCAAAATGTAACAGCAGGAGATGAGGATACGTTAAAAAAATGTATAGCACTTTCCAAATTTTTCAATAAATAAATATCCAACATAAAATACAGATGCTTTTTACCAGCTACATCACAAGACCTTTCAGTGTCTGCTGTCTGCTTATGAATTCTCTATTTCTTTAAAAGCCTATGTGAATCAATGTCTTCACAATGTCGGGTCCTGGCAAAACTATGCAGGGAAACTAATCCCAGACATTTAGTTTTCTAAAGCTACAATGGTGTTTCTCACACTGACTCAGCCTGAGTGCTTCTGCTGTGCAAGGTTGTGTCAGTAATTTTCAGAATTTCACATTTCAATGCAAAATTATTTGTTTGAAATTCTGGCTATTTCTAAGCCCAGTATTTCTGTGCCTAAAGAGTATCTTGAATGTAAGGAATGGTGCATGAGTGTCTCTCAGTGTTGCTGTAACATTCCAGCAGGAAAATTCTTGATCTGAATGATGAACATAGAGCATGGTATAGCAGTTCTTAAACACGTACATCCTCTCATAAATTTTTGTTCTGCCCATGACATTTTCCCACTAAGGATAGACGTACTTAGAAGACAAATTTCCATGTGAATGGCAAGACATTTTGCAGTCATTGTGTGAACTAAAAGGGGAAATGCCTATCATCAATTTTAGACTATTTTATTTATACCAAGCAGTAGATGTTTTTAATGTTTAATTAAATTCTTTCAAGTATGAGAGCAGTGAAATGTTGTCCAAGAGAAATTGTTGGTTCATTTTATGTCATTTGCACCTGTAGTTTAGACTTAATAGACCAAAGTAAAGATATGTAGTGGGCAGGTTTGTGAGGACAAAGTGCAGGCAAAGCAGTGATGTGAATAGTGTGAAAGAAAGAAGAGCTGAAGGAGAAAAAATAATGGTCTGATTAGGTATTGGTGGAAGATTTTCTACTCACCTGTGCTGGAAATTCGTATTAAAATATCTGGTCCTCATAGAGCTCTACATTAATACAGGACTTCTGCAAAATTTACTGTCTTGATCAATGCCTAGGTTTGCACCTCCAAGAATTTAGATCTACATCCGGCCATCACCTAAGTAATGCACTTTGATGCAAAGCATTGCTTGCATTGCTGCTAACTATAAAAATTTGTTTACAAAGAAAGATGACCGTCACTTAAAAAGGTGATAAAGACATAATGAACAGGAGCCAAACGTTTGAATTGTTAACCCATTCTATAATGTATGTGAGGTATACTTAAAAAAACAGGAATGCCATTTATGTTTGCAATTGGCTTCAGATTAACGAGGGCAGATATAATGCAAAGTACTGTTTAAAGGTCAGTGAAAAGTGTAAAGGTTAAACCCTGCTACTTTTTTTTTTTTTCAGTTTGGACTCCAAAGGGTTCAAAAAGAAAGACCCATTTCTACTCTCAGCTGCAGTAGTGTGAATATAATATTCACAAGTGCTTGGATTTACAGCACAAGGACTACCAGCTCTGTCTCTATACTGTTGCTTTCCTGCTTGGTTGAAAGAACAGGTTTTGTTCAGCTGCCACTTTCCCCTGAAAAAAAAAAATCCACATAAATTTGCCCATGGAGGAGTTTTCAGAGCAGAGAAGTTACATAAAATACTCTGAATACACAGCAGAGGTTGAAAATAAATATATTGTGAAAAGTGAATTTCCATATTATGTAAGCTTATTTGATGTTCATTATCTCGTAGCAAGAATAATATTCTTCCATCAGCAGTTCTACAGCATTTTTAAATATGGTGCAAGTGTTGGATTATATTTCACAAGAGAGGTTTGTTAACAGTAAAATCATTGTATCCCTATTTCTGTAATAACCTAGCAAGATCACACCACTGAAAAGAATAATATCTTATCTCAAATGAGATTTCCAACTAAGATAATCTGAGGAAATATATAACAACTCTTGAGTCAATGACTCTTGAGTGACTTTATGTTTTCTGTTCTACTTGTTTTTCTAGTATTAGCAGTAATAAAACCATACTATTTAACAAAAGCTTTAAAAAATGTCAGCCAATAAAGAAGAGTATTCACATTTGCACCTTTTCTTCCTGGAGAAATCCTTTAAGTCTGCCCCATGAACACCACTTTTATTTGTGTTCCCTGAGGACAGAAAATCTTCCAAGGGGGGGAAGGGTTCAGGGTCACTCCTGATACAAATTGCAAATACAATGCACTTGAACTCTGGGGCACTACCTTCACCTCCTCTCTGCCAGCCACACTACCCACCAAAAGCCCATCCACAATTGTTCTGTCCTGACCAGGTCCCTGAGCGGTAGCTACTGGAGAAAGTTGCTTAGAGAAAATGTACAGAGTTTAGTGATAAATATATAGAAAGATTACAAACCACATTCTGCAAATTCCCTTCAGGCATCTTCCCAGAATTTTATCCAGAGGGGTAGCTGAGTAAACAGCAGCAAGGAGCCTTGCAGGATCCCTTAACTCCCTCTTGGTCTCACAGGCTCTTTGCAATTGCCTGTTCTGTTCCCATGTCCTCCCGATGGTTCTTCCTCAGCTCCTTTCTTTTCATATCTGACCTCTGTGACACTCTTCAAGTGACCCTCACCACCTCCACTGCTCACCAAAGCTTCTGCTCCCATTCATAGCATGTGTGTCGTGGTTTAACCCCAGCTGACAACTACCACACAGCTGCTCACTCACTCCCCCCCCGCGATGGGATGGGGGAGAAAATCAGAAGGGTAAAAGTGAGAAAACTTGTGGGCTGAGATAAAGACAGTTTAATAGGTAAAGCAAAAGCCACACACACAAGCAAAGCAAAACAAGGAATCCATTCACTACTTCCCATGGGCAGGCAGGTGTTCAGCCATCTCCAGAAAGCAGGGCTCCATCACGCCTAACGGTTACTTGGGAAGACAAACACCATCACTCTGAACGTCCCCCTTTTTTCTTCTTCCCCCAGCTTTATATGCTGATCATGACGTCATATGGTCTGGAATATTCCTTGGGTCAGTTGGGGTCAGCTGTCCCGGCTGTGTCCCCTCCCAACTCCTTGTGCACCCCCAGCCTCCTCGCTGGTGGGGTGGGGTGAGAAGCAGAAAAGGCCTTGACTCGGTGTAAGCCCTGCTCAGCAGTAACGAAAACATCTCTATTATCAACACTGTTTCCAGCACAAATCCAAAACATAGCCCCATACTAGCTACTATGAAGAAAATTAACTCTATCCCAGCCAAAACCAGCACACCACACTATCCTGCTGCTTTCCCACATCTGTGCAATGCCAGTCCATGGGCAGTTCTCACCTCACAGTTCCCTGTCTGGTTTTCAAACCACATAGCACCACAGAGAGGTTTTTTTATAAATTATTATTTTTTTAGCTTTTTTTTCCCTTTTGAAACTCTCTGAAGGAACTAGACAAGCTTTAAGTCATAATCTCATGCAGAAGGAAGGGCGAAGTGTTGCATAGGGGCAAAAATGAGAAATGGCAGCCTTTTTATAATACATCCAAATATTTCTGAAAAAATACTACATAGTTCTGAAAATTACAACTGGTCCTACAACCTACCTGACAACTCGTGGCTTGAAAAGCTGCAAGACTTTTCCTCCCCTTGATCAGATATCTGTAAAAGCACTTCCAGCAAGAAGAGTTGCCCATGTGACCTTGTGGGGATTTTTTTCCTTTTCAACCTATGTAAACATTCATATAAAGAAATTCAATTGCTTGGATATGGCTAGAAAATGGATGCACAAGAATGAGAACTTGGGCAATGTATGTTCATTTCAAAAGTCAAGGAAATATTGATGGAAAACACTTCTGCATCTTCCACTAGAATTACTGAATAGATTTGATTAAATATATAAACTTCACTTTGCTATTCAAGTTCACCAAGCATGTTTGGAATAACAATTATTTTATTACCATACTGACATGATCTAGTCAAACAAAATTAAATGTGTTTTGGGCTAATGTAAAGCCTTATTTATGTATCTTTGCTTTTTTAAAATAATGGAGAGACAGAGATTTCTGCAGAAGCAAAATTATATTCCCACAAAAACTGTAAATTAAAATCATTAACCTCACCTTGCCATAAGCATCTTTTTCCTCAGGGGCATGGACCAGCTGTCCTCAAAGAGAAATTTTAGTTTCAGAAAGCTCTTGGGAAAAATATACAAAATACAGTGTTACACTATTTATAAAATACAACAAGTTGTCTCTAATCTGTTCCTACTAATCAGTGTAAGACCAGAAGAAAAAAAAAATGCTCTTAGAATAAAAATTCTCAACAAGTCTTAGAGACATAGGGAAGCTTCTGAAGGGAGAAGTTTAATTTTAAGTAAGGTATCACACTGTAACCATGACATTGGCTTAACAACCTGTACAGGCTCAGATCCATCAATTTATGCCAGATTTTCTGAATTGTGAAACATGAGTGATATTTCTTACCTTGCTCAGAGCAGCTGGCACACTTTAGTTTCAACAATACTTAATTTTCCTTGTCCCTTTGCCTGCTCTGGAACACGAGAATCTGCCTTTTTAGCATTTTACTGTGACATCTTTGTTATCTGTTACCTCAAAGTTTCTGATGGTGCCATATATGTAGATGATGCTTCATAAGCAGTAAGGTTCAAAACTGCTGAACTTGTGCACCCACGCATTAATCTATGTGCAAGAATAATCTATTTAATGAAAAGATGGCCGCAGGAAAGCATAGCCTGTCTGTAAGCTTGGGATGTGAGAGGTAGCATGGACTGTGGTTGCCACTAGGAAGACCTAAAACTGCCACTGACCCATTGTGTGATTCTGAGGAAGCCATTTCACCTTTCTATTGTGCTTTTCTTCTCAGCCTCCGTCTTTGCAACCCGCCAGCCCTTCACAGCAAGATCTGTCTCTTACGATATGTGTCTCACAGTGGAAGCTCAGCTGGGGCTTCCAAATTAGAGCTGATTGGGAATTTTTCAATGAAATTAATTTTCATCAGAAAGTGCAGCTCGTTTTCAGTGCAGTTCCGCAGTGCTGTTGTGGAGATGCTCACCCAGTATGTGAGGATGCAAATTCAGATAATGACTCTGAAGAATACGTTGTTATAGGAAGTAGATCATCTCTAGCAGGAGCTGTAGAGTGCACCTTGCCCTAGGATAACTATCAGGCTGTGAGTGAATTGGCAGTCATCTGTAGTTAGAGAGACAGCAGGTCAGGAATTTGAACCTGAGTATGCTAGGGGAGGTCAAATGCTGTACATCTCTTTTGTTGTTGTTTTTGTTTGTTTGTTTGTTTGTATAAAACCAAACCTTTTAAAAGCACTTGGGTTTGCTACAGGAAAGAACTGGAGGACCAATGAAATCCTGGGAAGTTTCATGGGTGGATTTATTCAGTCTCACTCAGTTCTGCTCTGAACCCTGCAAACTGGCAACAGTGAGATCAGACATATTTTATCTTGTAAAATACTTACGGTCTAAAGGAGGCAGACAACTGCAGAATAAATCATGACCAAATATTTGAGGAGAGTGAATGACAAAAAGGAAGAGAAGTTATTTTCAAAAATAATTCCAATGAGAAATAGAAAGGTCTTCTGGTGATTAGTAAAAACAAGTTGTCCCCAGCACAAGGAAGGAGATGGCAGTTGGCAGGTGTGGGCAAAGGGAATAATCAGAGCAGTAAATCAAAGGGAATAGTAACAATGTTCAGTGGAGGCAACAGGAAATTAAAGCATGGAATTAGGGGGAAAGTGGCATGGGGCTTTAGTAAGTTTTGATGTGCCATAATGAGAGAAAGAAAATAACTAGGAATTTCCCAAAGTGATACCATTACAGCTTTTAGTGGCTTCTGAATATTCATTCTGGTGGAACAGTCTGAAGAGAGAAACGCTTTAGAAAGAGTTTGTTTTTATAAAAAAATATTTGTTGTTATGCAGCAGTTCTCCACTATACACCAGTGTAAATTGGTAATTGTGTAGCACACTGCAGCAATGCCAAAATGGCAGTGCTGAGGGGAATATGTATTTTATCCCCTTTCCAGCCCCACTTCAGCTTCTCTTACTGACTGCAGTCTAAAATAGCCTGCATTTCTAACCCAGAGAGCAGCTGAGTCATATTCAATTCACATAGTCACTTTGCAGCTGAGTATGATTGCACTACCTATGTGGCATCTCTAAAGAATATTCAAAATATCTTTGCTAAAATGGCAACTCCATAAACATGTCTCTAGGGGGTATTTTGTGCAAATGTTAAGACTATCAGGAATATCATATCATTTAGGCCAAAGATTTGTACTGGATCATGCACTATTCTCTCTCTAGCCTCTGTCTACCAAACGCCAATTCTGTGCACACAGCTGTGAACCTAGGGTGAGGGTTCAGACTGGTGTAACTGAAATCAGGACACAGTCTGCTGCCTGGCATTGGTATTGCCACTGTGCTCGCCTTTCAGGAAAATTAAGGCCTCTTTCTCCGGGAGCTAATTTTGCTTAAGCTCACTCCATGAGTTTCCATTCTCTAATTGTTCACTTTAGACTCAGCCAGAACAAATAATTTTTTCAACTTGCAGAATAATGTTCCCGGAGAATACACGGAGAAATGAGGCAAAGCCTAGAAGAAATCTCAACAAAAATATTGCATCGACAGTACAGATTGCTAACAAAACCACTAGATTAGGCTCCTTCTCGATGAAGACAGTAACTTTTCCAGTGCAGAATGATGACCTGCATTACTTCCTCAGAAACAAAAAAATTGTCTCCCTTTAAATGATATGGCTAGTAAAAAACCAATGAACTATGGAGTCTTTTGTGGGCAAAAGGTTTGCCCATGAATCTTCTGCTACATAAATAGAGATTAAAAAGAAAAATTTGAGACAAACAAGCACTGACCTGTGAGTGAGAGTTAAGCAAACAAGTAGACAAATTCAGAGATGCAGGCCCGTGATGGGGAAATACCCAGGGTAAGAAATATTTACAGAGGAAAGTTCTGTGGATTTTCAGGCAGGGGAATAGTGGTGGTTACCTCCTGCTGAAACATCACAGCCGCAATGAAGTGACAAAGACGACAACTGACATGTCAGAGACACATAAATCTATCCTTACAGGGCTGACAGCTTGGTATGATTGCTCTCCAAAGATAACTTTATAACTTGCTGAAGTGTGATTTAAAGTTGCCCTGGAGCAGCACTAACCTGTGTACCTTTCTTGTGGGTAACTTTTTATAAACTATAGCTTTAGTTAATAGCTTATGCAATTTTTCATTTGACCTACGGGTGTCCCATGTGGGTGGGATTTTCAAAAACGCTCAGGCCCAGATCCACAAAGGGATTTACAAGGAGATGATTGCACCTATAATGTGTGTATGGAGCAGGGCAGAGACCTGGCCACAGTTTAGCCTGTAATCTAGTGAGGACACAGGCAGAGGGCTGCAACACCCTTAAATGTTCACCAGGACATCTACCCATGCTTATGTGTGAAATTGCTCTGGACGGTAGTGATGCCTTAGCTCTGTTCCCACTGAAATGGAGTAAAATTAGGCACCAGCCAAGTACTCTTGAAAAGGCCAGACTGAATCTTTCTTTTCCTACTGTAACTTTGACTCTTTCTAAGATATCTTTTAGAAAGAAGTACTTGAATTTTATTATCAGGTAGACCAGCAGGAAAAATGTGTGCTGTTTTCATTTCAGTGTTTTGTTTTTCAAGTGAACTATTGTATATACAAGCAAGAATAAAAAGGATGATAAAAAGGATAAAAATGCAATATCCAGTTTGGTCCCAGTCATGTTAGATGTGCTTAATCTTAAGCAGTTGATAATCTCTGCGTGCAGATTGGGCTGTAGATCTTTGAGTGCATCTTCCCTATTCATGCTGGCAAAGAGCAGGGGTTGTATCATCATATATGTCAAACACTAGGATAAATTATGTCCTCCATGGGAAACAAGCCACAAGCAGCAGTGTATCTTATAAACAGCCTTTAGGGAAGCTACTTTATTTCCATTTTTTCTCTGTCTTTTCACAAAGCCAAACCATCCCCTGTGGCATTTGGGCACACAGAAGACAGTTGTATTTGAAAGGACATAAACAGTCAAACTAAATAAATAGATGCAAAAAGCTGAAGTCACTGCAAAGTTGTGCTACAAAATGGGTGCTAGACTGGCAACTTCTGCATGAAGGCTCAATACTAATTTGCTTCCTCAGACCCAGAGAGTTTTTTGGTGAGTGTCTCTGAAGAAAAGCAGAGTGCAGGTTGCGCTGGTCTCACGCCTCTGGAGCAGACAGCTACCTTTCTGAAGGGTGGTGTAGCACCAAGATATTACAAGCTAAACTCTCAGACCCATGTTCTGACCCTGGTCGGCAGCTGAATTTACACTCCTCTTAGTGGGGAGAAAGCGTCTTGAAAGCAGTAGAGGACCCCAAGGCTCTTTAGAGCTCCTCAAATGCTCAAGTGTAGTGGTAGCAGAACATACTCATCTGGCTTTCACTATGACAGGTAGTAAACCCAGTAAACTTAACTCAGGCTAAACTTCTGAGGGCTGCAGAGTGAACTGGAGAAAAGTCTTTGTCCTCTAGGCACAGCATTATGGGAAAGCCTATGAAGTTGTAGGTCCAAGCACAGAGCCTGCACTGACTTCCAGAGGAGCACCAACTGCAGATAAATAGCAGTGCAAAGGTCTAAAGGCATGATAAGAATTCATCTCAAAAGCATTACAAGTTTATTTTGCTTACACCTACAGGACAGACAAAGTATGGTAATACTACTGCTGTTGTAGTAGTATGGTCTAAGGGTAAGATAAGAACTGCAGGAAGAGGAAGTATTTTCTCTTAGACCAACTGTTTTAAGTAGGGTGGGAAAAGCTTGCAGATGCAAGTCATCTTTAGTATACAAAAACCTTCCTCCTGCTATTAGTATCAGCTATTCTAGTAGAAGATGTTCCTTTTCCCTGTAACTTTGTCTTGGAAACAAAGTGAGATCTGAACTCTGCTCCAATGGGTTATCTCTGCCTATGCAGTAAATAAGTATCGGAAATGTTTATTGGGAAAGCTGATGAACTCACAACACACTTTTTCCTAAGACTGACATGATCTAAAGGTTAGCCAGAAAAGTGGTTTTTCCCCAGTGGTTGTATTTTGTAGGCCTAGTGATTTAAAGTCGCATCCTCGCAGAAAGTCATCACAGAGTATCTGAACACTTAAATCCTATGGGTGAAATGTGGGCCTTGTGGAACTGATATGGTTGTAAGAGTGCACAGGCCTTGTAATAGCACGTTTGTAATAAGGTGAAAGTTGGTACAGAGAATGGGAGAAGAGGAAAGCAGATTCTACCCTAAAGCACTTGCACCCTGGCTCTTGATAAGAAGTCAAGTAAGTATTTTATGCTGCATGGCACTTCAAGATTTACAACCTCTTGTACTCACTGATAAAGAAAATACGACTTACACACAAGTAGCAGAAAAATCACATAAAAATAATTTCAGCTACTTACTACTTCATAGGAAGAACTAAAGTGGTGCTGTTGTCCCTCAGCATCAAATAATTTACACTTTGTCAGATAAAATGCACCATTCACCATTTGCTGCAAAACACATGTTCTTGTTGATTCTAGCATTTCATTCCTTTTGCGCTCTCTAGCTCTTAAATGAGGGAAAATCTGAGGATGCTGCTTTAGGATCATAGACAAGGGAAGTAGGTTTCTTTTTAAAGCTCTCTAGTTCAAGGAACGAAGATATTTCTTCTAAGTATTCATTGCAAAGGCAGGTAAAACTAAGGAAAAGTGACTCCAAAGTACCATATTCAGTCAGATTTGGGATGAATGTTCTCAAAAACTGGTTTCTCTTACACATACATTTTGTGGGCTTGAGCATTATGTCCAAAAAGATGATTGGGGACTACTAAAGAAGGAACAGAAACTTGAAAGCAGGGTAGTCTCCTAGACCCCTGAGTCCAGGGCAGGTACATTGTATTTCTGAGGCTGCCTTAAAGTCTAAGTCAGTCATTCTTACCCTATTTTGGTACCCGATCTACAAGAGGGTAGTTAACACTATTTCCTCTCACCCATCCATTTTCAGTTAGTGCTCATTTTAATCACAGATACCATCAGAGACTCTTTCTTAATGTGTATTATTACTTCGGCCAGCATGGAGGGCTTCTCTTGGCACCCCCAGGCATAGAAGTAGTATAAATATATTCAGTGCTACAGTGATAAGCAGAGTCTTTAAAATAACATAGATCTCAGCATACATGCATATTCATACATAAATAGTAAGGCACATTCAGCATTAGCCTAAACAGAGGAAATCAGGTAACACAGCACAAGCACAGAAAGCAAGTATAAAATTAGTCTTGATCAAATGGTTTCCACTTCATTTATTTCTGTCCTGCTCTGACTGGTATAACTTATAATTAGTCTCTGCCTGCAGTGGTGTGGTTCCAAAGGATGGTGGATTAAGGAGAAACTCTAGAATTTCTCCCTAACTTGACAAGTTATAACCTGAAAAGCTACACTTAGTCCATTAAAGATTTTTCACAGTGACATTTTAGTACAGCTAGGGAAATATGCCACTTTGCCATTTATCATTTTCAGGGCATGGACAGTGAAAAGGAGGTTGCTGTGAAGAACAAAATAAAATAGATTACACGTATAGAAGTGAGGTGAGGAATACTGATAAATATACACCACTGAATGTCAGCAAATGTCACTGGAGAAGCCATTTGCAGCTACCAGAACAGCCTTGCAAACCAGCAAAAGTAGCAAAACCAGGCAAAACAAGTTGGGTGTACTCACTTCCACATGAATAAGCAATAAACCTCTCTGAAGTTACACCATAAAGTTGTTAAACTTGATAGAGGAATCTTTTCAAAATTGCTCTGTCACATACTGTATGTATATGGCTACAAAGGACTATGGATCATTTAAAGTGAAAAAGAGAAAGCATTTCTGAGAATGCAATAATTTAAGCATTTTTGTTCAAACACTTGTATTCTGCTTTGAACAAAGGAGTGATTCATCATACCCCTTTTTCTTCCTTAGAGCTGATCTTTTTTTTTTTTCTGAACTTTGTTGTCTGAACTATTGCATTACTACCATTTCTCCTTTAAATATATTTGCTGTTCTAGCAACAGGGCTTAGAGTTAAATCAATTTGGGTTTGGTAGGCAGAAACATTACAAATGAAAGCTTTTCTGCTGAAAAACTTCTAATGGTAGCTATCTACCATGCCATCTAATTGTAAGTGGAAGACCTGCACGATGTCACCTATCTTTCCAGCAGCATCTCATTTGTAGATCTATGGATCAGCTCCATTTTGGTTTATAGACACATTGACCTGGAAAAAGCTCTCCTTGTGAAAGTTACAATACTTGAGAGAAAACATCAAGATTCCTTCAGGCTTATTTTAATCCGGGCTGTCTGTTTGCAGCCTCTTGAACCACGACTCTTCATTGATAATAAACAGAAGTGAAGATCTTTGACTCAGAAAATATCTCCAAGGAAAAGTAGGAGTTCTTAAAATTTCAGAAGCTCTGACTGCTTTTATATTTAATTTTCCATAAGATTCTTCCTTCCAAATTCTAATTTATCTCAGCAAAATCAGAGACAGCTTGCATCATTTTGATTTCATGAGACTGTTATCCCCAGACACCACACTCATGCAAATTTCAGATCAGTTTTGCTTTCATTAGTGAAAAGCAGCAACATGGATCACATACGGGAACTGCTTTATTCAAATATTTCATACATTCTAAGATATGCTGATTGTAGAACTGTTGCAGTCAAAATTCTCACCATATGTTCATGTAGAATCTATAAACAACCAGCCCTACAATGGCATCCTAAAGCCTGGCAGTTTAAATCTTTGAAGAGAACAAATTTCTTGTACTTACAGATCCTGTAGATGGAGTAAGGGTGAACCTTCCTCTCTTGGGCAGGATGTTTATAGAGTGAATTTTCTTTGTATGAGTCTTCACTCCATTCTTGCAAAATCAAAATCAAAAGTGATCCTCATTAGTCAAACTGAACCCTTTATAAAATTAAATGTAAAGCCTGTTCTAGAAATGAACAATGAAATTCAGAAACCAAAGATTAAACTGATGTGTTGAACTTTCCTGAACCGCTCCCCACTCCCCTCCCCCCAATTCTTTGAAAACAGAAGTAATCTTTGAGGCAAAACAGGAGTTTGACAGCATCCGTCATCCAGAAGCTCTGTAGCAGTTGTGCTGCTTCTTCAGTCTTGTTTTGAATTTCTCTGTCAATTTGAATTGACACAACAGAGTCTCAAGGAGCAATGCTCAAAAGCTGAGAAGGCAAGGACCGTGTCAGATGCAACAAAGGGGAAAAGATCTATTAGTTTGTTACCTCATCACAAATATCAGCATCCCCAAAAGCTTCTCCTTTTACATAAAAGTGTGCAGTTCAGAGAAAAACACAAGAAATCTTATTTACCTTTTAAATGTGAAATTTAACGTATGTTACGTAATAGTATGCTTACTGTTTTTTAGAAACGCTGAGATGTATTACATATGCACACACTTGTCTTCAAAACAGACAAAAATACTGTTTCTTAAAGGGTATTTGAAAAGTAGAAATGCTTGGCCAAGAGGTTTTAAAGGAGTTCTTGAACAAATAGGCCGCTCGTGAATAAATACACTGATCTTGCGACAAGCACTGAAAAGAAACTTCTGGTTAGCAGTCTGCCTAACCTAATGAATGGTTTAGTCCTTCCTTCCTCCATCCTAAGCATGAAAGCTGCTGTCCACACCCCAAACTTGATCTAAACTACTGAATGCCATAGGGAAGAGCTTACTGACTGACGCTGGATCAGGCCCGGCAGCCTCAAGGTTTGACCCTGTAGGCCGGCACCAGCCCAAACCCAACCTATGCTTCCCCATAACCAAAAGTCCCTCAAATGCAGCTGTTAAGGTATGTGCAAAACATCAGAAACTCTTAATCAGCCAGATCTTGTCCTTCAGAAAAAGCAGAAATTTTCCCTGAATAAAGCAGTACAGGGTTTGGTTTGGTACAGCCAGTAATAACGAAGAATCATAGTTTCTGTTGTCAGGGGGTTTTGATACATTTGTTTTTCTAACTAAAAAGAACATATCGTTCTAAGTGGGGTGCGGGTCATTTTTTGTCCTTTTTTATTTTAATGGCTAAACATTGTAATGCTAGCTAAATAGAAATTCTTGTCTGTTAATAGGTTCCTTTAGTTTGTAATAAATAGAAATGCTAATGACTAAAATTTGGTATTTGGTATGCATTAGCTTTTGTAAGTCTTTTCTTTACAGGCTTCATTGACATTCAATATGGCAAGCTTCCTTTGAAACATATTTATAAAATAACTACAGTATAATTAAGCCAACAAAGCCATCTTTTAAGTAAGCTTAATAGCTCAGTTTTTCACTCTGTAAATTTTTTATTTTAAGGAGGAAAAATAGTTATGCTTCAATTCTACTGTATATTTCATTTTGCATCTAATATTTTCTTTCCATTTGCAATCTGTGCATATCTAATTCTTGACAACTGTGATTATTAATAAGTGCACATGAAAAACATGCTTCGTAGACTCTTCCACGAGAATATTTTTGTTAATGAGTACTGAGACATATCTTGGCAAAGACAATATATGTAATATATATATGTGTGTGTGTATATATACATACTTTAATAGCTAATGGTGGTGTAGTTAATACACAAAAATGGATTAATAGATATGGCAGGTAATAATCAAAGTAGATGTTTAATAAATTTAACTAAAAATATTTTAATGATATAAAAGCAATAGGTAAATAAAAGCAATTACATTTCATTTTGCTTTCAGCTCGTGAGTATTTTTTGTAAGCTTTAATAGAGGGGAGAGCTTGTGCAGAAGGCTAATGGTAGTCAGTGTTAGCATTATTCATTAGGGTTTCTAAGTAGTACTTACTCTGAGGTATTTCTCTGGAAGACTAAAATGTTCTTGGTAAGGGTACTTGGATCCTGATAACCCTAATTCATAATAATATCCCCCTCATTCAGCAAATTAAAGTTTACAGAGTCCACAGCAATTTGAAAATCTTTATACTATTTAGAACCATGATCGTGTTTACTAAGAACACGCTAAAAAGTGATAGCTCACATTATAATAAGTGGAACCTCATAACTGTTTCTTAAACTCTGTCCTCTACAGGCATAATAATATTGAGGCCCCATTTACAGTATGGTGAATAAAAACAGTTGACATCATTGTTACAATCTTTATTTAAAACAGTTACCAAGGTTACAAATTACCATCACTGTGTGCAACAGGTCCCTCTGAAGCAGTATCATTACAGATTAACTGTAATGTGTAGGATTATAATAAAAGGCATAAGGGATTACGCACAAGCAAAAATGCTAGAAATAACACAAATACATCCACATTATACAGTGCATCGCCCCGCAAAACCTCTGCTTTCAAAGCTGAAATACACAATGTGGCTTTTTGTTTAATTCGGGCATTTAGAGAGATGTTAACTGTATCCTGAAGTGGCTTTACAAATGTCAGGGAGCAGAGGGGGTAGGGTTTACCTCGACCTGCAAAACCGCTGCTGCTGGAAATGTTCTCACACCGTCTCCGCTCTTAGCGGGGCACCTCGCTTACGGGAAAATACGCCTCCATTGCGCGAAGCAGGACGGCAGTGAAAGAAAGCGGAGTTCGCGGCTGCACGGCCCACCGCAGCAGGGCCCGCGGCCCCGGCCGGAGGCCGAGGCTGTCCTCGCTGCCCGCTGGCGGGCCGCGTCCGAGCGCGGCGGCAGAGACTGGCCCGGTCCGGCCCGGCCCGGCCCGGCCCGGCCGCGCAGCCCCGCGCTCGGGGGGCCGAGGCCTCGGCCTCCCTCGCCCCCAAAGGGGGGTCGCGCCTGGAGCGACAGGGTAGCTGGAGGGAAAGCGCAGCGGCAGGTCACCTGCCGCTGGCCAAGGCGGCTGGCCGCCCCCGGCCAGCACCTCCATCCCCCGCTAAGTCACTCTACCCAGCCCTCAACTTAATGACACAAATCCGGGCTCTTAAAGTCTTTGCGACCGATTGTACTTGCTCATTTATAAATCATGATCTCCATATAGATGCATAACAACAACATACCAGAAGTGTTTGGGGAGAAATCCGATTAAAGTCTATAGCTTTTTTCCCCTCTCTCGCCCGGAGCAAAAGTCTCGCCACAGGTCAGCTGCCGCGGCTGGCCCAGGCTGCGGGGTTAAAGGGAAGAAAAGGCTCCAGGCGAGCCGCTCCTCCCGGGCGGCGGGTGGGGGCTGTCACCGAGCGGCTCGCCCCGCCGGGGTGCGGCCCGCCGCCCCCTCCGCCCGCCCGGCCTGGGAGGCTCGGCCGGGCCGTCGACGGGGGCGGCGGACATTTTGAAGGGTGGGAGCCGCTGCCCTTGGTTGGAGCATGAACTCTGCTGTCGAGACCGATCTCCCCCCGGCGCCAGCATCCCCGGGCAGGGGCGTGGAGCCGCCCCGCTCCGCCTGGACCGGCCCGGCCCGGGGTGGCGGTGACGCAGAAACGCGCTTTCCTTTCCTCTTTCGGGCGATTTAGGGGAACTAGAAAAACAAACATCGGGCTGTTTCATGAAACCGGTGGAGAAAGCTCCGAAGGGAAGGAGAGCGGGGCACATCCTTTTAGAGGAAGGACAAGGGTTCTCTGAGGAGGGAAAACAAAAGATGACAGTGGTGGCTGTAACCCCACCATGAACCAGGGACCTCCTGGCCACGCTCGGAGGGCTAACCTCCCCGGACTTCCCATTACCTCTCCATGACACTTCACTAATGCTCACACAATGGCCAGCTGAGCAGTTTAAGTAAAGATATTTTAACCTGAACTAAACATTGTCTCCACACAATAGGATGCAAAGCAACATCTGGTACCACACATAAACAATGCTGTGCAACAGCATATGCTCAACGTCTGAAAGTTTATGTCAACACTAAGCAGTCGAGGAGGCTGTCGCTGCTCGACATGAAATGTTAATAAATGGCTGTTTGCTGCACTTCCAAGGTGAGCATCTAGGATCCTTCCTCCCGGGGCATCCTCTTCAGCTTGAGAGTGCCCGGCAAGACATCTTCGGACCCCATCCGCGCCTCCTCCCTCCTGCCCTCGGAGCAAACCACCAGTGAGAAATGCCACGGGGAGAGCCCGTGGCCCGGCCTAGGGACAACACCGGGTTACCCCTTCCCCGCTGCGGCTCCTGCGGGCACGGCTCAGCCGCCGGCGCCGGTGGAAGCGGCCGGCGCTGAATGGCCACCTTCAGGGAAGTGCTTCTTTAAAGAGGAGGCTCTAGGCTAATGAAACAACGGGAGGTGGCCATTGCAAACAGCTGTTCCTCATACATATTTCATTATACAATCAGATAATGCGTCTTACCACCTTCTCAATTATTCACAGATAAACATTTTCAAGACGTTTTGACATCTGTCTTAGGCCCTGCTATTAATTGAGTAATCGCTGGTTAAAAATGCATGGGGACTGCACCTCACAAAACCTCCGACTTCACTTTGGGAGGACAGCTTCCGTAACAGCTCGCCCTAAGCAGCGCATCAGATCAAAGAGAGCCCCGAGATGGGGGGAGCACACGATCTTCGCCCTGGAGCCCTCAGACTGCCGCCCCGGGGGGGCTGCGCCGGGCACCTCCAGACACCCTCCGGAGCTCCCCGGGCGCAGGAGGCCGGCGGGGGAGAGGCGGCACCTTCCCTCCCTGGCGAGCCACGAAACCACCCAGAAAAGTCGCGTCCGTCCCTTCGGTCGGGCTCTCGGCACAAGCGCTCCCGCTCCTCTCCACAGGCAAAGGGCGCTCACCGTTGCCTCGGGCCGCCCCGGAGGAGGACAGCTGCCTGGCCGGCTGCGCCCTGGCCGGGCTGCTGGGCGCCTGCTTCCCCGCAGCCCGCTGTGCCTCGCCAGCCCTCCACCCGGTGTCCCGGCGGCCGCCCGGGGTGGTGGGGCCCGCCCGGCCGGGGCCAGCGGGGCGCCGGTGGCCGCTCCTGTGGCTTCGCTCCCCGCCGGAACGAAGCCCGCGGGTCCCCGGTGGGCAGCGAGACGCGCTCCTGAGCGTCAGGCAACTTCCGACAGAAAGTTTGTTTCACTGCTGCTTGGGCTGGTTGTAAAAACCGCAAGGCTTTAGGGAGTCGCAGCGTCTTAAAACCGCCTCTTTTCTTGTCTCTTCCCTGGCAATAATCCCTTTTCCTAAAATAAGGAGCACACCACCCCCCGAAACACAGACGCACAACTACCAGATGTTACGCGTGAACATTAAAGAGCGAGTGAAACGAGCGAAGGGGAGAATCAAATCTCGACAACTCTTTCAGACACTGTATTGATTAAATTAAACCATTCAGCGCCTCTCTCCTCCCTCTCCTCACCCAGGCTACCCCTTTTAACCACAAAATTCACACGCAAGCAATAATCGCCCCCCTTCACGACCCCCATGCCCAGGTAAGTGGATGGAAACACGTGTGTGTTTTCCCATCGCGCTACAGGAGATCTTGATTAAAACTAGTTTCTAGAGCTGCAGTCTCGCCAGTGACACGGGACTTTTGCTGTGCAGAAGGCGCAGGACCCACGCGTGAGCCAGCAAAGCAGCGCACGGGGGAGAAGCGGTGGTTTCAGCCTGGCCCCGCTCCTCTCCTCATCCCGCGGGGGCTCGGCCGCCCCTACATCCTCCCCCCCCCCCCCCCCCGCCGCCCCTGCGCGGGGACCACCGCTGCCTACGGAGGTCGCACACGGGGGGTCCCCCAGCTACCGGAGCGCTGGCCGGCTCTTCTCGGCGCATCCCGGCGGGTACCCGGCTGCGGGTCTGTTTGCTCTAAAGCCTCAACCGGAGTCCCGGCCGTGAATTTCATTTTAATAGCACCGCCAAGAAAAGTGCCGGCACCTAGGACGGCTGGGGACTGTGAAAGCCTTTCTGCCTGGCAGGTGGCGGAAGGCAGAGGACGATTTGGGGTCAGACTGAAGAGAGGATGCTCTGTGAATGGAAACAAGAATTCCTAGTGCTTCCTCAAAATATTACCCACAGCTGAAGACCTTGCCTTCCCTTGAATGCTCTGTGAACAGCAAGAGGTTTGAATCTACCTGGAATCCACGATTTTTAAAGTCAGAAATAGGGGAAATCTGGCTGTGAATGTGTGGAGGGGAGACCCTTCCACCTCAGCAGCATTCATCGTGTTTTAAAGTGAATTGTCAGAAGCCCTAGAATAAAACCGGAGCTGGAAGCTTTCCGCCAGCCGCTCTTGAACGGGTCCTCCACTCACTCAGAGCCGGTCTGTGCCTACCTGGCTCTTGACTTCAGCTCTCTGAAGTCCTTGTATAGTTTCAACACTGTACTTGCAACTGTGTCCCCGCAGAGCCGTCCTGCTCACCGTCCCCATCCCAGCCTCAAGACGTCCTTCGCCCTATTGATTTGCGCTATAGCCAAACAGGGCGAAAAGACGACAATTGTATTCGACAGTTGCTGCTCACTCGTGAATAACAGGTTCAGCGCATACCGTATCTCTCCCCATTATCCTGTAAGTTAATATTGAGTAGCAATAGCTGTCTAAATATCAAAATCTATTTATAGGGGATGAAGAGCCATGACCTCTCCATCTGACCTTCAAGAACCGCAGGCTGAAAAACAGGGCAAATAGGACAAAAAAAAAAAAGAGGAAAAGCCCAGGATTACAATGGAGATTTGTGCGTGGCGGAGCTGGGCTGGCTGCCTTTGTTCCAAAATCCTGAGGGGGACTTGAACCTTTAGGACGGCCCCGGCCCCGCGGCCCTGGGAAGACGCGGCTCTGTCCGACTTCTCTGTCTCCCCGCCGCGATCCCGGTGTTGCTTCGTCCACTCCTGCCACCTGCAAAAGTGCGGGGTTGTTTTTCTTTTTCACATTACAAAAAAAAAAAAAAAAAAAAAAAAAGACGGGAAAGACAAAACCGCGCCGTTGACTAAGCAGGGGGGCTCAGTCCGAGTGGGGGGAGAAGAGAGCTCAGCAGAGTGCAGACCCACAGCTTGGGAAATCACTTTGCACGGGAGGAAATGGGGAAGTATTTTCTTATTTTGCTGCTCGCAGCCTTCCCAGCACAAACGAGGGGTGCGCGGAGGGAAGGGGGGATTGGAGAGACTTCCCACCCCCGTCCCGGCAAGCAGCAGAATGGGGGAAGCTGGGCGGTCCCAGGCGCTGCCCGGGGGTGCCCGGGGCCTCCGACAAGGCGAGAGTCGGGGCCCTGGGCCAGGACCCCGTGGCATCCCGCGCTCCCGGGGATCGCCCCCCGCCCACCCCATTCGCCACCGGGGGGGAGGGGGAGGATGCTCCACAGGGTCCCAGAGCAGGGATCCACATTATAAAGCGCATCCCCTCGGGGGGAGTGGAAACGAGGCGGGGGGCGGGGGGGCGGGGAGAAATCCCGAAGTACTTTTTGTTTTTACGGAGCCGTCGAGAGCTCGTCCAGTCTGAATTACTAACCGCGTAAAACCAGACCAACTGCGAAACCGTCGCCCCCCCCGCCCCGGCCCCAGCTCCCGGCATTAACATGGCGCCTGCAAGCGAGAGAAGCACTTTTCTCGATGTTTAGAAGTTGAAATGTGCTCCCTGAAGGTCACACCAGGCGACGCACCCGTCGGCTGCCGCACGGGGCGCGGGCCGGGCCGGGCCGTCGGCAGCCCCCGGAGCCCCCGGCGGCGCCGCGCCCGCCCCGGTCGCCATCCCGCCGGGGACAACAAAACGGCGAGGAGTACGGGGCGGTCTCCCACAGCCAGATGTGCCCCGGGTCGTCTTTCCCCAACCCCTTTATCTTTCCGAGTGTATAAGAGAATAGTACCCAGCTTCTCTATCTTATTAGGGGGAAAAAAAAAAAAATAAAAAATAAAACAACCCGGGGCTCCGAGGGAGTAATTCCTTGTGTCTGGAAATTAAAAGGCTCAAATCCCCTATGTGACCCTGCTAAGACACGGGAGCGCTGTTCGCAGCTACTTTAAAGCGCCAGTCTCACTTGGTTTGGAGGTCGGAGCTACAGCTCTTCAGAAAGAGAAGCGTAGTTCAGGAGACAAACTCTGTCCCCGGGGTTGTGTGCAGTCTCTCTTTCCGCCGGCTAAGTGCACCTACCAAGGGAAGAGGGAGAGGCAGGGCTGCTAACCGCGCTGCTTAAATGTTCTCTGCTTTCTCCTACGGGGGGCTAAGCAAGGACCAAGCTTCTCCAGCTGCCCGAATAAAATGAGAGAGCTGATTTTTTTTTCAAAACCTATTCTTGGCATTTGCGTCCCACTTGAGGAAAGTGTCTAGAAAAAAATCCCCCAAACTCGAGCCAAAAAATCTTGGGTCTTGCTACTACGTTAGGCTCCGTGATACTGCATTCCAAAGAAAATAGACGGGGTATTAGACGAGGAATCTCCTCTTCTTAATGAATATTTACCCTGAGGTCATTACATCCGTAATGGTCCTCGCTTACCTTACCTTGCTCCCCTCTTCCTCTGCTAGAGACTGGGATTTCAATGACAATGCTCTCGATTTTAAAGTGCCGTGTACCACTTAATGGCGGGGTGCAGGCAAGGTTAGAATATTATTGACTTCATGCAATATATAAGATGGATACATTTAAGACTTTTAACTTTTTGTTGCAATGACAAGCTGTATTTTTATGAGATACCTATTATACAGACAGAACCATTGTGCTGTAGCTGCCTCACAGTTGCTGGATCGTTTCTATCAGATGAAAGATTTTGAATAGTTTTCTTTCAACAATGCATCCTTTTGGTCTTCATACAAAGAATGTAGGCACGGTATACACTTAAACAGCTCTGTCACAGAGCAAAATTAAATAGAGTATATATCGAATCCTGTCTGCAGTATAATACCCACAGGGAACAGAATGGAACTCCCTCCGCCGCTGAAGGAGCCCATTAAGGTCTGATGTCCTGGGAGCATCTTCCAGATTTCCCTTATCTGTGATATTCGCTAAGCTGTTAAAAATCTTTACAGGCGGGCTTTAAAATCGGCTGTTTTTCTCACGGAAAGACAGAGTTTGATAACGGAGCCTTTTAACAGAATCTACTGCTGGCGCTCCGGTAAAGGGGGCAAATTAGGCTCTATCTAGTTACTCATCTCGGCGGCCGCCTGGGAGCTGCCGGGGTAGCCCGGCGGATCTCCCGCGCCTGTCCCGAGCCGGGCGGCTTTTCCCCGCGCTCTCGCAGAGGCGCAAGAGGGGCCCCAGTTTAACACAGCCCCCGCTGCCCCCACCCCCCACCCCGCAAGGCTGCAGCCCCGGGCCGGGCGGTGGCGGCGGGCGGGCGGTGTCCGCGGCCGCCCGGTGCCGGGAGCGGGGGGCGGGGAGGGGAGGGGGCAGGGGGTGCAGCCGCGGGGAGGGTCCGCGCCCGCAGCTCCCCCTCCAGTGCTCACTCAAGAGACTTGACCAAAGTGCACGTGCTGAGCCCAACTTTCCTCTCCCCCTTTCCCCAGCTTTGTGCTCTCCGCTGATTGAGTCCCCATATTAAGCTCGAGATCCTTTCTAAGCAACTGCTAAGAAGTCAAGAGCATCCTTGCTTGCTTTCTCTCCGTGGCCTTTCATGCCCTCAATTTGTTATTCTACTGACACTTTTCTTAAAGTTAGCGCCTAGCATTGAAACATTAGCGACAAAAGCCCTGGAAAATCTCTCCCTCCTCACCGCTAAATCCTCTAATGGGTCAGTGCGTGTCGAATTTTTATTTCATTTCCAATAATCTCTAGCACTTCAATATTAAACCTACCTCAGCCCAACGCCTCACCTATGGGATATTTTTCAGCTTCGCTTTGGAAAGTAGAGACGCTCAGATTTCCTTCCACGTGCACCCGCTAATTTATAAATGAGTGTATACAGCTGTCTTCGTGTATATCTATGTCTCTATATCTGCAGTAACGCTTTCATTTTGTGTCAAAATAACATATCTTGTCACTCCACGCCAAAAGTATATTTATTGAATGAAATAGCACCGCAAGCTGCATCTTCTTTATCAAACCTTCATTTCTGTTTTACCCAATTGTTAAATATCTTTTCATTTCTTTTCCGATTTTAAAATATGTATTAGAGTAATTGTTACTTGGAGGTCTTTTGTGTATCTATAGCTCCTTTGATTCATATCTTTTCCTTTCTTTTAATCTTGTTATGCGAAATTATATACACATTTCTCAGGAAATCCAAGAAGCATAACTTTATTAAATAAAAACCTCCTAATCCTGGAGTTTTGCAGCAAATACCTGTTTTTTTTTTTTAGTACACGTTCCTAACCCATGTGTTTTGAATGAAGATCCCTAATTCCTCTTCACTTTATTACGCGGATTTTGTGAAATTATTCTTCAGCGCTCTGATTTAAATAAGTTTTAGTGTGAACCAAGAATGAACATTATCCTCTAACCTGAGGTCAAGTGAAAGGTGATTTACATGACAAAGAATAATGCCCATTTTGTCCAATGTGAAACAACTTCACCTTCGGCATCATTAAGAAGAATTTAGCACTTTCAGGGCTTTGGGGGTTGGGTTTTTTTGGTAAATAGTTGGCTATGTATAGCGCAATTTCCCTTTTATGAATCACAGTCCCAAGGCCAACTTCTTGTGCTCTTGAATTTCGGCTTTTTTTTTATAGCCCACAGTAGAGCGAATTTGCACCTGCTGGTATTTAAACTTTAACATATTAGCTAGGGAGGACTTATCAGCCCAGCGCACTGCCTCGAAACAAATTAACAATCTTCATTAAAGTAAAGGAAGGGGGGGGGGGTGGCGATGTGACCGTTTAAGACGCTGTCCCGGATCAACCCGATCTGTACAGGTTCCGAGTGGATTATTTGGGGTCCTTACAGCAACAGAAGTACCGCTTTACTCTCCCTCCCCCAACAGACACACTCGCTTCCAAATTTCTGCTTCTCTCAGGGCACTTTAACCCTCTCGATACTTTCTTCCCCTCTGCCTGGAGCGGTGCCCTGCAGAGGACGGTCGCGGAGAGGCAAAGGGCACCTCAGCTGCGCTCCTGGGGCTCAGCCCGGGCGGCCTCCCGCTCCCGGCCGGGCCGCCCCCCCCCCCCCCCCGCACCTCCCTTTACGAGTACTTCCCCAAAAAACCAGATTGTGCTCTTGGTGGTTTCTTCTCTCTCTTTTATGGCCATTTTGGGCGCTCCCTCCCTCCCCTCCTCTGTCAGACGCGCGCGCGCGCGCGCACACACACACTGCAAGAGCCCGTGAGGAAGTGATCTTAATCCAAACATCAAACTTACCGTCCGGAGGATCCTGCCTTGAAAAAGTTCTGCTCTGCTGGGTCTCAGAATTAAAGAAACGACCGTCATCCCTCCTTAAGAGCTCAGGGCTGGGGAGAGCGGTTGCAGGCGGAGGGCCACGGGCGGGGAGCCCAGCTCCCCGGCTCTGCCCGGCCGGCTTCGCTGGCTCTGCACACCGAGGGGCGCGGGGGACCGAGACCCCCTTCCCCGCAGGCGGCTCCGGCGCCCTCGGGACGGGGCGCACCGGGCTCCGGCCACAGGACTTCTCCCGCGGACACGGGCTTGCGCACCTAGACGTGCGTCCGCGGGGGGATCCGTGGGCTCCCCGCGGCGGGAGGGGGGCCCGGGGCAGCGCCTCGGCTCTGCTCGGCCGCCCGCTTCTTTGGGGGGGGGGAGCTGAGTGTCGTGTGCTTGTTCACAGCTACGCCGGGAAAGTGGGAGCATTTCGTGTTTACAACCGGCTCCGGCTTGTAATGGTGAGATGTAGTTCAAGCAGCGCTCCTGTGTGTCGCGGGCTCTTAACTGGAGCTTTGCTCAGTCATTGAGAGCAATAGAAAGTATATGGAAATCAATATATAGACAGTGTGGAGGGCAGATAATGGATTCGAGTCAGTGAGTGTTATAATCTGCATTATGGGCTTCCTATTGTTTAGACTGAGCACAAATTTCTAAAGGGTGAAGTGTTGGTTTGTTGGGTTTCCCACCCCCCCCCCCCACCTTTCTCCCTTCTTCTTTTTGGAGGGCTTTGCGTGTATAGGGGGAGGGGGATATTAAATCCTCCTGCCACAATTATCAGAGTACCCCCCTCTTCCCGCCCGCCTCATCTGATTTTAAAGGTAGTGCTTTCACGGCGAAGCTAATGACTTTCATTTAATTGAACATGCCCTGATGTAGCGGATTGTTCTCGCAGCCCTGCGCCTTTGTTGCTTTTGGGGGGAAATAAAGCTAATCAAACCTTTTGTCACGGCCAAATTCTCCCTCAGGGTCTCCCAAACATTTGTTTGAATAATTCACCTCAAGAATTGAAAATACTAATTGATTTTAAAATGCTAGCCCGGAGGGACGGGGAGGTGGGGGTTGGGGGGAGGGGGGAGAGCCTGGAAATTAGAGGGGAAGAGCAAACGTCTACCTGCCAGCGGCGAAGCCTCCGCAGTCGCTGCCCTCGCCGGGAGCCGGCGCCGGGGCCAGGCTGCGCCTCCCCCCCCGCGCGGACTGCGGTGCCCCCGCCGCTGCCGGCCGCACGCTTCGTCCCCTCCCTCGGCCTCTTGTCCCCCTCCCAGCCGCCAAACTGCCCCCGATCACCTCGGTCTCGGGTGCTCCGCTAAAGTGCCGGCGGTGGCAGGGGTGGGCTCCGCCGGGCGGGGAGGGGATCTCGGTCCGGGCACCTCGGCCCCATTCAGGGAAGAATTTTGATGCGATTCATTAGAAGTAACGAGTTGACATAAGGTAAATCTACGTCGAGGGGGCCTTTCTTTGAGTGCATGGGGAAGCTTCATTAACCATCGCTAACAAGGCGTGCAAATGCTCTGATTGGGCAGCTTTCTTGTAACGCCAGGGCCTTAGCAGGATGCCCACCTAATGAGGGTCACTACAAGAGACTGATAAAATATTCAAATTTTCCGTCGCACCAGGAACTTTGTACTAAAGGAGAAAGTTGAGGCAACTGTGTGCTTGTTTACCTTGGGAAGGCACACTCGGGGAAGAAGGCATCTAGCTCTGACATCTCCAGCGCCCAGAGAAGCCCCGAGCTGGATGATCACTGCTTTTTGGACGTTTATTTGTTAAATTCGTCGACAGATTTCCCCCCGCCTTCCCTCGTCTTCCCCCGGTCTAATTATGTTTCTCTCGAGTCTAACGCGCTGATAAATAAATAAATAACTTGTCTGCGAGTTTCCACGCTTTTTTTCCTTCCTTCCTTCCTTCCTTCCTTCCTTTCTTTTCTTTCTTTTTTTTTTCTTGAAGAGGAATTATTAAAATCAGCCTGATGACTTTAATGATACGTCAATCATTTCAAAGTTGCTGCTTGTTGCTAATATGTCAGCCTCTGTACACATCACCGCTACTTCCTCCCTGCCGCCTTTAAAGGCTGTCCCCTCCTCCCCACACAATTTGTTTCTTCAAGTTTTCATTGCTAGGTTACAATTTCTAATTAGAGCTAAGTATTTCACTTAATATTTAATTTAGACGCCCAGCACATATATCATACCTAGATCAGTCAATCAAGTGTCCCTTGTTGATAATGCTACATCATTAAGAGTTGTGTTTAATTCAGGAGCAAGCGACTGCACGGCTGCTGCTGCAGAGCAGGTAACTTTCGGCTGGCGGGAGCTGCCAGCAGATCCAGAGGGATGCAGGGAAGCAGCCAAGCTGGGCGGCGGCTCCGTCGCCTCCTCGGGAAAGTTTGTTGCTTCCCAAGCCGGCACCGCACCGCGAAGGCGAGCTGCACTCCTTTTCTCCCTCCTTTCAACAACAACAAAACCAAAAAACCCAACCAAAACCAAAACACCAAACAAACCAACCAAAACCAAAACACCACCAAAAAAACAACCCCAACCCAACACCCCCAAAACGGGGTATCTCACGTTTTCCTCCTCCAGTCTCTGTGTTTATGCAAAATAAAGGGGTAGGGGATGTCTCCAAAAGTTTGACTTGGAAGCTGGAGCACTGTTTTGGACCAGGAATAAAATACCCCCGTCGGCTTCTTAAACCAATCCAAACCGTTAAAAAAAAATCACTTGCCCACTTGTTTCTTAGCACGGCCGGCACAGCACACATCGCATCAACAGGGCTGTATTACGGGAGCCGGATGGGCCACAGCTTGCATACCCAACAAATGCGCATTCATTTATCTCGGGAAATCGTGACTAAAAAGAGAGGCAGAAGAAGAAAGAGACAGAAAACGGGAAGGAAGGAGAAGGATAGATGTGTTTGTAAAGACAGCATCAGTGCAAAATTGCCAGCGCTTGCCACTGAAGACTGGCAAAAATTAAATATAATAATAATAATAATAATAATAATAATAATAATAAAGCCTAATAAGACCAACACGATGGGTTCTCCTTTACCTGCCCCGGGCTCTCCCTCTCTCCCCCCTCGCCTTCCCCCTTGCCGCGGCCGCCGTGCTGCATTTTCCGCTCGCCCGTACCTCGACCGCTACGCCCCAGCCCCGTCTGAGCCCCTGCCTCGCCCGATAAAAAAAATAATCAGCCCTTGCAAGCGTCGACTGAGTCGCTCCCGAGTCAGGATTAAGGGGCACTAACTAGGCAGCAGAAAATCGCAGCCTCCTGGGAGCGACCATCAAAACAAGCAGCGAAATAAAAGAGCTTCCCTCTCTGCTTCCCTTCCTCTCGCCCGAAAAGTCCTCCAGGTTGGCAGCCCGACACTCGCACACCCGTACACAAAGCTCACAACTTCGCAGGGCTCTCTCCAGACGAGAGCACAGGCTTGTCCTGGTTTATTTAGGGGGAAGTTTTTGGGGAGGGGGGGAGTTGCTCCCCTGCCCTGCAGAGCCACATGTCATTCTAGCAGCTGAAACAATGAATCATGTGGGATCAAGTAAGATTGACTGGAAACGGACGGCAGGTTCCCCAGCCCGGAGAAGATGGCTATCGGCAGCGAGGGGGGGGACCCCGCCTGTCCCCGTACCGGACCCCCGAGCCCCAGCGCGGGAGTGGAGAAGGACGGCGGGGGGGGGGGTGCGAGGCAGCGCACGCCCGGGAGGCTCCCCCGCGGGACCTCCGCCTGCCCGTAACAAACTCACAGGATCCGGAAAGGATTTTCCCAGCCGAGAGGGCAGCCTCTGCCCAGCCCCGTCCGCCGCCGTGCTCCTGCTGCCGTCGGCCGCGCCCGGCTCCGCGCCCGGCTGCGCGCGCCGCTCCGCGCTGCCCCGCGCGCCGCTCCGCGCTGCCGGTGGGGGCCGGCGGCTGCGCCCGCCCGGCTGCGGCTCGGCGGGTCCGGGCTCGGCATTAGCCGATCCCATTGACAGTTTGCAGCCAGCAGCTGCAGTCATTAAAAGCCATTTACACCCTGGCCTCCTCACACAAAGCTAGAGCGCCAGCAATTATCTGCTTGCACATTTCAGGACATGAGAGTGTGTCCCTAACAGGCTTAGGGGAGCGCTGAATCCCCGGCCAGGCTGGGCAAACGCCGGATCCGCTCCCGAGGTCTGGCTGACGACCACCGCGCCTCGGTGACCCGCGTTGGCGAGCCGCGGGAACAGGCGCACGCATTTTAAGATGCTGGCTCCGTCCCTGCAGGAGCTTCTGGCTGGCAGAGCTCCTGCGCTGGACCGCTGGTCCGCGGGCACAGAGAGGAGAGCGGGCTTCAGTGAGACCTTGACATTAGCCGGTCGGCACACCAGGTTTGTGGGTTTGTTTGGCTTTAAACACACGGACGCACGCTCGCAGACTGGACATGCATTGAAATGGCCTACAGAAGGATACTTCGGAAGAAAGATTTTCACCAGAAATGCAGTTGTTGTATGTTTCATAGGTCTGGGGGGAGAGAAAGAGAGAAAGAAAGAGAGAAAGAAAGAAATATCGAAGCTTTGAAAGGTTCATCAGGAATCCTAATAGAGAGATGCAACCTATAGGCTAACGACCAGTGCATGATCGTCTGGGAGATTAGGGGGAAAAAAAAAAAAAAAGGCCGGTTTGGATTTTATTCTGGAAATACATTTTAAGGCAGTTTAATTTGCAGCTTGAAGAAAAGTGGAATCAAATATTAAGAAACTCCGGCAGGAATTCCCCCCCCCCCCCGTAATCCTTTACATAAAAGGAAAGGATTACAAAGAAAAAGATTTTGTGTGTGTGTGTATTAAAATCTTTGACTAAACATATTGTTGTCCAATTAATACCTCCAAGTCGATTTGCAGAGGGGCTGAGAAGTCTCTTTCCCTCCTTAGCTGTACAACTGGAAATAGGAGCCGGGGGGGGGTGCGGGGGGGGGAGTTTTCCCCAAGTCTGTTAACAGAAGTGTTTAAGCAGATCACTAAAAATTAAGAGGGCGAGTTATTTCCATTAGGACTATGAAGCCATGTAGCTCACCGATGACAGTTTAGTGGAAATCAGATGAATGTGTAATACAGCGAGCTTCTTCCAGTCCAGCAGCTCTTCCAACTGGACCTATTCATCTGCCACTTGGAATTATTTCACGAGGAGTGCGCTGTGAAAGGATCACAACCAGTTTGGAGCCCAGCTAAAGAACTTCTACCACCCATAGCAGTATTATTATTATCCTTCGGATAGGGCAAGTCACGCTATGTTTTCACATTTTAATTGTAATATCTCTCTTCCCCCCCCCCCCTTTCCCTCCATTGATGTCTGAAAGTAGTTTGGGCTCCAAGCCTCACCCCTCGATCTCCATCGGAATGCAGAAAAGATCTTTAAAAAAGTTTTGAATTCCTCAATGATTTTTCTTCTAGAAAGGCGGCTTAGGATAATTATTTCAGCTTTATTGAGGGCAGATTAGTTGAAGTCTGGATGCTGCGTTTCAATACTCGTTGTACATGCCTTTACAATGTCGGTATTGTTTGCTACTGTGTGTGAACCTATTCAAAATATACACTTTTTAACACCAAGCAAAGTCCTGTCTAAATATACACAGTAAGTCTGGAAAGATGTCCATGACCCGTACAAATCTCTGTAAATCACACTTCCATAGCTACAGAAACTAAACAAAAGAGTTACCAGCTCAAGATGCTGATTAAATCTTCTTAAAAGCAACATACCTAATAATAAATATAGTTGCATGGTAGCAAGGTCTGGCGACCCATCTAGGTCTTACTGAGGGATGCACTCAAACCACCACGGAGATTTTCCTTGCTCCCAATTTAAAAAAAAAAAAAAAAAAAAAAAGAAAGAAAGAAAATAAATCTGGGTTCAAACCCGCTTTGCTCGCCTGCCTTTCCTCCTCCCCGCACAGAAGCCGTGCAAGTTCGGGACAGAAAATGCGGGGGAAGAGAGAGGTGCCGTGTAAAGCCCCGGCGGGTTTGGGGGTGAGGACCAGCCTCGCGAGGTCGCCGGGCTCAGGAGAAAGGAAGGGGCGAGAGGAGGCGAATGGGAGGAGGAAAGCCAGAATGAAAGAAAAACAAAGTGGAGAGAGGAAAGAGAAAGGAGAGGGAAAGGGAAGGCGAGAAGGAGCGGGAGGGCGGGGGAAGCAAGGCGTGGGACGGGGGAGGCAGCGAGCGGGGCGCCGCCGGAGCCGGGCGCGGAGCCGAGGCGGCCGGAGCGGGTCCGGGCTGGGCGCCCTGCGCGGCTCTCGGCGGAGCCGCCGCGGAACTCCGCGGGCAGCGGATCCCTCCTTCCGCGGAGAGGGGCAGGGAGTAGCGGAAGGCAGGAGCGGAGCGGAGCGGAGCGGAGAGGAGAGGAGAGGAGAGGAGAGGAGAGGAGAGGAGAGGAGAGGAGAGGAGAGGGACTCTTCGGGGAACTAGGGCTAAACCCAGCTTGTACTGTATGTGCCTGCTTCTGGGAGGGTCACCGGCGTGAGGATGGGTCTAATGATCTCATCTTTCTTTTCTTCCCCGGCACTATTAGTGCTCAGATAGGCAGAATGAAGTGAAACTACGTGCAAATCATGTGTAAATTGTCTCAGTTAGGAGCCCTTTATCCGAACGTGTATCCCAGCCTGGCCCATTTACTTTCCCCCCATATCTCCTTTAGCTTTAACGAGGCTCGTTAAGATCACAATAATATTCCACCCTCTAATTGCTCATCCCATTCAACAAATATGTGCACACTGCTTTTCGCATTATTTGATCCCTTATTTAGGAGGGGTGTGGAGAGGGAGGGGGGAGAGACAGGGAGAAGGGGAAGTGCTGAGATTAGGAGTTGCAAAGATTAAGGAAAAAAAAAAAAACCCACCACACACAAAAAACCCAGGCTTTTCCACCAACGGCCCCGCTTCCCTCCCCCCCGTGCATTTGGGCGAAGTGGTAAAAACCTTCCTTACGTACTCCGTAATGATTGGCAGGGCTGACAGTGATTGGCAGGGGCTGCCATGGCAACGCCACAACGACACTCAGAAGACCAATAGAAAAGCGAAACAAAATGTTTCAGCGCTGCACTCACTGTGGATTTAGGGGAGATATTATGAGGCTGTTGTCATTAGGGCGATTGCTGTTGAATCACTGAATCCTGAATCGGCGGCGGCGCGGGGCCGGGTGTGTGTGAGTGCGTGTGTGTGTGCGTGTGTGTGTGCGCGCGTGAGTGCGTGTGCGTGTGTCCGCGTGTGCGTGTGAGAGTGTGTGTGTGTGCCCCCGTGCCTCTATGTGGCTGTGTGTGCGTGTGCGGGTGTGGATGCGTGCGCGGTGCGTGTGCCCTTTCCTCCCTTCTTCCTCCCTTTCTTTCTTTTCTCCTTGATTTATCTCCCCCTCTCCCCGGTCATCCCATGGTGTTCAGGTCCCCGCTAGAGCTTTATCCCACCCATTTCTTCTTGCCAAACTTCGCCGCCGACCCGCACCACCGCTCCCTCCTTCTCGCCAGCGGCGGCGGCGGCAGCGGCAGCGGCTCGGGCTGCAGCCCCGGTGCCGGCGGCGGTGGAGGCGGCAGCTCCCGGGCACCCCACGAAGAGTTGTCAATGTTTCAGCTGCCCACACTCAACTTCTCCCCGGAGCAAGTGGCCAGCGTCTGCGAGACGCTGGAGGAGACTGGAGACATAGAGAGGCTGGGGAGGTTCCTCTGGTCACTGCCGGTGGCGCCGGGGGCATGCGAGGCCATCAACAAGCACGAGTCCATCCTCCGCGCCCGGGCGGTGGTGGCCTTCCACACGGGCAATTTCCGAGACCTCTACCACATCCTGGAGAACCACAAATTCACCAAGGAGTCCCACGGCAAGTTGCAGGCCATGTGGCTCGAAGCGCACTACCAGGAGGCCGAGAAGCTAAGGGGTCGCCCGCTGGGGCCGGTTGATAAATACAGGGTGAGGAAGAAGTTTCCGCTGCCCAGGACCATTTGGGATGGCGAGCAGAAGACGCACTGCTTCAAGGAGAGGACTCGCAGCCTCCTGAGGGAGTGGTACCTGCAGGACCCTTACCCCAACCCCAGCAAGAAAAGGGAACTGGCTCAGGCCACGGGGCTCACCCCCACGCAAGTAGGCAACTGGTTCAAAAACCGAAGGCAACGAGACAGAGCAGCGGCGGCTAAAAACAGGTCAGTGGGGCTGCGGAGCCCCGCTCCGGGGCGGGGGGCGAGCTGGGGGGCGGGGGGCGAGTCGGGCGGCGGGGCCCCGCGGGCGGCCGCGCTCCGCGCCGCGGCTCGGCGGCCGCCCGGCCGGTAGCGCGCCTCTGCCTCTCCTTTCCTCCTCCTCCTCTCCATCACCGCCACGGGGAGAAATTGGTCCCCCCCGCCGAGCGGGTAGGTCTCCTCCCGGCAGCCGCAGGGATGCGACGGGGGCAGGCACGGCTCGAAGTTGCCTGGCGCGCCCCGAGCTCTGCCCGGGCTCCCCACGGGCTCCCGGGGTGCGGGCAGGGCTGGGGCTCACCCGCAGGCGTGGGCAGCTCCGTGCGCGCCTGTGTGCGTGCGTGTGTGCGCGCGTGTGTGTGTGCGGGGCGCAGCGGCTGCGGCGGGGGCAGAGCCCGGCTCTCCCTGCCTCCCTCCCCGCAGCGGCTGCCGCGGGGGACGGGAAACCCCACAGCCCCGGGTCGGTGGGCTCCGGTTTTGCTTTCGGCTTGCCGGGATCTGCGTCCGGCCGGGCTCCGGCGCGGTTCCCCCGCCGAAGGGCCGAGGCGGGCGGTGCGATTCCGAGCGGGTTTCTGCAGAGCAGGAGGCTCCGCTCCAATTGTTCGTGCTCCTCTGCCTGCGCGGCGGGACCAGCACACGCACTCGCAAAGCCCGGAGCCGTTCGGCTCGGGGAGAAAAAGGGAGAAAAGCCTTTAGGAGATCAGGAAACCTCTTTTTTTCCCCCATCCCCATTTCTCTGTTTACACCGCATGGCGGCCGGGCCCTCCGGTCGTGTGTTTCCTGTCCATTTACGCTTGCATTTATTTGCGTGTCTCTCGGTGTCTCCTTCATTTATTTATTTATTTTTATTATTTCTGCTTTGCCATGATAAAAGCGAGGCACCCTTCCCCTTTTTTTTTTTCTTGTCACCCTCCGTAAAAGTTATCTTGCAAATGAAAATGGACCCTTAATCCAGCCTGATATACTGTTTTTATTTTAATTTAAGTTTGGCTACCGCTGTAAGCGTGTAGACAAAACTTCTTGGTTTTGTAAATGCTGTCTCTTAAATTCCTCCTAATTATAGCACTGATGTTATTGACTCACGGTTCTCTTGGAGAAATGCAACCTAAAAGTGCCTCGCCATTTAATTTCCATTAGATGGAAAACAGATCAGTTTAGGACTGTAAATAAACAGAAGTTGCCTACGGATGCTTTTGTTGACTCAGCGCTGTTGACAGCAGATGAATGCACCAGGAATTGTAAATGGGAGAAAAAAAATCAAAGACGCTGAAATTAGACAACTTAAAATAATGATAAATGTAAAATAAAGCGGGTACATTTTTCTGTTCTTTGCAGGCAGTTAAATAGAAAATACTCCGGTGAGAAACAGTTGAGCGAAGAGCGTATTTTTATTCACGCTGGCAATGCTAGGCGCTAGAGGTTGCGGCTGGCTGCTCAGCCCAGGACTTTCAGCCCTTATCCTCGAATCAGGCTTTCTTTGGGTTTCGAGCGGAATAAACGGGCGCAGAGGAATATTCACAACACGCTAGGGAACCTAAAAATCATTTATTGCCTCTTTAAAAAAAAAAAAAAGTTCAACCGCAATGTACCCTTAAGTGTTGACGGTGAATGGACCGGCACTTTAAAGCTAATTTTGGCTTTCAGATGGAAAAGGGACTTAAATTTCGAGGGGAGAGAAGCGCCGTGTTCCACAATCGCCCTTTTTCACTTTCTCGATAGCGCTGCGTTCCCAGGGCAGGACCTTCCTCCAGTCCTGCCGCAGACCCCAGAGTGTTTACCTGACCGCTGGAAAATATTTAGACAGATATTCGCCCGAGTACAGAATGAGGATCCCGTGCGATTCTTCCCCGTTGCAGACCGGTCCTTGCAGCTTTCCGCCATGGCCAAGCGTGCGAGGAGCTCACACAGACGTGCTTTTCTCCTAGGCCCGCGGTGCCGCGGGGATGAATGGCTACCCGGGGAAAGGGAAGGCGCTGCTCCTCTTTTTCAAACCACCGGGCAGGGAACCGCTCTCCCCCCCTCCCCGTCCCCGCTGCAGCCGCCACCCCTCTCGCTGTCTTTGCGCTGGGTGCCCCCCCCCCGAGGTGGCCAGCCCCGGCGGCGCGGGGAAGCCCCGGCCCGGCCCGGCCGCGCCTGCGGCGAGGGCAGCGCGGCCCGGGCGCGCAGCTTGGCCCTGCCGCCCGCCGCCGCTCCCGGGCTCCGCGGGGCGCTGCGGGAAGGCGGCCGGGCCGGGCCGGGCCGGGCCGGGCCGGGGGGTCCGCTCCGCTCCGCTCCGGGCGGGGGCCGCGGCCGTCCCCAGGCGGGCGCGGGGTCTGGCGGGCGCCGTCCCCTCGGCGGCGGCGGCGGCCGCGGTGTCTCAGAGGGGCTGTGCTGTTGTTTTGTCTCCCGGCGCGATGCAGGCTCCAGCACCAGGCGATAGGACAGAGCGGCATGCGGTCGCTGGCAGAGCCCGGCTGCCCGACACACAGCTCGGCCGAGTCTCCGTCCACGGCGGCCAGCCCGACCACCAGCGTCTCCAGTTTGACAGAAAGAGCCGAGACGGGCACCTCCATCCTCTCGGTAACCTCCAGCGACTCGGAATGTGATGTATGATATCGGAAAACAAACAAACAAAAAATCCAAATCCAAACAGCCAAGCACCCTCTCCCCGACCTGAGCAAAACAAACCGAGGCAACCTAGAATCAGGACACACACACGCATGCACGCACACACACAGCCAGGAGGAAAGAAAAGGCCAAACACGACCCAAACATAATAGCAAACAAACAGACAGGGATCAGAGAATCCACCACCACCACCGTCAGCCAACACCACCACCAAGAGATGGAGCTAAAACTTCAACAGTCACAAACGCTGGTGCTGCAGCGGGGGGGTGGGGGGGGCGGGAAATAATAATTATTATATATATAAAAAGAAAAAAAAAGAAAAAAAAAAACAAAGCAAAAGTGACAATTGTATTCTTTTTAGGACAAGCACGATTTCTCCTTTGCGCTTTTCCATGGACGCATTTCACCCACTTGCATGATGATGATGATAAAATTTGTATCTGGGAAAAAATATTCTCTATAGTAAAGGAAAACAAACAGAAACCAGACAAACAAATGCAAACTCCGATCGAATTTGTAAAAAAAAAAAAATAAAAAAAAAATTAAAAAGGAACTCCTTGAAGAGGGAAATAACAAATGTTTATCGCCTTTTTGTTGCCCCTATTTCTCTCTCTTTCTCCCTCTTCCTTTCTCTCTGTTTTTTGTTGGTTTTTTTGTTGTTTTTTTTTTAAGTCCAAGTGATGGTCCAGCCAAGATGCAGTTTTCTGTTTTTTTGTTCAGCAGACAATCATTTTATTCGTAAGCACCTTTTTTTCTACACTTCTGTCACTGCCTGTGTGGGTACTGGTTATAAATGTGGAAAAAGAATAGTTATGACTGTAACAGATTTTTATTTTTATTTCAAAATTTTATATGAATTATGTATATCTTAATGATGCGGTCATTTTCCCAGTTTGTAATATATGTGTAGAAATGCTTGTATATGATATTTGCTCTACTCTTTCTTTCTTCCTCCCCCCTCCCTGTCTATCTCCCTCCCACCCTTTCACTCTCTCTCCTTTTTATTTTCCTTGACTCGGTGTTCCTTGCACAAACTTAGCTGTCAAGATCTGACGTGCTAGGTTTTCAAAAGGGACCTCAGCGATAGAAAAAAAAAAGAAAAAAAAAGAAAAAAAAAGCTTAGGGTGCAACTGTAGTTATCTTATGCAAAAGCTATTTTGAGTATTTCATAGCAGCTTTGGGGGTCTCTTCTTAAACTCCACGTAGGACGCTTAAACTATTGTTTCCTTAACTGCGTGTTTATCTATATGTACAAACTTTCTAAATCAAATACAGTATTCCATTTTCTTATCTATCCAGCGATGTCGGTGTTTTTGTCCGCCACGGAAAAACACGCCCTCCCCGTGGGCGCCTTGCCTCCCGCCCTGCCCCGCCGCGGCCCCGGCTGCGCGGCCCCTGCGCCGCGGCCGGCCCCCGCCTTCCCCGCCTCGGCGGGACACCCCGCGGAGATTCTGGGGGGACGGAGCGACCCTGCGAGGTGGCTGCGGGCGGCAGCGGGGACACCGGGCTGCGGCGGCGGCGGCGCGGGGCACGGGGCATGGCTGGGTCCCTCCGGCTCCCCTCCGCCACCGCGGGCTCCAGCGATACCCTCCCGCCCCCCCCCCCCCGTCCTTTTTTTGTGCACTCCGAGCTGAAAGGCTTCCCCCGGACGCCTGTCTGCAGGGCCGAGTGTCTCCAGAGAGCGGTTAAGACATTTCGGGATTTGTTTTGTAGCTTTAAATGAAAACAAAAACATAAACTCCTCGCCCTAAGCGGGCTGCAGCTCCTCCCGTCGAATCCGGAATATATTGTAATGTGCTGAAAGAAGCTTTTATTTGCATGACTAACAGTATTTCAGCATCTTTCTTTTTTTTTCCTTTCCTTTTTTTTTTTTTAATTAAAGTTTTGCTTTGCCCTGGGCAGATTATTCAGCCGTGAATTAATGAGAGGTAAATTCTAAACTTGTTTTTACTTGAAAATACAATTTTTAAACTTATCAGGGATTTAGGGAGAAACGTGCCTGGAATATCTTGACCATTTCCAAACTAATTTGGACTTCCGATCTACCTTTGTGTTGCCCGAGTCCTCTCTCCCTCCTCCCTCCTCCCCTTTTTGGGGGAAGTCTGAACTAGGTTTACGGAAAGCCTTAGGAAGCTCCTGGGCTTCCCCTCGCGTCCCCCCGCCCCAAGAGGCTACCTGGGGATCTGGGGGAACCCACTAGAATGTGAGATCTTAGAGCAAGCCACTAACGGGTAATTTTAAGGAATAAGCTGATGTGCGAATACGTTCATACACCTTTAGTGCCTCCGAGGAAAAGCCGCGTGTGTGCGCTCAGCGAGCGCGGAGGGCACGTGTGTCCCCCCACTCCGAGACACCCCCTGGCCGGGGCAGGAAAGAGTTTCCACGCTGGGCCATTGAGCACCTGCGAACCGCGGAGACCCGCGTAGGGTGTGTGTTGGGGGGGGACTTCTCCGTTTCCCCGCGGGAGCCACCGCGGGAAAGGACACGGACGGCTCGAGGCAGCGCCCGCCCCCTCGGGCTTCGCTCCACGCGCGGCTCCGCGGCGGGGTCTCTCCACGGGCAGCTCCGGCGGCGTCACTGCCCCGTCGCCAACACTAGTGGGGAGTTAAAAGAAAATAACGCCCGGTTGTACGAAAGCGGAATGGACGGGAATTGCTTGGGGCGAGGGAGGGGGAAACAGACACAATAGGGCTCCCGTGTTCCGCGTGGGTGGGAGAAGGGGGTCGTGTGATGGACCTAGTTCTTCCCCTCCCCCATGCGGCTTTTGGAGGGGAGAAATACTACCCAGGAGGGGATAAAAGGCTCCCCAAAGGCCGGCACCCTCTCACGGGTCTCATGCTTGAACTGGGGCTGCTCTTTCTCTCCCCCCCGGCAAGGAGGCAGCGGAGAGGCCTTTATAAGAAAAGAACCCGGCCCTTCTAGTCACCCCCGGGGTTGGGTAGGAAGGAGGTCTTCGGTGTCAGTACATTGTTTTTAAGCGCAATATTTCTGGTTCTCGCTGGTAGGAGTGTCGTTCCCATCCTGCTTTATTTTCAATGGGATTTGATACTTGAAAGGATTCAGAGGCGTGAAAGTTTGGGGTTTATTTTTTTTTCTTTCTCTTCCTTCATTTTCGCATCTCGAAGCTGCAGCTAGAAGGCGTGAAGCCGGCAGCAATAATCTACCTCAGCTGAGCCTTACACTGATAGGTTTGGATTTTTCTTCCCCCTGATTAAGCCTCCAGAAGATCGCCCCGTCGTGCCGTGGCAGTTAGGGGAGGCCAGAGATCTCCTTCAGCCTCACTCCATCCGCACCTGGCCTCAGGCTCCAGCCTCCCAGGCAGGGCCCTGTCGCCGGTGCCATTTGCCACCCCCCACCCCCGAAAAGTTACCCTTTGGCAGGAGCCCCAGCCCAAACCCGGAGGACCGAGCTGCCCCGGCCCCGCTGGGGGTGTTCGCCTCCGCCCGGACCCCGCGGGCCTTTGTGTGGGGCGCACGGACACACACACACGCACACACATCCAGGGGGACGCCGGTGTCTGCGCGGTTTCGGGGTACCGAGGGTGCCGCTAATGACAGGCCGTTTCAAAGCCGGGCTCCGTAATGGGTAAATGGTGTTGTTTCAGGATTTGCATTAAAAATCTGAATGGCTGATTGAGGTGTAAATGTATGAAAAGCTGTGTTTAAGCCTCCTCACCCACTAAGTCCATCTGCCCCGGGAAGATAGGGCCTATCGAGCCCCGCCAAACTGGAAGGCTGCCTCCTCCCTGCCCCTGGCCGCGCATTATCGACAGCGCCTCTCCAGCATTAGTTCATTATCCGCGCCGAGCTCGGCCGTTGATTAAGATGAAATTACTCGGAAGCTGAAGTGCGCTTGATCAATATTTAAGCGCGAGCCGGAGGACGGGAGGCAGATGGCCGGAGCCCGGCAGCACACCGCGCTGCCTCCCCGGGAGCCGGCCCGGGCGGCCCCGCTCCCCCGGCCTGCGCCGCCCCTCACCGCCGCCTCCCGCCCGCGGCCGCGGGGGCACGGCCCCGCCCCGCCCGCCCCGTCGGAAGTCGGGCCCGGACCAGCCGGTTCCGGGAGCAACTGGGAGACGAGAGCTGCCCCCCTCCCCCGCCCCGCCGCCCGTCCCCTCGCCGTGGGGCTGTACCGCTGCCTTCGTCCCCGGCGAGCTCCGGTTTGCGGCTCCAGCGGCGGGCGTGCACCCCGGCGTGGGGGTCTGGAGACCACCGAAGTCACCTGCCTGCGCCCCTCCCTCCCCGCTGCCGCTGCCCGCGGGCCGGCCTGAGCCCTTTAGCGCGGCCGGGTGTCCTTTGTGTGGCTGCCGGGCCGCGGCTGCTGCCGGCCCTCGGCGGCCAGGCGTAGGCTTCGATCACCCCCAGCTCCCTCTGCCCGATCAATTACAGCCGCCTTTTCGAGGGACTTGAATCTGTTTGCCCGTTGCCCTTAATTTTTAGCATACCCGGATGAGGTTACTGCCCCGGCCCGAAGTGAAAAGAAATGTGGACGTTGGTGCCCTGGTATTGCTCCGATTTCTTCGGTTAGCTGAGCACAACTTTCTATTCGTGTTTATTCATGCAGTTTCTTATTGAGCTCCACATCGCACTGGCCTGGATTCCGCGTGTAGGGAGAGGACAGACAAACATTGCCTTTTTCTAGAGCACACACACACACACACGGGTGTGCAGCCTGCCACGCACACACACAGGCGAGTCCAAAATGCAGAGGGCACCCGTGGCCTGTAGCCGCATCACCCCCCCTGCGGAGAGCCCTGGGACACAGAAGTTTGTAAATGGTGTATAAAAAAGGGGGCAAATGAACCAAACCGCCCAGTTGCGAACTGACCAAGGGATGGAGAAGGTGGAGGGGGGCGGGGGGAGAAAGAGTTGGGAAGAGAAAGCACTAGGGATATTACCGACGATCGCGCTAAATATTCTCTTCTGGCACGGTAATGACAAAAGGCAGGGGCTGTCGGGATATAGCTATGATTAAATGATACTAAAGGATTTGTGTTGCTGCGTCTGGGGGAGGGACGGCTGGGAGTTTTTGTTTTCGGCGCTGTTCTTTTTTTATTTTGGAAGCAAGGTGTTTTCAGACCAGGAGGCTTCGAAGCGGCTCGGCACCTCGGGATCTGCGAGAGAAGAAAGATGCAAAAGAGTAATGAATAAAGAAAGGGGAGATGTAAATATCTGGGAGTGTGTGGTTATAACAGCCTCGCTGTAAGCGAGACGAAGTGGCAGGATCGGCCCTCCCTGCGGCAGGCAGGTCCTTTGCCGAACAGGTCGAAAAAGAAAGAAGAAAACTACGCTGGAAGTCAAGATCTGCAGTATCTAAAGCCAGACCGTGACTGACTTTAATTCCAGTCCTAGCAATTAGAGGGACATTTAGATCTACTGCAAATATTTGCTTTTTTTGTCCCCATAGAAACATCATTAGAGGAAGTTCATTTAATAATAAGGTCAATTAAAGAGTATGTTTCAATGAGTGGAGGAAAAATTGCTTTCCTACAGGAATACCCTCTTTAGCAATATCTGGCAACAATAAAGTCGTACGGCAATTTACCAGAACACACTGATTTCTACCCGGGCCTGGAGGAGCACGTGTGTTTGCACGAGTGTGTGTACGTGCGTACACGGGTGATCACACCCTTCCATGCAGCGTGGCTGTGTGCACTCGCTGATGGGATGGAGTTGATCTTTGCAATATCTACACACACAGTCCCATATATATGTGGACACACATGCACGTAGACATACGCATGTTTTCAGATTAAAGTAGCTCTTGTAATATCTTGTAGAACACTAAATATTCCCTTTTAATATCTAAATAGGTCAGTAATACAGTTCAGTAACATTGGAGGTGTCTGTATATTCTCTCTCTTCAGTCTGTGATAAAACATTCTTTAAGACTATTGGGATTTTACACTGTAATTCTATTAAATAGTAATTGAAGGGTCGCAAGAGGCTATGATACAGGATCAGCAGTGTGTAAGCCATCCGTTTGAACTTTAATTTGGAATCATAGGCAGATGGGATCACGGCCTCTTTGTGGTGCTTGCAGATTTAAAACTAGCCGGCACATGGAGGGAAAAAAAACCAACCTGCAATGCAGATTCATTCATTAAACATGAAAGGTTAGTGCTAGAGAGGATAAACGTTTAGACGTCTAGGTAAACACAGAAGTATACTTCCCGCCCTTCACCTCCCTCTTACCATAACCCCCAGCTATCTCAGTTACTGATTTTCTATTGTTATTACAAATAACTTTCCTTTATATCCCCAGTGGGGATAAGTGTACCTGAATGACTTATTTATACCTGCATCACAGTCTATCTGCCAAAGTTTTATTCCACATGCAGCCAGGGGGGAAGCCAGCTTTATTTATTTATTTATTTACTCTTTCGCTGCCTCCTCCTTGCGCGTCCTCGGACTATTTTTAAAACTCTCTTGGAAGGACTGCCGGAACCGAGCCCCGCTGCGCAGCTGGGCACACGGCAGAGAAGGAGGGAGCTGTTTTCAGTTTAAAAGGGGAAAAAAACAGTGTGGTACGAACTGACCTGCCTGAGCCGGGAGGCGAGCGATAAAAGCCACGTTCTGCGGGAGGAGCCGTGGGTGCTGGCGCGGCGTGTCGCGGGAGCTGCTGAGCGCGGCCGAGGTGGCGTTTGCGCGCAGGAGCGGGTGCGCGTCCGTGGGCGTGTGTTGGTGAACTCTTAGGCCCGAGGACGCTGTAGTTCCACCTTATCTGAAAACAAAAGACTTTCCAACCGCGAGAGTCAAATCCGCCCCCCCCAGCTGTATCGTATTAAAAAGGAGCTTTCATTGTTTATTTCTAAATATTTGTGAAGCAGACAGTGTACGGGTTAACCTAATTAACACATCCATACTGTATATTCGTGGACCAAACGGTACGGCGAATTTCTAATGCGATGGTTGAATGTGATAGTCATTTCTGTGTTACAGGAGATTACAGCAACACTGGAGCATTTCCAGATTGTAGATGGTTTTAGATGTTGAATTTCCAGATGAGTATTTACCATCATAACTAATTTAAGACCATTATTAAATAGAAATTCTCAGCAGGGCTCTTTAATGATGGAACACGTTACTAATTACAGAGTTTACGCTCTGTTTTGGCTAAGCAGTCTAGAGGGATGGGATTGTGCTCTGCATGCAAAGCCAGTATTACTAACGAGGAAGCATCATACCCCTAACATTTCAATCATATTATTAAAGAAAGCCGCTTCTTGCCTTATCCGCGCGAGGAGATAGCAAGACCGTTCTGTTTACCGGGCTCCCAAGCTCTGGAAATAGCTGGGATAGAGGCGGGATCCCTCCCCTGCCTCCCCCTGCTCCCAGCGGTCTGGCCTCGGCAGCCGGCCGGCGGCGGGGCTGGGCAAGCGGGCCGGCCCCGCTCCCGGCCGCCCGCCGCGCCCCCGGGGCTCGCTCCTCGCCGCCCCCGACCTGCCGGGGCCGCCCCGCTGCCCTCCGCGGCCGCGGCGGGCAGCCTCTGCCCGGCACCCCGCGCCGGGGCGAAGCGCAACAGCGAGGGCTCAAGCCGAGAGAGCAGCCGGGGAGCCTTCCCCGCTCTCCCCAAAAGTCACGGGCACAGGTGCACACGCACCGGCAGCTACTCAGAATTGGTGCGATACGTACAAACGCCCGTGTAAGCAAAGGGCACGTAGGAACGGTGTCGGTGTCCCCCCGCTCCCTCAGCCCCCCGCCCCCCCGGGAGACCGCGTCCTGGGAAGCGGCCGGAGCGTTTACCCCCGGAGAACCCCGACCCTCCCGTCGAAGCCCGAGGAAGAAGATCTGCGCCACGAGGTGGGTAATAAACGGGGACGTGGTGCGCCAGGCTGCGGGAGAGGGGTCGCCGCCGCAGCCCCCGCGCCCCCCGCCCCGGCAGGAGCGGGGGGAGGGGGGCGGCAGCGCGGCGCGGTGCCCCCGGCCCGGCGGCTGGCGAAGCCCCCGCTCCTGCGCCTCTGTCCCCTGGGTCATCCCGCACGTGCAGGGCTGGCACCCGCCTACCCTCGCCGTTTCTTTGGGAATACAATAGCCCTGGAGACAGGAGGAGGCAAAGAAGATCCATAGCTTATTTACTCATCTCAGATGTGGGCCACCTAAAATTACATTTAGTTTTCCTGACAATGGCAATTTTCCTCTTACCCACCCACTTCCCGGCCCACCTCCTCCCTCTCCCCAGGTTACGGAGCATGCTGTTGCGTTCAGACCCGGTGTCAGTACCGCGTTTTCGTTGCCCTTGAAAGGACGACAGACGGTTCTCAGCCTATTTTCATTCTCGCTATCCATTAATGTATTTGATCTGGACGATTAATAAGTACCGAAGACAGGTTTGCAATAACCTGCTATTACGTTCAGCGGCGTTTTGCACGAGTAAAGACTTTTTGAATTGGCTCGCTCTGCCTGTCTTAAAAATGTGCAGTATCTATTCCCTCTACAGATAGAAAAACGCGTGCACATTTATTTGTACATATATATATATAGAGAGAGAGAAACACAGAAACACATTTTCTCTTTATACACACACAAACATTTGCAAGTGCAGGTGCGCATTTTCCACTCCCCCCACACCCAACCTGGCTTTCCAGAACATGAAAATAGAGGAGGCACACGAACACAGGCCAACGGCCAGCGGCTGGAAAGGTTTCTTCCCCCTCTCCTTCTCTTTTAAAGAACCCTTTCATGCCATCTAAACAACAATCTGAACATAAAAATCTTCGGATGGATTTAAGGGAAATTAAATTGCCTCCCCCCACTGTGTGCTTGTGAGCGAGTCAGACTGTGTTAACTGTTCTAAATGGATTCTCTCGGTTTGTCTACTTATGTGTTTTACTGCAGCGTGTCTTGTTCAATAACGCAGGATGTGGCACTCGGTGTAAACCCGGCCACTCTTCTGGGGCCTCGCCGCTTCCCGGTGTCAAGGAACTTCATCCCGGCGGCCGGGCCGCTCCGTGCCCCCCGGCCGCGGCCCCACTGGGACGGGGAGCCGCTCCCTGCTGCTTCGGGCCTCTCCGCACAGCGTGACTCTCCCGGGACTGGGACTCCCCCATCCTCCAGGCGAAGCTAAGCAGAAGGCAAGCCCCGGAGGTGGACGTACATCCCCTCGGGCGCACGGGCTGCCAACCTCTACAGCAACTGTCCCCCTCCCGCCGAGGCACGGCCAGCCGTCGCGGGGGGAAGGATGCCCGCCTGGGGCTGCCGCGCCGCGTCCCCTCGCCGGGCAGCGCGGGTGCTGCGCGGGGCCGGGGGCGCCGGGCTGGGCCGGGCCGGGCCGGGCCCGGGCCGGGGGAGCCGCCCCGCTCTGACCGCCCCCCACGAGGCGGGCCCTGCCGAGCCGAGCCGAGCCGAGCCGGGGCCCTACCCGCCGGTGCGGGCGCGGGGGCGCGGTCCCCCCTCCCCGGCGGGTCCTTCCCGCCCCCCCGGCGTCCCGGGCGCCGTGTCCCCGCCGCGCCGCGCTCCCGCCGCCACCGACGGCGCCTCAGCCCGTTTGGAAACTGACTCATTCTGTAAATAATCTTTGACGTCCCCACAAAGCCGCCCTTCGAGAGGAGTTTATTAGCACGGAGCCATTAAAACAGATGTCATGTTAGCTTCCCCGTGACATTTGGGTGACACATCTCTCCCGATGAATTGCTAATTGTCTCCCCGCCCGCAGTAAACATCCCGCTCCATTGTCTGCGCTCAAGAGAGTTTCTGCCGCAAAATACGGTCCTGCGCGGCGGAGAGACCTCGCCGTGCACCGCCCCGGCCCCGGCCTCCGCGCCCCGGCCTCCTCGGCCGCCCAGCTCCCCCTCTCCCGCCCCTCGGCTCCCGCCTGCCGCTGCTGCCCCCCGGCTGGAGCCGCGGCCCCTTCTCCGCACCCGGCGCTGCGGCAGGCCCGGCCCGACAGCCCCCCGCTCTGCCCTCCGCCGCCGCCGCCGCCCCCGGCGCCGCTCTCCGGGCGGGGAGCGCCCCGCTCCCGCCGTGGCAAGGGCCCCCGCCCTGGAGCACCCCTCGCCCGGCCCCGGCTCGGCCCCGGCCCCGGCCCCGGCCCCTTCTCGCCGGGCTCCCGGGGCGCAGCCACGTCCGCCGGGCCGGGGGTGGTGAGGGGAGCGCGGCCCTCCCGCCGCCGCTGCCCTTCTGGCGTAACACCCTTCCCCAGCTCCTCCGAAACGTTTATTTGGCCGGGAACAAAAGGTGTGTGTGGCGGGGTGGGGGGAGGCTGCCGGTTTCCAGCAAAGTCCAGGCACGCCGGTGACATATGTCATTTTCGGATGTGAAAAGCAGGGGTGTGCAGCGCCGAGCCTTCTCCTCCTTATCTCCCGGTGGAGGAAACTGTCTCAGGGCTCGGAGGCGATAAGGAAGAGCAGCCCTAAAGAAGAGCTTTGCAGCTGAGTGGCTGGCTGAATCCGTCTTACCTATGTACGTAGGGTTTCATATTCATAGCCGTTGTCTGTACCTTGATACATAATCTCTCGCCCTTGTTAATTCTCAATAGATGCAGAGATAACTAATCCTCCCAGCTAGATAGACACGGGCAGATTACGTGAGTGCAATCTATCTACCTATCTGCCTGTATATCCGCACGCACATATATACACGCACCGGCATACGTAAAGCGATTTCAGAGGGGTTTCTTCCACAGGAGTACACAGAGGTGGGCAGATGCAGAGCCTGACGCCTTGCCTACCAGATGTAGAAATATCCGGTGCGAATAAACATATACGTATCACCCACATATATCTCAGGCTACCTGGTGTTATAGTTTTTAGGTACTGCACCCACTTTCTCTCCCTCTCCTTCTCCGCAACGTGCTCGATTTTTATACAAACACCTACAAGCTTTTCTTAGAGAGGAAAATTACGGACAGAGGGAGAGGGAGGCGAAAGATTAGGTAGATTCAGAGTCTTTAAAAAAACCCGAAGAAACCAAACCACGAAAACAGCACTCGAAATGATTTAGCTGCTGGATAAAGAGACCTATTTGGCATCAACTGAGACATTATTTTGATTACCCGAAAGCGTGCCCGTCCTTAACGCCAGCCAGCAGTTGCAGCGAGAGTTACCTGGGCTCTGCTTTGTTCTCATTCTTAGCATAGATGTTTTATGGATGGCAATCGCAAAACAAAGCGGTCTTGGGATACCTGCTAAATCTCGCCTCGAGTGTGCCTAGCCCCTGCCCGCCCCCAGCCCGGGGGTGCTCAGCCCCCGCCTTCCCCAGTGAAGCCGGCGACGAGGCCGGTGGGGCAGCGCCCGTCCCCGCCGGCTGCTCTAACACCGGGGACTGAAGTCGGTTGAGTTTGTAAATGTCGCTTAATAGCCCTCCGCCCCCGAGGATGGGGTCTCTTTGCAGCCCCTCGGGGAGGTGCCCGGCCCAGGCCCGGCCGGAGCGGCCCCGCAGGGAATGGGGGGTCGGTCCCCCGGGATCCCCGGCCCGGCGACCCCGCAGGGAATGGCCCCTGCCGGCGCAGAGCAGCCCGGCAGCCGCAGCAATGTGCGAATGGGAACCCTGCCCTTGGCGCCGGGGAGTGGGCTTCAAATACCACCTCACTACTCCTCGGTGAATATTAAACATCATTGTCTTACAAATGAGGAGAAACCGCTACCGTCAGAATAATAATAAACTACTTCTTGAAACCCCCAAGTCTCTTATAGCGGGTCGTTAGAGGCGACGAAGCTCTTAGCTCTTAAATCGGATTCCTCCCACCTGCGACTTCCCCGTGTCCTGATGTCCTGAAACTGTCCGTCCTATTTGTAATCTTTGTTCTGCCATTAGCGATACAATACACATTGATCCCCCCAAGAATGATCCGGGATGAATTACTCCTGCAAGGACTCTTCCCCGAAAAAGAGTAACTTCACTCCTGCTCTTCCGATGATCAAGTTTTCTCCTTGACTGGAAACTGTAATTTTCGGGGGGGACATGGGACTTTGTCCCTGAATCTGGGTCAGAAGAGGAAGGTAGCCCACGATCCCATGCCAAGCCTTTTCCCTTGGGCTAATGACTTTGTCCTATGTCAGTGAACTCGCTAAGGCTTGATTTTATTTGCAGGTCCAGAGCAAATGTTGAAGAATCCTTGAATTTTACACCTCTCTGCTGCGACTGTGAATGAGTCAGTCGCTCATTCGAGAATTACCGTGTACCGGAGGGGAAACAGCACACTGCAGACAAATAGGGATCGTGTATTAGGAAACAGCTTCCCGGGCTGTATTGTTCAGACTGATGCTTATTTCTCTCATTACAAAATCAAGACACTCCTCGGTCTCATGCAACATCCTAGCATTACATCTCGAGAAGGGAGAGAAAAGTCCGAAGAAGTGAAGGTGACAGGTTGGAAAATGCAGGCAGGAAACAAACCACACCACCCGTCCAAAATAAAAACCTTCTCACCAAAATAAAGCACCAAATAAACCACAAATCTATACGTAATCAATACTGATCTGGAACCAATCTGTTCCTCCCCGGCTGCGTGCGAATCCCAGGGCTGCAAGTGCTTGTGATTACAGAGAGTAGGAGGGTCATTTTCTAACAAGGGTGCTCACTGTATCTGAGCTCCAAATTATCCAGAGAGGACAGATGGCCCTTCTGATCTTATAATGAGAGCAGGGACTGATTATCAGTCTGAACCAAAAAATGATGCTCTGCTGACATATTTTCACAGTTCTGAAATCTGTGCTTGCACTTATGCCTCACTTCACATCCCTCTTCTTTTAATTTAGGCATCGTTTGGGATTTCGGAGGTCTGTGTGAAATCCGTTCATCTCTGCGTCTCTGCCTCTCTCCCCATGTATCTATCTAGGACATGTGTACAGACACAAAACAAAGGAAAGCAAAAGGTCACTTCACAGGAACTCTTAAGCCAAATCACGCTTGGCAAAATATTTATATATAAATATATTTGCCAATAATTAAGAAGCCCAGCTGCCTCCCGGATGCCTAGATTTTATGTTTGCTGCTTGGCAGTTTTCTGGAGCTGTTACATTCCATCTTTGCAATTACTGCGATATGTAGTGAGTCAGCCCAGACCCGAGCTCCCTTTGAAAAAAAATTCGTACTTGCTTATGTACATATTTGGGTTTTGTATTCATGCTTTAACTATTTTTTTCAGAAGGGTCTGTAGCAGAGGGTAGAATCCCCTACGGAGGAGAAACAATCGTGAGAGCAGGGTGAATGTAAAAGGAGATATTCCTTTCATTTGCAAATTGCTGCGACTTTTCAGCCTAAAAGCAGTGTTAGTTCACCTCTATCCAGCACAGAAAGCGTTACAGAGAAGGAGGCCCAGGGAAGTTTCCAAAATATCTCCGGTAGCTGGCTGGAGTCAGATCTCCACCCCTCTGTTCAAGTTCCTCAGAGGTGAGCTTGCAATTGCAAAGAAGTTTGGTCAGTACAAACAAATTAAACCGGGGAACTGTTCAGAGGTTACACAGTCATTTCACTCTCTTATTTGCACTGTAATATTGCATTACCCTCTAATTGTCACCTATACTTTTCACTCTCCAAATATGAAAGACAAATATTGAACCCATTTGAAGTTGTACCACTTCCCAAGCTGACCGGCTGGGCAGGAAAAGCATGTTCAGCGTGTTCTTGCTGCCATCTACTGGTCCCACAGCTCTGAGCGGTCCCTTCATCCCCGAAACTTTCTTTTCACAGTCGAGAAGAAAAAGGTCCATGGCGAACAGTGGGAAATGCAGCTCAACAGGAAAAGCCGCGATAATGTCGCCAATGGCACTGGGAGGTCACCACGCCGTTCATGTTAAGCATAGGGAATACCTCCTCTTTTCACCGGAGCGATACTCACTACTTGGAGCTAAGCACCTGCATGTATCTTTGCAGACTCCAGCTCTAGATGGGAGGTGATTTTATACAAGGAGGGCAGTTATTTCATATTTTTGGTGCTAAGAAATTCCAATAATATGTTCTTTGAAGAACAACCATTTGTTTTGCAGAAAAAAAAAAGGGTTTAGATATCCTATATCATTACCATCATTGTATTTAAAGGCACCTGTTGCCAAAGTGTTCCCTACTCTCTTTTCACTCGTCAGTACCCACCTGAATTCCACCCCCAAACTGTGGCAGGAGGTGTGCCATACTACATAAATAACAGCAGTGTGGCTTCGTCTGTATGTTGTCAACACTTTCTCTAGGAAGTACTTTGTTTTCATAGCTGAAGCATTCTCCCTGAGGTATCATCTCATGTTATTGTCTGTTTATTTCCAAATGACTGTAGATTTCTGTGTGGTTAGGAGAAATGGATAGAGTAATCCCATTTCCACCTGTAGATAGATTAATACCATATCCACATGTAGATTGCCTGGGCCAGATCCACTGAGAGCTTAATTATCACTTAACTACCAAGGCTTGAGTCAAGTCTCACAGGTCCCTATGATTTCTCTAGTAAAGCCTCCACACACTGCAGATACACAGTGTATAGCGACTGTCCGTGTTCTGAGGGCAACAAGAAGCTTTGGGCCTTGAGCCCAGCTGATACCTCAGGTCAAACATCCCTTTCCAGATCCCACCTGCAGGGCCTCACTCAGGGAACACTGATTTATCCTCTTAAAAATACTGCCACCTCCATGGTCTCTTGGGATGTGAGAAACTTGGGTATTGATTCTTATTCCAAACCAGGCAGGGTATAGCCTCAGTTAACCATAGAAAACCCTTTTTCTTCCATGTGATAGAAATCCAACTTAAGGAAAGGATTTCTGGCTAAGAGCATTGACTGGATGGGCCACATCGCTCTAGAGCAGTGACTTAGGTAAGTTCTAATTCCTTTAATGCCTTAGGTTTTATGTTTTGGAGATAAGTTTCTGAGGTAGCCTTTCTGAGTTGCCTTACCTTCTCTATTCGTAATCCCACCTGACTAGTTTAGCCATCCTCTGGCTCCATGTCACAGCTCCTGCGGCACCTGCCCTTCGGTACCAGGGATCTCCACATAACTGAGTTTAAGAACCCACAGTTTAAAACTCTGCTTGGCAGGAGAACACCAACAATGCAAGTGGTGCAATACTGAGAGCTTAAGTTGCCCATGCCTTATTCTGAAAAGCCAAAGTTAAACAGCATGCATGGTCTCCAAGCCAGGAAACTGAGACTCAAGAGAGGAAACACCATGCCTACCAATGTACAGCTAATCAAGGAATAAAGGCCCAACCTATGGATTACCATCTGGAGTTGACTTCTTCACTATCTGACAGAGCATATAGGTCTTTTTAAGGATATGCAAAGAATTATAATGTGTATTTTGAAACTGTAGATTTTTAAAGTAAGACCAAAGACATTTACAACGTCATGAAACATGCATGCCCTGGTGACTCCATCCCGCCCTCCCCTATACACTCTGCCTATTTTGACAAACGGCTTCAATGACATCTGAGCAGAGGAGTGGTCTGGTGTGAGGTATCTGAGGTATTGATCAGCAGAACAAGGCCTTCACAAACTGGCAGGGGGGCGTATCCATCTCTCAGAGATCTCTGAGCATCACTCCATCTTTAAGTGCTGCTTGTTTCTGATTAAGCAATAGGGTGCTAGTTGTACCTGTAGGAAGTGGACATGACAGCTTTTGGCTCCTAAGTGACTAGCTATCCACCCTGGGAAATTACCTGATACCTGCTTTTCTTTTACTGCCATTAGTCTGAGCTTGAATGTCCATAGAGATTCTGTCTCAGTGTATATGAACATCATCGTATTAAACAGAATATTGCATTTAAAAGTATTTAGCAGAACTGCTGAAAAACAGTGGGACATATTTGTTGTACGTTCTGCTTTGCCAGTGTGACACCCACATGACAGCTGTGGTCTGTGATCACTAGTTTTTTAATCTGATAGCCACTTTCACTTACACTTGCAAAATGCAGTAATGCACTGCATTATAGTGCTGTAACGCAGCATATACTAGCTGCGTGCATTTAACCTATGTGCTGCTCTAAAATACCTGTGCCTCTTAGGTTGAACAGATGGCCATAAAAAATGTTACATGATATCACTGGTTAAATGCCTCTCTGCACATGAGAAAGTTATTTTTGGGCAGTATAGCATATGATCATATGGGTCCTCTGTGACTGAGATGCAAGTGTACAGAGAACACAGCTGAGGAGTGTTCTCAGCTTGAGTTGTGGTAGATGAGAAAGGTTTGTGTCAGCTTGCACGTTCTGGATGATTCAGAAATCATGGCAATGGGCTTTGTGCTGAGACTGTTGGCTAGCTTTCATTAAATAAAAGATTATTTTTATTCAAGGGAACAGTCCAGAATCTTCTGTGAGTGAAGACATGGTGAGGGATTCTGAAAAGCCCAGTGGAAAAAATTATGTTGATGTTTTAAATAATGTTCAGCATATGACACTGTGAAACATAATGAGTAGCCTAAACACCTTGCTGCATCACTAATTCATAGTAATACAGTTCTTTTTTCTGAGATGGTTTGCAGTACTTCTTGTACTAACAAGTAAGTGGTACTTTGAAGTCAGTCGATGCCTACTGTTCAACGTAATTAACAGATTTCAAAACTGAGGGATTTTATTCTATGGAAAAGTTAATATTTCAAACTTTTCTTTCAGGACAAAAAAAAAGGCAAAATTCCGAAATTTTAGATACTCAAGAATATCTACCTGAGCTACCAAAATCTTCCATTTCAGTGAGGCTGGAACACTCCATGCTGGTATGGATTTCTTTTGACTTAATAATTTCAACTTTTCTACTCTAGTAATCTAAATTATAAAACCAAAGGTAAACACTTCAACAACTTAAAAATTAAATGTTCCAGTATTCTTTGCAAGGAATATTCAGAATTTTCAGCAACTGGTATTGAAATTGATAAAGTAGAACATTTTTAACCAGCTCTAATTATCAGACGATAAAGTGGCTAGATGGATAGGAGACTGACTGCTCTGCAAAATAATAATTTACACTGAAACTGATCACTCTTATTATTATGATTTATGTGGTAAAATACGTGTATGAGTTATGAAACAAGGGAACTTGCATTTAATTTAAATAGTATTCACAGCAGAGATAGTGAGATATTGAGACCTGAAGAACGCCTTAAGCATTCCTCTATCTAAGCTGAAATTCTGACAATCAGACAAAGCACGATGGGACTAATAGGATTTATTTTTCTTATTTTGTTATGAGAAGAGGAAAACAATATCCTGTTTACAGTCTAACAATGCTCTTTGTTCTTTAAAACTACTGTGAGGTTAGGTGAAGAGAAGAAGCTTTGCCACGCACCTTCACACAGAAGTTGCAAACCCTACTCCTGGTACTGAACATCCATTTGGGAATGACTTAGGCTTCCCATGTGGAACTGGCCTACTCAGTGTTCACCTGGGAGTCTTGTTCCAGAGATGATGTGGTTAAACAGTACATTCTAAAGAATCATCTGTTTCAGAGTCCAGTTCCTAAATCCCTTGCAGAGCTGTGTACCCCAATGCATGGTTGCTCAAATGCTTGAAACCTTTTCTTTTTCCTCCAAATTACATCCAGAGAATTTGAAACACTTTTCAGTCCATTCACCTGAACTATATCTGGTGAACTGCCTTCTTTGATTTTTCCATGCTTGTGCCAATGGGAAGCATAAAATGAAATATTGCTTTCATAGGAGACCAAAGCATTTCTGTGCTAAATTTGATGCTGCAGACTAGATAGTTGAATTCTGAATGAATGCCAGTCTTACCCCTGTGATATGCACTTTCAGAAAATGCTCCATGGCCGATCTTCCCCTCAAATAAATTGAAGTGGCATCTTTTCTGGCCTCCACTGGCTTCTGATTGGACTAATTTGGTCTTAGCAATTGTAAGTGGTGTAGGAAATACAGTGCATTTTAGAACTGAAGCTTTGACATGATACAAGTTAGACCTTGTTGAGCAATTTGGATAATCATGTGTTTTATGGCTTTCAGATGTTCTTGCTGCAGCATAAAGGTCCATAAATATTTAGAATAGGGAGTCTATGGCCCATTTATGCCTATTTTATGTAGCACTGTTTTTCTTTATTGAAGTTTGCTATTTCATGTATGACAGCAGCATTGTAGTTTTCAAACAGGAATTTTTATTTTTTTTTCCCTACAGAAGCATTGAGGTGATCAGAAGATGAATTCTATTTTAAGACCCACAAACTGGAAGATATCAACAAAGATTATCTGGAGAAAAATAAATAAATAATCTATGACAGTATTGAGAATGATTCCCAGAATTTTAAATACTTGTTAAAGGCTTTGCTGTATTTCACTCCAGTAAACATCATGCTCCAGTTACTACTTGAAACCATAGGGGCATTATCGTGTGCAGCACTTATCAATATTTTAACATGTGAAAGTCAAATGATGTTGAAACATTGAACTATATTTCCATCTGTGCAAGCTAAAATGGTACAAATGTATTGCATGTAATGGAATACTACATCCCCAGTTACAAGTGATACCTGATTCCTCTGTATTTTCTGTAGTTGTTTCCATTGCTCTGATGGTGCCCAAAGGAAGACTGCCTTTTAAAATTAACGTTTATAGCATTTAAGGAGTTTTAACCCAACCTGCTTTAAATCCAGAGAAGGCAAATGCTTGGAACATGCTATTAAAATTGGTAACTAGTTTTCAGTTGCCCTTGCCTTGTTGCTAAATTCCTCTGTGCATGTGCATTTTGCATGGAAATGGGTATTGGAACCAAAACAAAGACCCTGAGAGTGGCTAGAGCAGGAATGCACTGCTGCTGTAAGAGAATCTGGGAGCTTGTGCTCAGTGGAAAAACGGTCGGCATTGTCTGTGTACTGCTTAGTGGGCAATAACAGAAGAGGACTGCATGTCCCACCATACGACAGGAAGCAGCGAAAGAAGAGAAGGATGTTGCTGCCAAGGATTGAACAATTCAGTAGGGTTTCTCCGAAACTTCTGGGAAGACAGTGCCAGCCATAGACCTGCAATGTGACTTCCATATGCCATGGTCGCAGAGCCCCCTGTGTCAGGCACAACTGAATCACCTATCATGTATTAGACCAATTAGACCAATGGTTTTGGCCCAGAGGGTCATGAACCAGAAGAAGGATCACTGCACTGCAAACGGCTGCAACACAGATACGTCGACATAAGAGTGAGACCCATGCCAAATGTTAACTTTATCGGTCAGTGTGTCACTTGAGAATCCGTACCCCAGCAAGATGTTCTTTTACCAGCAACCTATCACAGATTAGTATGATTGGTATCCCTTCCCTGAACTAGCTCCAGTTGCTTATGTTATTGCTGACAGTAGGGATCTTCCTTCCATCTGGTCACTGCATTCCTTTTCTTGGCTTACATCATGCCGGTTTGTTTTATTGCATGTTCTCCTTGTTTCTTCTGACTTTCCTACCTGAGGCCTTGGCTTATATCCTCATGTCAACCAACCAACTACTTCCTTATCTCCTGGAGCGATCTGCAGCTTTATCTCTCTATGGTCACATGTCTACATTTCCTGTATGATCTCCTTCCTAACAAAGCTTGGACTACTGCCTTTTGCTATTGCTTTATAAAAGGATTTGATGGCTACCAAATCTGCTTAATTGTGAGGCTGCTTCAAGCACTTCTCTCCACCCGTTTAGGGGCTGCTCATTAGTTATCATGCTTCTCTGTATAGTTTAGTACTACTAGGTTGTAGCACCAAGCGAAGCAGGCTTTTGGTTCTCCTGCCCATCTTTTCTGTGCTAATGGGGGGGTGGATTGTTATATTCCAGTATTTCAGGACTGGACTCTCTTGCCACCTGATCTGATGTATTCCTCCAGGTGTTCAGGTAGACCAATGAGTCAAACAGAGAGCCAAGGTAAACAGAAATCAGGCAGCTGTAGTTACTTGACCACGTCCCTTCATGTGGCTATTGCTCCTTTCAGTTTCACCTGCGAGAGGAGCAGTTACATAGGCTACATGAGGCATGACGATTCTCTCTCTTTGCTCACTCATATAGTGTTATATGGCAATTTGATCTGTGCTTTGCAATGCCCTGCTATCCAGAATGGTCAGTTCTCCAGAGTGCCTATTATGGATGTGTCCAGTGAGAAAGCTTCTCTCGTTTTGTGGGTATCCCAGCTTTGCACATTGGCCTTAAACTGGTTTCACTGAATACAGCCAATCATCAGTCACATTTTTTCAGGGCTTTGCTGACTCTGCTTTATATTTTTTATTCTCCTTGTGAGGATATCTACTAGCAGTCTATTACTGTTTAGCAGTGTTTCTGGGAATGGATTTCAGAGGGCTTCCCATCCACCTGGAATTGACTTGATCCATCAGCCCGTGAGTGGTTTTAAGTGCATCCAGTAGAAGGGGTGCAATCATTTGGTCAATATGTTTCTTCTACAGTGCATGCATCTGGAGTACCTTTAGAGCTGGTAAAGTTATACAACAGATACTGCTGCCTGCATCAGAAGACCAATCCTAGGCTAGATCTCCACTACCATGGGATAATCATGGTGCTGGAATATAACATGAGGTTTTTTGCAATGCTCCACTTTTCCCACAATTTCTTATAGGCTGAACATTTTCCCTTCTTGCTTTCCATTGGATCCTGACATCTGCATTTTCCATTTTTCTGTCTGCCTGGCTTCCTATTTGCCTTCAACTAGAGTACCCGGACAGTGCTGTTCTCTGTCACTACTGCGACCCTTTACCAGACAGTTCAGCTGCTCTCACTGTTTGGATTTATTGCTTCAGGTTTGTGTCTCTGTATTCTTTTCTATAAGCTGCAATAGAGAGTCCCAGGCAACACACTTGTGGTGGTGGGAAATGACAGCAGTGACTGGGCATGAGACAACATCTCTGAGAACACTGTAAAGGCTCATGTGGTTATCAGGATCCACCAGGGAATATTGTTCCATCGCCAGAGGTTCAGCAGGCAATGCTGGGATGGAGACACTGGGCCTTTGTGAAAGATTTTGATTTTTCAAACTCTTGCACAGATTACCAGTAGATAAATCCCAAAAGACCACATAAAGACATAAAGCATTTGAGCTTCCAAGAAGATCAACTGAGGTTAAGTGTGGAGAACACAGGGCTTTCTGAGAAGGAAGCCTGGCCTGGGATTTGTGAGCACATGATTATACAACGCTAGCTCAACAGTAAAATCAGTCTTTGATCGGCTTTTAATTGTAAATGGTAAATAAATGTTTTTAACCAAGATTGGAGCAGAGCTGTGATGCCTGGATATCCACTCCTTGGTGTCTGCAATGAAGCTGGACACCGAGGTAAATATTGCCAAGTGAGGTGTGTGACACTGATGTCAAATGTTCCATGTTTGAAGCCCAGGTGACCCTGGCTTCTGTCCATTCTCTGCCCCACAACTGATGTTGCCTACAAATTTACAAATGGATGCCAGTTACCATCTCTATTAAGTAAGTAAGTGCTAAAAGTACTTGTTAGACATTAGAATCTATCCCAGTGGTCATGCAATATTTTCGATGGGCTTTTGCACCTTTTCCTCCCAAAGAGATGATAAAAAAAAATCTTCACATTCTCATATAATTATCCCTCATGCCTAGCTTGCTATATAAACTCCATTCCTACTTTCATGGTTTTACTAAATTTTTGATCTGGAAATCCAGCATTGTTAGAAGTGTGATTCCCCCAGTACAGGGTTTTTAGTGTACTTAGCGTGCTACGTGTGTTATGTTTGCTTGCTCAGGATATTCTTCTCCTTGATGTGAATCTCCGTAGACTGACAAATGTCATGCTCCTTCATGTACCACAGGTAAGGCAATTCTGCCAGAGACAGCAAATGAGATTCGATGTAAATAAATGTGAAGTGATGCATATGGAGAAAAGGCAGTCCATATAAGATGATGGCCTAAATCTACAGCATACCTTTGCCATGAATATGTTCTTCTAGCCCCTCATCTCGAAAAGCTTGAGAGAAGAGTGACAAGGATGGTCAAGTGTATGGAATAATATTGTACATGAACTAAAGGTAGAAGATTCAAAGCAAACAGAAGAAAGTATTTCCTTACATACCATGTCTGGAAACTGTAGGAATGCTCTGCTGCAGGATGCTGTGAATGGCGAAAGCTGACCTTGATTCAGGGAGAGACAGGCAAAATTAACAGAAGAGAAGGCCATCCATCAAGGCCCACTAAATACAAATTATTTTGAATCTGGGAGTCCCTGAGCAGCAAGTTGTTGGAATGTGGTTATTTGAGTTTGCTGTCTCTTAGAGACAGGTTGCTGGGCTGGATGGATCTTTGCTCTAATTCACTATGGCCACTCTTGGCATTTATGTTAGAAGACTCCGTATTTCTACATAAAATGACAGCTCTCCAGTGGCTAGTCTTCCATTCTAGTTTCCTGGACAAAAGTGGAAAACCATATTTGAGCCCCTTCTCTTTGAACCTGGCAGCTGGACCAGGCTCTTCCATTTGTGCCTGGAGTCATGAGCAGCAAAACACATATTCAATCTACAGCACAGACTCTGCTCTCAAAGATTTGGGTTTGTGCCAACAAGGAACAAAAACACATTTTGAAATTTTTAGTGCTGCTGCAAAGGGAATGATGCCTTGAAGTGCAGGGTGCATGTTGCTTCTGGATGCCTTCTCTAACAATCTCTCCTGCAAATGTGTTTTTCCCAAGTTCAGATGGAGGAAAGATCCAAAGCTTTACCTTCTTCATTTCCCTCTCTGCTTACAGAAACTGCTTTTGAGGAGGTAGGTGGCTGCTTTGGTCAACCATTCTGGAGGTATTAGGATGGGCTTTGGGACCCAGAATAAAGCAGAAGGTTATGGAGTTTTTATATAATTGGACGTCACTTAGTTTGGCAAGATCACCCTGCACCTGGAAAGGTAGGCAATAAAACTGCAACCTGTTTTCTACCTGACATATGGTATCTAACCCCACTGGAGGCTTGTGCTTGGCAAGCAAAACCACTGCAAATTTGATTTAGGCACATATTCAATAGTAGTCATATGGTTTCCACACGCTTTGCTTTGGAGATAGGCCAGTGTGCATAAACAAGGGGATATATAATAGCAGTAGTATGGAATTCTCTTCCTCTTTTCAGCTTTTGCTAAAAATTAGGTGTCTTTGTTAGGAACACAAACCATTCCTTCTGGCAAAATAACCCCCAAACCCCTGGCCTTCCGTTCATCTTCCTTGCCTGTATAATACAAGTTATGAGGTCTAAAGGATCACAAAAAAGACGGGAAAATACATTCATACGGTGTCATCTTTATTCATGATTTGTTCACTTCATTATTCACTTCATTATTTATTTCAATAAATGTTATCTGAAGTTCAGAGGTAGGTAGGAATCCTAAAGCAATGGCAGCTGTAAGGAGATGGTGTCTTTGAAAATAAGCTGTGTTGGACTTTGGTGTTTTCTCTGCCTCAGTTTACCTACCTAAAAAGAGGAAAGCTGCATCTGCCAGCTGACTTGGCTGGTGCATTGTGGGATTAAATTGGTGAATGGAAAAAAGTTTTGAAGTTCCTGTCTGAAAGACAGTGTGTATTTGTGAGGTGTTACGGTGTTTAAACAATGAGTGATAACATACAAGTTCAACTTATTCATTGCACTATGTAAAAGCAGTGCATTAACCTTTTGGATCGAATCACAGTTTCAGCTTGGGAAGGATTAGAGATCTCTCTAAATGCATTAATACACGCAAACATAACCAGACTGATATATCTATTTACTCAGGAGACAAGCTGCCATGGTGTCACTGTCAGCGGGAGCCAGAAAGCAATGAGATGGCATCAGGGCGTGGGTCAAGAGAGCAGTTACAGCTTCTGTTAAACAATTCAACAGCTCAGCAGTTTTTCTTCCTCCTCCTCTGCTGTCTGAAGGAAAATGATTACCTGAGACAGGAACTGGAGCATTTAGGCAATGTCATATTTCATGCTATTTCATGTGTGCTTTACTGCCAAGAGCTCCAAATAGTATGTACTTTTCTTCTATCCTTGAGTTGGGAATTTTCATCCATTTAATTACTGAACTTGAATCTGGGGGTCTCTACTGGATTGACATGAGAGCTGTTAATAAGCTGGCCAAGATTTGGCCATAAATATTTTGAAGAATAATTCTGAGCTATTTGGACACAGGATAGTTCCTGTGAATTCATACAGTGAAAATCTTGACTGTATTTGGGATCTGTGATGCTGGACTCACTAAGAAATAATTCACCAGCAGTGAAGAAGCTTCAGAGGTGGCCAGTTGTGTGCAGACATGTGGCTACTGAGTGTTCAGGTGGAACAACTGTCCTGGCATCTGAGGGTTGCAGAAACAGCGCAGTTTCAATACAAGCACTCACTGACTGGACATTGAACCCAATCCATTTGCTGGCACTGGAGCCCATCTTAATCACACCATGTTACTGAGGTTGGATAGAGATGTCAATGTTCAGGAAATTTTGTTCAAACAGCAGGTTGGCATGGAGGCTAGCATGAGATCTCAAGGTGCTGAGGATTTGCTTGTATTCTGGTGAGATTTCTGACATAGCCCTGTCACTACCTAAGCTGAGTATTTGTTACTGCACCTCCTTAAGGTAATATCCTTGTTGCCACATTGCTGAGGTGGAAGGAAGCACAAGGGCCACAAAGCAAAATATTTAAATTTGGGATTATGAAGTAAGGTTGTTAAATTGCATTTGGGAACTGATGTAAAGCTCGATTTACAGGGCAGGCTGGTCACCTATTGGTCCTGGCATCATCCAACATCATGTGCTCATGCTTTTTATCACAGGCTGGCCCCTATGACAAGAGAAAAGATGAAAAGAAATCCTGAAGAGACTCTGAAATGTATATTCTTTCATGTTTTAAGTTGGAAGGAGGGAAGAGATGAAGGACAGCTCCTTGCATTCAGGAGAGCCTCCCTGTCTGAGAGCACTAAAGCTCGAGATTATTCCCAGTGCAGCATTGAGGCTACCACCAACTAACAGGGTAGCTCTGAACATGTCACTGCAGGGTGCCAAGGCAGATGGGTGCTTCCAGACCAGCCGCTGTGTCCTCTTACGTTAACAGACCTGTAAAAGGAACAAGGTGTACAGGTGCTGTGTAATCCCCAGGGCTCGAGAGGAGACCAGGGGAGAACGATCTGGCTTTCTGATGGAAACTAGCTCTAGGGACTGATGGTGTCTTCCTTGGCTCACACGATAAGGGGATTTTCCCCAAAAGCCAGATCCATGCCTCTTTTAATACACATTATATTGATTCTGGCCACTTTACATAGCCTGCAGGTTCTGGGAGGCGGAGGTGAAACTCTTTCCACAGCACTGAAGACTTTCACTCCTTGATACATTCCTCTCTCAGGTTACTTGCTGTCTAGAAGGTGACAGTACAGGTTCTGTTGGTGAATGAGCATTGCTAAATACACTGTACAAAAGCGTGCATCTGGATCAAGGCATTTCAGCATCTCTCTCCCCTGGAGAGTTAAGCAGAAGTCGGAGTTGTGCATGTGTGTGTGAAAAACAAAAGCGCATCACGGTAGCATGAGATGAGAAAGGGATCTTCCACAGTTATACTCGCCAACAAGAATGACACTGACACTTGACACTTCTCCGATGCCTTTCAGCTGAGTACATTAGAGAACTGCACAAGGACAGAGTGTCTCAGAAAAGGTTGTGCTGAGAGACCAAGAAATTAGCTGGACAGATGAAAGTCATACAGACAACCCTTCTGTATTGGCTTTGTGTGGCAAGGTTTTGGTGGCAGGGGTGGGGTTTACAGGGGTGGATTCTGTGAGAAGCTGCTAGAAGCTTCCACTGTATCCGACAGAGCCAATACCAGCCAGCTCTAAGATGGACTCGCTGCCGGCCAAGGCCAAGCCAACCAGTGATAGTGGTAGCGCCTCTGGGATAAAATATTTAAGAAGGAAAAAAAAAACATTGCTGCGACAGACAGAAATGGCAGCTGGAGAAAGGAGTGAGAACATGTAAGAGAAATAACCCTGCAGACCCCAAGGTCAGTGAAGAAGGAGGGGGAGGAGATGCTCCAGGCGCCAGAGCAGAGATTCCCCTGCAGCCCGTGGTGAAGACCCTGGTGAGGCAGGCTGTCCCCCTGCAGCCCAGGGAGGTCCATGGCGGAGCAGATATCCACCTGCAGCCCGTGGAGGACCCCACGCTGGAGCAAGTGGGTTCCCGAAGGAGGCTGTGACCCCTTGGGAACCCCGCACTGGAGCAGGCTCCTGGCAGGACCTGTGGATCTGTGGAGAGAGGAGCCCACAGAGCAGGTTTTCTGGCAGGACTTGTGACCCCATGGGGGACCCACGCTGGAGCAGTGTACTCCTGAATGACTGCACGCCGTGGAAGAGACCCATGCTGGAGCAGTTCGTGAAGAACTGCAGCCCATGGGAAGGACCCACGTTGGAGAAGTTTGTGGAGGACTGTCTCCCGTGGGTGGGACCCCATGCTGGAGCAGGGGAAGAGTGTGATGAGTCCTCCCCCTGAGGAGGATGAAGCAACAGAAATAACGTGTGATGAACTGACCGTAAACCCCATTCCCCATCCCCCTGCACTGTTGCGGGGGGGGGTAGGTAGAGAATCCGGGAGTCAAGTTGTGCCCAGGAAGAAGGGAGGAGTGGAGGGAAGGTGTTCTGAGATTTCGTTTTATTTCTCATTACCCTACTCTGATTGATTGGTAATAAATTGAGTTAATTTTCCCCAAGTTGAGTCTGTTTTGCCCATGACGGTAATTGGTGAGTGATCTCTCCTGTCCTTATCTCGACCCACAAGCCCTTTGTGATATTTTCTCTCCCTTGTCCAGCTGAGGAGGGGGGAGTGATAGAACGGCTTTGGTGGGCACCTGGTGTTCAGTCAGTGTCAACCCGCCACACCTTCTTAAGTATTCCTGGGGCCAGGTGTGTGTGTATCTGCATCGCAGGCTTGGGGGTTTCTCCCAAAGCATTTGATTAAGAGCTTTCCAAGTTTAAAGTATCCCCACTATTTTTTGTTCACTGAACAGAGAAGATCAGCCCCAAATGCATGCATACTCACAGTGGGTAAATTTGCAGAAGGTATGAGTGGTGTTGAAACACAAACCTCCATGATTTTTGCTTTTGAGAAGATCCTTCTATATATCGAGATCTCGCTACTTCAGATATAAATACAGGTACAGATTTTCTACTGAGAGAGAGCAGGTAGCAGCAGAGAACTAGACCAGTGAAACTCCAGCCCTCCTTCGCTGACATATCCCATTGCAGTACACGTCTCCTGGCCATGCAACACAGAGGGAGCCATGTGCAGCGGCACTCGGCTGTACAACTTCAGTGTTACAAAAAGATTTTGCAGTAATTTTTCATCTCCTATGCTTGACAGTTGTGAATACAAGCTGCAAATGACAGCTCCGGTAGTAGGTAGTGCACCATTGTGCAGGTGGGGCTGATGTGCAGTGCTGCCTCTCAGGAGGGCAAGGGGACTGCCACAGGCTGTCATTCACCCCACCTGCCATGGGACAACTTTCTATTGAAAGATATTTGTAGAGAAGACTTCCATTTCATTGTCATCCTGTGCCAGTGTGGCTCTAACTTGGTGAATATACTGGAGGGCAGTGTTACCTTTTGAATTTGCATTTATAGAAACTTGGTTTATTCCTGAGAAAATGAATAGCAGTATTTCACATATGAAGAGGTTTCATGTGAACAAATGTAAAGCACTTTTATTGTCTTAAAGATCTGAAGTCACTTCTCCCCATCCTTCCCCCTGAAAGATTACAAATGCCTGTGAAGAGGACTGCAGCTAGCTGTGGTGGGATGTGAAGAGGCTGGCTGTGCACACAGGGCAGGCAGCATGTCCTTAAGGCATAGCTTGCTCAGGTAGCCTCTTCACCTCCTGGCTCAGTCACTTCACATCATACCTGTGCTGAGTCCTCTGCATTTCAAGCTTTGCTTGTCCCTGATGGGGACTGGGGAGTGATTTTGAGGCTTGATGCAGCACTAGCACCTAAGTGGGTGGCCCAGGGCTATTTAGGGAGCTAGAAGATAGACTGTAGATAGAAACCTGTGGTCCTGATCTAGTCACCAGAACCATCTGTTTTGCTCACAATAGCTGCCACCAATTCCTCCTTCAGTACTATCTACATGGTGTTTAAAATAGATTTAAATAGCCTTTCATAGACCTTTCATAGCCTTTCCAGACAACTCATCTTGTTTACTACCTTTATATGTAGATGTTGAGAAATTACATTTCAGTTGCCACATCTCCTAGTCTTTCTGCTCCTTTGCTGCCCTTCTTCCTCATAGCAAAAATGTTCTTTATATCACTTTCCAGAAGAGTATTCTCCATAAAAGAGTATTTTTGCTGCTTCCTCCAGGATGGTCCCTTTTGGGCAACACTATTCTTATGCTTATATTCTTAATTTCCTGCTCCATGTGCTGCTATATTCTCTTAGAGTGTCCCGGTGGCAATGTTGCTTGACAGTTCTAAAACTCAGCTTCAGGTGTTACTGCTTTCTGATAAATCAAGTTCCAAGCACATTCATAAGCATATCCTAACTGCACATCTGAACTGTGGGATTATCTTCCCCATTGCCCAACAATTCACATTTTAAGTACCTTGCCGAAGACTTTAGTTCTCGCTTTACTTTTTGGCACCAGCACCGCATGTGAGTGGCTGTGAGGTGAAATGTATACTGATACAGAGGGGTTGCACAAAGGCAGTATCAAAAGCCTGAGTCCCCTGAGCTTTCACAGGACCACAATTTAATCTAGGTGATTTAAAAGTGTTAGGCAATGAGGCTCTCAGCCCTGGCATGAAATTTATCCATGGTGATTAGGGCTATCATTTGGGCTATTTTGGCACATTAGGCACTTTCTAAAGCTAAATGAATCTCTCACCCCCATATAGCTCCACTCTGAATCTGCTCTGACCAGCTGCTTCTACTTACTGCCATGCAGACTGTCCTATTTATGCTTCAGTGTGCTCTGTTCTGTGTAGGAAATTATTTCTCTTCCATGGTAAAGAGTTTTTTGGTCTTGAGGTCTCATTAATGTATTGGTTCCTCACACACACACACACACACACACCCCCAACAAAGAATGCAAACCCAATTCCTCCTATGACAAAGCCCAAAATTAATATGAAAGCAGCTTTATTTTTATTGGAAAATGTAGAGGGGTGCAATATAACAGATTAGGTGGTGACGTGAAACAAATGGCCTAATTAATAACTCATCATTCCAGGGATTGTGTCAGCAGACATAGTTATTTTCTGTGGCATTTATTAATGAATTTGCTTGTGGCATCCACAGAAATATCTTGAACAATGAAAATTTTACTTTTTAACTGAATTCTCACACAGAACTTAAAGGCAGATACCAAAGGGGGGCATCTAGACTTATGCGGAAGAAATGCTGTGAGTTTCAGAGGAGTGTAAATGCAACCCTGAAACTCAGGTCGTTTCCTTATGGGGCCTTAATGTGATGAACTCTGGTGGAGAGAGTTGCCCACTCTGCTTTTCCCCACCCAAGGAGCTGTGGTCATGCCCAAGGATTCTTCAGCATGGGAGGGTTTTAGGGCATATTCTCTCTATCTGGTTCTTGTTATCATCATTGTTTCTTCTCCTGCCTCTGCCCATGGAGACCAGACTGCAGCTGAGCACTGTCCAGCCAGGGTGAAATAATAGTCATTTGGGAATATACAGGGTTCTTAATGAAGAGGGGCTTAATACAGAATTAACAGGCTATTAACTGGGGTATCCCATAAAGGTCATACCCAGCTCCCTTTATATCTTAAGGATAAAAGTGTACTGAATTTCTTTAAAAACACAGCCAAAACCAGTGAGGTTTGAGTATATCCCATCACAAATAATTCTTATTCCTACTCCTTATAATGACAGAGGATGCAAAGGAATGAGGAGGGATAAAGTTTATTCAGTTTTCTGGAGCTTGAAGATACAGATTCAATCTCTCATGTGAAATTAAAGGCAACAAGGTACATCAGCATTTTTGGAAATCTTTCTGCGGCCCCGATCCTCAGGACCACACAGGCATCTAATTCCATCTAAAGTCAATGGGAGCTGAGCATCAGTCTGAAGATTTAAACCTTAGATTTGTCAAAAGCACCCAGGGTACCAATTTCCTGTTAATACTGCATATAGCCTGGCTGACTTCCACAGAACACAATACAGTCTTGGCCGTCTACTGGCATGAAACATGGGGGTTGTTCCATTTGACACAGGCTGTATATGTCTATTAAACCTCTGTTCTCAGGCTGTTTCTTCAAGTGGTTATCAATGTGCCTATTTCAGTGCTCACAGGTTCTTCCCCTTGAAGTTACCGAGGGTATTTGTATCTGTGCGTGAAAGTGCTCGTGGAAACGGGAGGGACCTATCACAAGTTTTTTGAGGCATTACCATTCCAACTTCAAAAAGCTGGTAGCAATGTCAGTCATGAGGTTACCCAGGATCTGTTTTTTTTTTAAAGCACTGGGACCCTAAAGGGCTACAGTCAGCAGTGAACTCACAAAACCTATTTCTGACATGAACATTAACACAGAGAGATGAAAACTAGTTCAACATCAGCCTTGAATAAAGGAACATGACTAAACAGGAATACATTTTTGTTAGCAACCAGTTGTCTGTCCTACAGAAAGCAGAACATGCTAATATATGTAACTATAAAGACAGCCTCCAAAATATTTAAGTTCGTGAGCAGAGGTGTTGACAGTTAAATTGAACTTCTGGCAGGCATTTCCAGCTTGTGAGGGAGCAAACAGCAACTCTTCAGCTTTCAGAACACTTACCAAAGATAATAATTACAAAGCCACATAGTTTCAGAATGACTTTCATTTGTCAGGACAGTTAACAGCAGTGAGGAGCAAAGCCAAGAGAAAAGCCGACTGCTAGCAGTAAAATACTGACAAATCATTTGATGTAAAGTTGAGCCTTGCAGTATGACAGGAGAGCACAGGAGGTGCCATCTAGTCCCAGCAGGCCCACACTGAACCTCTTACAGTTGTCTGACCTGGGGAGGAACCAGGCTGTGCTGGGGTTGTACCAAGGAGTGTGGTACAGCCCTGGGGCACGATTTCCAGTCTGGTGGTGCCTCTTTCCCCCTTCATCCCTTTCCAAGTCTGAGTGGATATGGGTGGGACTCCATCATTGTTCCAGCCAACAGACTCAGAACATGTGCTTCATGATGCCAGGGAAAAGGGGAGAGAAGAAGGAGGTACCTAGGAGTAGACAACAGGGATAACAACCCCTGTGGGAAGGGAAGTGTCTGGGATATTATCCTCTTCTGCTTGACGGGAGCAGTAAGTGTATTGTTGCATGGGTTTGTCCACTTCTTGCCTTGGCACCCAGATCCAACCTCCTCCTCCTGCCGCCTTCCCTCCCGCCCTCTCCAGCCACCCCTCTGGCCTTATTTCTTCTATTCTGTAGCAAAAGTGGCTGTTGGCAACCAGTTATCCAGAGTCAGCACACCTCTTAAGTGGCCTTTTAACTGGTTCTCATTATAGCCACTGGAGCTTGCTGAATTTAACACAGGCTCAACAAGCCACCTCGCTCTGAAGGCATGTTTGCAAAAGCTGAACTTATAATACCAGCTCTGGGCTATGCAAATTTGGGATGCTGGTTCATTCATAAATGTTTTGCAAAGAGCTATCACTTATCATCTCTGTTAATTCCTGTGCAGAATAAACATTGTAGCTAAAAGGGTAAAGAAGTAGGTGAATGGATTTGGGTTAAATAGCACCTAGCAACGTACACTGGGTTCAGATACAATTTAGGTTGCTGGCTGAGTTTTGTTTTTTGAGTTTTTGCTTTTTAATTCAGCTAACCCAGAGCAGTGTTGGGGCTTTTCTGCTTTCTGTCTTGGAACAGATCCAGAAATAGCAAAATACATTGCAGAAGAGGCTGTTCACAGAGGAGGTCTGGGAGTACAGAAGCAGGAGAGAGAATTTTATGAGTGAGTCGGTTCATATTCATTTTCTGTCCTGATTATGCAGATTAAGAATGTTTCAATAAGCCTGTATTATTTGCAGTGCAGAAAGAAGACAGTCAGGATGCAGACCCTCTTGAGGTCTGTCTATCCACATATGAACAACACAGGCTACCCAGAAGATGTTACTCTTGGGAGTAACTCACAGCTATAGCAGCTGCCACCGACTACAGTAGCTGCTCAGCTGGGGAGACTACCATAACATTGACCATTATAACAGCAAAGGATATCACACGTTTATTGCCTAACATGCAGCTGAGAAAAGGGAATGTAAAAATCTTCTAGTTTTGCAGTCAAGCCACTGACTATCTCCAGTGCATCTTAGCAGATATAGCGTGAGGACAAAACTCCCAACAGATACTCTTGTCCAATGCTCCCCATATGGATGAGCTGCAAACAGAGATTTCTGAGCATCGGCAAAGTGTAGTGGCTTGTGTAACATACCACAGTCTGGCCATGATGTGGCTGTAACAGTAGAAGTATGTTGAGGAGTTACCCTAGTGCTTCCCTTTTCACACTTCAGTAAGTTAAAAGGAATATTAAATTGTCCAATCTCCATACTGTTATTCCTTTCTAGTAGTTCTGGAAGTGAATAGTACAGATAGATGATACCAGCATCGTGCTGGAGTGAGGTAGAAACTCTTCCGGTAACTGCCTGTCTTTAAAAAAAAAAAGTTTCAGCTTGCAGAGAATACCTGGCTTCAGAGCAAGTATAAACAAAGTTGGAAACTTGGTTCATTGAACAGATGTTAAGAAACATAAGGCAATTACAGCTCCCTTAACTCAGCCTTTTTGTGTTGGAAGCATTGTGGCATCTACAGAATTATTTATTATGGAGTTCTGTGGATGCAATGCAGTATGTGCTGCTGCTGCTGTACCATCATAAGTACATATAGGCAGACAGACCAACACATCAGATCAACTCTCCTAGGGTAGTTCCTAAATCTGAGACGTGTTCTAATATCTTGCCATTCAGTAGTTCTATATTTCTGAAGGGTTTCATAGATCTAATTTTATCCACAGAAGGCCAGAGTTATGAATGGTCAAACCTGTAATGTCTGTGGGAAAAAAGAAGAAAAAGAGGAAATGCCATTTCTCCCCCAGTCATGGATTCCTGGACATGTATGGAGGCCCTTGATGGTTCTGGGACTGGTCAAAGGTGATGCTGACAATGTTGACAGTTTTCTGGAAAAGCAGACATTCATTTGTGATGGGAATTTGAGGAGGTTACCTGTCCTATCATACAGATCTGTCCTTTCAGACACATTACCTTGTTTGTGGCAGAAGAGTAGGTAACAGTCATCAACTTCCTTGGTCCATATCAGCAAAATGAGTGTTTTTCTGTCATGATTTCTATCATTGACTAGATGAGTTTGGACCAAAGTCTAAAGAGATTGACTGAAAGCCTGGAGCATTTTGGGGAGTTTACTACATTTAAGCATTACTTTTGTTTTACTTTCTGTAGACCTTTTGCAAATGGAGGGGAGCATATCTGCAGAAAAATAAGGGGATGCAGACTCTGCACACCAAAACCTCTGTGCTTGGCACAGGCATAGAAAGATGCATTTTAGATACTGTACTTGGTCACATCTTCCACATATTCGTATTGTTTCTATCTGTTCTCACAGTTACTGCTTCCCCTCCTTAACTAACCTCACCAAGCTCTTGCCTTTGGGACTAATCCCGCTGTCTTCACTCATCCAGATAGTCATAACCCAGCACTGTATGATCCAGCCATCTCCCAGCCTCACTCACAGAGACCCTGTGGCTTTCTCTCCTGCACTAGGAAATAACGGGGTTTAGGGCAGGCAAATGACCATCCAGGCAAATTCCATGCAGGCAGTGTCCAGCCAGCCAAGTCCCCCTCTGTACTTGTGCTGGGAAGACCGATGTCAGACGTGCTCCACAGGGCATGTTTGAGCTGCATCTGAGCTTCCCTTTGTGGGTTTGTTGTCTGCATGACTGATGTGCCCGGTATCAAGACAGCTTTGGAGCCACCCTTAGCACACAGTGGGGATCCACCCTCTGGGCTAGAAGATCCTTCTCTTCTAATTATTTCTAGAGAATTACACAGATGAAGTGTACAGACATGATTAGACTTACCATGGATTTAAGGGGTACTTACGTGTTGCATGGTGCAGAGTAAACTTCAGCTGTGGGATACTACATTCTGCTCAAAATATGTGCAGCAAGAAAGGATCCTTTCCTTGTAGGGATGTAAAAATACCCCCTATCACTATAATCTAGTTGTGTAAACTCTCTGCATATGGAATTAGAGGACTGTATATATGGAAAGCTCAGGATTAGGATTGCCAAGGTCATACAGTGACCATAATATATGACCTATGAATTCTATTTGTTGTCCCATATCACTGTAATAATGCATTAAAAGTGTTTTCCCCCTTCCTCTCTTTCCCGTTTTCCCTTAATTCTCACATCATCCTGGTGTCTCCATATATGCAGGCTGGAATGTTTGTTCTTTCTAACTTCGTATCATGATGACATTGGGATTGGGACTCCACAGGCTCACACTGAAATAATTGATGCCATTTGCATTTCACATTCTAACAGCTTCATAACAAGATCTCTGTAGACTTGCACTGAAATTGTTTTCCCACTGAAGTCTTACAACACAGCAGCAATATAATGACATTTTAATGGGATCCCTATAGACTTGCCATGAAATTGTCAAGAGAAAATAGTGGTGATGTTAATTGAATTGGGAGCTAACATTGTTAAAATCAAATGTGAAAAGTAATTGCTCTGTGAGAAGAAATGCACGAATTTAGGTGCTGATCCTGCAAAGATATAAGCATGTGAATAATTTTGCTCATAGAAGCAATCCCCTTGAAATCTTCTTCTCTGGGGAACAAAGTTAGAACCCAGAAGAAACCAATTAATTTTGTCTTCTGCCTTCATATACAAAATGGCTAACCCAAAGACTGTGCCTCAACTGTGACATTTCCTATACACATTTGTGCACATGCTAAGCAGAAATTACCTAAAAAGCTTGGCACTTGACATCATACATCCTCTAACTATACACAAATACAGTAACAGTTGCTTAGCTGGAAAAGCCCTTGGGTAAAACCATATTCATAATCAAGTTGCTGGGAATTGTGTAACTGACTTTAGCAGAGCTAGCATGTTATTCCCAGTATCACCTTCCTACAGATCCCAGACACAAAGCTCAAACATGCGCCTGTGTTTTCTGAGATGTAAGAATGTATTTGAGTGAAGATTTTCTGTTATTTCTGGTGTGATAAGAGAGAGAAAATTGCTTTAAAAATGAACCTTGCAATTCTCACGTCATCATGTGAGTGTCAGACTTTGGAGTTCAGTTATTTCAAATTTCAAGAGACTGCTGGAGTGCACAATGCCACCTGACTGTGGAAAACAGGGTGAATGTTCTGACCTTACTCCCTTGCCTATAGCATTGTGTGTAAGAATTACACTACCATCTACTGACAGTTTTCTAGTTGGTCAGAAAACAGTCAAAGCACAGCCAAAAATAATCCCACCCGATCAGAACGACCTAAAACTGTTACGTCCAACATACCGAGTTCTGTCTGGAAATAAAGTGGGTTTTTTTATTGGGGATATTTCTGAGAGCACTTCCTCATAAGCAGAGCTGCATGTCAGGAGGAGGTAAGAAGATCAATACAGAAAACAAACCATTAGCAATGATAAATTATTCCCCTTTTCTCAAGAGAAGCCTAGACTCATTGATCCATCATGGAATCCATGCAAACCTACTCCTCAGATGAACAAAAGGCTGAACAATAGTGTCCTGATAGGTGGCCTGATAACTCAGGAGATTAGTGCAGGGCTGCTGGGTGAGCTCTGGGCCAGGGGTTCAACCTGACTTATGGAAATCAGATCAGAACATTCACCATCAACTTCAGCAGAAGCGGGAGACATTTTTATGTCAGGTAAAACCAAAACTAGGAACTGACTTTTTAGGGAACAATACAGAAAACATTATTATGTCTGGGTTTGAATTCATGATTCATCTGCATCTCAAATATTGCATGTATTTCTGGCATTTCTTCATACCAAAAAAGGATGCAGTTTATCTAAAGAAGAGAGAGAGAGGTAAAAAGGCTGATGAGAAGCAGGAAATGCCTTCTGTTTAAGGAGAAATTGAAAAGACCCTTAGTTTGTGGTAAGGACTGTAAAATGGAGGAAGTCATAAAGAAGGTGAAAAGTGTATATGTATTCACTATTTCTAACATCACAGGGACACGGAGACACCCAATGAAAATAATTGCCAAATATAAAACCGAGTGAAGGAAGCCATTTATTCACACAACACATAACTAAACTGTGGAACTCATTGATGCAGGATATGGTAGATAGTGAAACCACAAAGGAAGTCTGAAAAAGAATATATGCCCTCATGGAGGATAGGGCCACTGGCAGGTTTTAAAAATGATGACCTGGATGCAACACTGAGATCACAAATTCCCTTATCCAGAGGTGAGTAGATGAACAAGGGAGAAGAGTAGTATGTACCTGCCCTAACTCCTATACTCTTAAGCATTCATTGGAGTTCCCAGTCAGGGGACTTAACTAGATGCACTCTAGATGCTGTGGTGGGACTGAGCACAGCTGATCTCAAGTCTTACAGACTGTTAGGTGAAATAAGTCAGCAGTCCCTCAGCACTAGACAAGTTGTCTCCTAGTCAACCCACTGCTCCAACCAGCACCTCTGCGCCTGTTAGTTCTATTTAAATAGTGAGGACTTCAGAAAGCAGAATGCCTGACTGGCATCAGGCTCCCACATACGGACTCTTCAGATGGTCTGGGAGCAGCCTGGTGTGGCAGGGAGATTCTCCCTATGATGTTTGCTCTGTAACCAAAGAGAGCGTTTCAAGCAGAATGTTTATCAGGCCATTACTCTTTCCCAGTCACTATGTTCCTTGCAGACTAGACATTCAAGTGCACAGTGCCAGCACTTACCTAATGGATTCTGAATTGTCATTTTAATTTTTAGAAATCCTATAATATTATTTAGGAAAACTATTTGCCTTTTGGCTTCGCTTTACAACTGGGAACAAAACCAGACAGTGAAGCCAGCCAGCCATGGCCCCCCTCAGACTGCTCCTGAAATGCTTAAAGATGAGCACATCCGACTAGCTCAGCTGTGCTGGAACTCCTGGCCAAAGAGATCTACTTATTATAGGGTGTGATTGTCAAGTTACTTTGGTGGCTTCACTGCTGCAGTGCAGAAATCCTGGGTGGTCCCTGAGGCCATCATGAGCGCTCTGCACCTGGGGCTGCAGAAAGTATTAAGAAGTAAAGCATACACATGCCTGGCTTGGTGGACTGTGACCAGTTGGTCCAAAGTTGTGGGAACCACCGAGCAAGCTGTAATCCTTAAGGGGCGAGAGTCCACTCTCATGTATTCAGAGAGAAACCCATAATTATTTCAGCTGAAACCAGATCAGGCACCAGAGCTGGACAAGGGACAAAACATTAAGTTGTTTCATTTCATTCTGACCTCTTTTTATGGCAATAACTGCTAAAAGGAAAACAAATGTTCGTAGCGATCTGCTTTGTTCTGCCTTTACATGTGGAGCACACAAGGGGCCTTTTCATGCAGAAAAAATGCATAAATCACTCCCCTAGTTTTACTTATGGGAATGCAGCATTTTCATATTAGAGAAATACAGCCAGTAACGAGATGCACAGACATCTGACAAAGAAGAGCAGGGATTTCAGAAAAAAAAAGGAGAGATGATTTAGATATTAGCCAAAATGAAGCAGGAACCTCATGAGGAAATGTGACTACAGGAATTATGCAGAGAAAGCATTTCATGTCTATATATATATAGGGCCAGATTCTCAGCAGCTCTAAGTAGATGTAGCCTTACTCACTCACTTTCAGTGAGATATACTACAAGAAGTCAGTTCTGTGATCATCATGGGATCATCTAATTACTGGCTGCTTCATTACCCCTCTTCCTCTTTTTTTTGGTGCTAATTTTACTGGTGATGAAAATATACCCAACAGAAAAGTATTTTTTTATTGTTTTTTTACAGGGCCAGTTTCCGTTGGAACAGTGAACCATCAAACACATTAGGTGATGCAGAAACACTAATGCTGATGCAGGGAGGTAGGTCGAACACCTGGAAAGTATGAGAGAGAAGGTGGAAGCAGCTCACAGCTAAGCCAATAATATAAGGGCCTTCCAATATTCACCAGCTGGGGATATAGTGCTATGGATATAGCAGTTTGAGCAAGAAAACAGCCACAGTAAAAGATCAAACCAAATTATTTTGAGGTACAATCAAAGTAGCATGATAACGTCACATCATTTCTGTATTGTCCCAATTAAGAGACCTAGATATTTTCTTCTGATCAGACATCAGCTATGTCAGACATTGTAGGATTGCAGTAAATGACAGCAGAGCAAATCTTCATTTTTATTTCAAATACTTTGAAAACAGTTTTATTATACTTATAGTTGATCAAACCATAAAACTTATTTTAATAGAAGTAAGCTGTGTTTATTTTAAAGTGGGTTAAATATTTTTTCAGAATTGGTTAGTAAAATACTAGTATGCTAGGAAGAACAATGTTTGTAATAAGTTTTCAGTAATAGTTTTGTTAAAAAAAATTAGAAAATGTGATTATATAGTGAGAAAGTATATATAATGTGAAGCTGTAGGAAAAAAAGCTTTAAAACCAGCTCATATTTCACTAAACTAGCTAGAAATGCTAGACTTGCTAGAAATGGTTCCAGCTTCACTAATCAATGAGAAGGCTAAAAAATGCTCATTTCTGGTAGACTGCACCCAGTACAGCTGTTTCACAGCACTCCCTTGTCTACAGTCTGTTACCTTTGAGTATTTCCTGTAAATCTTTTGGGAAAGAATTTCAGTTTTGTTTCACCTTTGTAGCTTGTCTGAATGGTTTGGTCCAAGATCTATGATAAGGTTGCTTAAAAGCTACTGTCCAACAGAACTGCAACCATGACATCTTAACAGAGGATTTATAGATAAGCATGTTACAAAATAATCTTATGTCTTTTGTTCACAGGATGCTGTTTTCCCTCACTAAGGCTCATGCAGCACATAGGGTATAAAAATGAGAGAGAAGCATTCTCAAAAAAGTATGGCAGGTTCATCATATGTACTAAACTGCTTATTAGAGTCAAATTTTGATATGGACATTTTCATCACAGAAACTGATTGGGAAAACTCTTCAGGGGCATTTGTGCATGCCCTTGCTCCAAAAGGCTAAGCATCTAGGTCCTGCCTGTTCTACACCTTCTTACTAGTTGATGGCAAGTCTGAGTTGCAATATGTTATGTGCTCATATACTACACAGTTAAGACTCATGAAATAACTACATCAGACAGTCATGGTTTGCCTCTGCCAAAGACCTGCAGTGGTACTTTGATGACTTCCCTTAGGCCGGCTGTAACCCTTATTTCCTCAAGCGGAAGAATCTACTCACTGTGTCTATTCTGTGAATATTTTGACTGGTCCTTCAGTGCTCTAGCTCTCCAGATGCAGTAAAACATCCCAGATGAAAAGTTTTGTGTAAATAGCATGTACAGATATCCTCTGGGGAAGAGTACAAAGGGAGGTCTCCAGATTTCCCCAGAAGGCTCTGATAGAAACGTGGCAAGGGAGCAGAGAAATATAGACTCATCTCCTGGTAGTTTATTTTGTTGCGCTGTGAAAAAGGCCAGTATATGAAAACATAGATGACATCCTTGCCCATGCCACTGAACCTCTAAATGAGCTGCATAGCTACAGGGGCTATGTATACTCTATGCGTCAGCTGTGCAGTCCTCCAAATATCTTGAAGACCATATTGCTCCCAAGACCTACCTTCATATCTGTATCATTGCTCTACAGACACAGGTGCCTTTAAATTCCTTCTGCCCCCTAAATATGTACCAGAGGGGTCTCTTTGGGGAATGCTAAATTTCTTTGTCTGTCTGGTGTCTACCACTTAACATTTTCAAAAGGCCTTTGAGGTCACCAGACCAATCTCCCTTAAGTGTGCAGGGCCAAACCATGCTTCAAATTAGGCCGTGCTTAACTATTCATTAGGGGAGAACAGGATACTACTTTCCAGGGAAAGGATTTAAGTTTCACATGAGTTGCTCATAAACTCTACCTGCTTCTGAGAATAAACTGTGTAGATGGGCTGCTTCTCTGATCGGGAGTCATGTCTGAACACCAAATGTACTCAGGGTGGCTGTTGTGTAAGGAGAGGAAAGTGAGGAAGAGAGCCATGGTCGGCCTTAATTTTGTTGGAAGAGGGTGTGATGGGTTGACCCTGGCTGGATGCCAAGGTGCCCACCAAAGCCGTTCTATCACTTCCCCTCCTCAGCTGGACAGGGGAGAGAAAAATATAACAGAAAGCTTGCGGGTCGAGATAAGGACAGGAGAGATCATTCACTAATTACTGTCACGGGCAAAACAGACTCAGCTTAGGGAAAATTAACTCAATTTATTACCAATCAACCAGAGTAAGGTAATGAGAAATAAAACGAAATCTCAGAACAACTTCCCTCCACCCCTCCCTTCTTCCTGGGCACAACTTCACTCCCGGATTTCTCCACCAAGCCCCCCCAGTGGCACAAGGGGGACGGGGATGGGATTTACGGTCATCACACGTTATTTTCTGCTGCTTCACCTCCTCAGGGTGAGGGCTCATCACACTCTTCCCCTGCTCCAGCGTGGGGTCCCACCCACGGGAGACAGTCCTCCACAAACTTCTCCAACGTGGGCCATTCCCACGGGCTGCAGTTCTTCATGAACTGCTCCAGCATGGGTCCTTTCCACGGTGTGCAGTCCTTCAGGAGCACACTGCTCCAGCGTGGGTCCCCCACAGGGTCACAAGTCCTGCCAGAAAACCTGCTCCAGCGTGGGCTCCTCTCTCCACAGATCCGCAGGTCCTGCCAGGAGCCTGCTCCAGCGCAGGCTTCCCACGGGGTCACAGCCTCCTTCGGGAACCCACCTGCTCCGGCGTGGGGTCCTCCATGGGCTGCAGGTGGATATCTGCTCCACCGTGGACCTCCCTGGGCTGCAGGGGGACAGCCTGCCTCACCAGGGTCTTCACCACGGGCTGCAGGGGAATCTCTGCTCCGGCGCCTGGAGCATCTCCTCCCCCTCCTTCTTCATTGACCTTGGTGTCTGCAGGCTTGTTTCTCTAACATGTTCTCACTCCTCTCTCCAGCGGCTGTTTCTTACTGCCTCAATTTTTTTTTCCTTCTTAAAAATGTTATCACAGAGGCGTTACCACTATCACTGATTGGCTCGGCCTTGGCTGGCGGCGGATCCGTCTTAGAGCCGGCTGGTATGGGCTCGCTCTCTCTCGAACAGAGGGGAAGCTTCCAGCAGCTTCTTACAGAAGCCACCCCTGTAACCCCCCCCCCCGCTACCAAAACCTTGCCACACAAAACCAATACAGAGGGTCATATGTGACTGCAAAAATTGACTAGAAAATCTTGTAGCCTGAGTGAGCCCTAAAATAAGACAAACATATTTCACATGCACAAAGGAGGAGAGGAAAGCACTGCTGTATAAAGGATGATTTGCATTCAGATTCAGTCACTATACCAACCAGGATGTGGCATCCTACCTCATAATGGCAGTCCTGAAGATTTAAAATAAGTTTACCTTTAAATGACATACCAAAGCTTTAACGGAAACCTGTATTTGATTCAAATTACTCATGCTGTGGTTGTGTAAACACGCATCCTTCTTTATATGGGCTTGATCAAAACTGGCAGGCAAAATACAAAGGACAGTGTCAATTAAACTCTATGGGTGGAGAGGAATCTATGAAACATAAACAAGAAGTAGCAGTATGTCAGGGATTCTTGCCATCTATTTTTTAGTGATGGTTGATGCGTAGTTCAGGTGGACACTTCACCCATGAAGTGATCCTATAATCAGATTCACACAGGAAATGCATCATTTTCAGGCATCATGTGTCTGCTCTCCCTCAAGATAAAGCATGCTGGGAAAGCACGGTTTAAATAATGTGGATGTCACTTGCTGAAGCTAAATCTTGCTATCTGCAGCTTTCTCCATTCCTAGGACAGGAAAATCACTGCAGGTGCCACAGGCAGATACCTCACTGAGGCAAATGCTGTGATTTTAATGCAATCTACAGGAATGTTTACTCACCATATCCATAGCTTAGTTTGGCTAAAAGCTGTAGCTCAGTTTTTTTCTTGCAGTTCCCTGGTGGGATGGAAGAAAGTTGTCATGTGGACAACTGGACACTTTCACATGTGTTTTCAAATAATCTTTGAGCATGTAAGTAGAGAGCTACCTACCCACTGGTTTTGGAGCTAAGTGCCTAGTGCCACAGTTGTAGTAGAGGTAAATCACTGTTCTCCAACAGATGTCAGGGTGCTGTGACTCTCTAGGGACACTCACTCAGGCATCCTGTGCAATAAAAAATAGCATCCATGCATTTTCCTGAATAGGGGAGTAAGCACTGCAGACTTTAATACACGGAAAATCTCTGTGCACAAATATATATATTTGTATGTTTATATATATATATGCATACATGTATGTTTTCCTACTAGGAAAACAACCAACTGCTTTAATAAACTGCTTTCATTCTAAGATAATAATCACTCTTGCATGCATATGTGCACACACACAAAGGGATAGAGACAACTGGATCTCTAAATAGAAATGTACATGTTCTGGCTGTTTTTGGCTTTGCTTTTCTCTCCAAGCCTCCCAGGCAAATGGCAGCAAGGCTCTGACTCTTTCCAAGAGAGCCTCCTGAGGCTTCTTCGCCCAAGTTCAGGCCTCTCACAGGGTGCACACTGAGCTGAGCTACCTAAAAAATCTGTCCTGCACCCTTTCTGGCGTCCATGCTGCATATGTGAACAAGATTATGTTACCTTCTTGAGGTAGGCTAAAGAGTTATGTCATGTATTTAAGGGATATCAATAGTGCATGTGAAGTGTGAGCACTCCTGAAAGCAAAAGGATTGCATTGTGACATGAAATGTGATAGGAAGCACCAGCCTCAGGTTTCCTTAGCCCCAGTGAGCAGTTTAACAAGGCTTCATGATGCATGTCACCTCTCCTGCCATGCCCGTAGGACACGTTGTGTGTCTTTATTCCTTGTGCATACTATACTGCCTCATCTGTAATTATAAATATATGTTTAGTGTCACTTCAAAGCCTCCCCTTGACAGGGGTGTTCCCTTTTCAGGGATTTTGAATCTCTGACATTCCTTCTTCAGAAACTCCAGAGCAGGGTGTGATAGCCTCCTACTGACAGTTACCTTTGTTCTCTGGTTTCTGCCAGAGAAACCCCATTGCAATGCAGAGGGAAAATTGACTTTTGTCTCACCCACTGGACATGCATTGGCTTCTATAACAAGAGGCCAATTTATATGCTTGGCTGTTTTTTTACCTGGAAGATATATAATGATGGGTACGGAGAGTGGATTTGTAAGACATGAAAAGGTTAGCAGTAGTTTTGACTTTCTACCAGGTAAGTCTGATGAAGAAAAAAAGCTACTCCTGGCTGTGCTTGTTCATTGCATATATTTTATACAGTCCAGCCATGGAAGCTGAAACTTGGCTAACCCAGTTATTCCTTTTGTGGCATTTTCCTGCAAACTGGCCATTTTTTAAGATGTATCCATATGTCAGTTTATTATATTATTATATTACAGTACCATCTAGAGGTCCCAACTGGGATCAGGGCTCTGCATAGTAGATGCAGCATGCATTTGTCTTCTGGGAGATAAAGTATACAACCTGAGTAGATATGAGAAAAGAAGAATTATTATCCCTATTTTATAAATTTCATAACTGTCCCTATTTTATAAATTTTGCATACAGTAAAATGCATACAGTCAGAAAAGGAATGCAGATCTGCCAGGTCTGTAATTTTGGATAGGACTATACTGCTTTTAAAAATAGCCTGCTGCCCTACATAGATTCCACCAGGATCTACTGGATTTCTGGCTGTCCAGCAGCCATCAAGAACTCCCAGACAAAAAGGCTGTTGTGCAGATCAGCACATCGCAGACACAACCAGTTACTTCCTTTGGACTGGCCAAGAGCTATGGAAATAAGAGACAGAGCTGGGATGTGAACAAGGTCTGCTGAGTGTTAATCACAAGGCTCTCCTGCCACCTTAATGTTCATGGGTCATAGTCACCCAAAAATGAGAAAAACATTGTCTGGCAAACTTTCATCTTATTTGTAAGGGGCTCACATTTCTAAAAGACTTTTAATCATGTAAGATTTATGAAGATGTTTCTGAGAGGGTGAGCTTCCAGACCTTTAGTCATTGACCTAAAGAAAGTGTTTTCATAGACTTCCTATGAAAATCCCGCAGTGTAATGTCACTGAAGACAGCATTACTACAAACCTGAATTCATGGCAAATTCAGGCCATGATTTGGAATTCCTATAGGGAGCTAGAATCCATAAGGAATTTTAAATACCTTTACTCAGGCAGGTTGAGCATTATCCTCCAAGAAGGTGGCAAGGCAGTAGTTGATCCTAATGGAGGTAAACTAATACAGTAAGTTTGTACAAATGACCAGACCCAAATTGCCTAATTTAGGCACAGCAGCACTTTAACTACAAGCCACTTTAGCTCCAGGAAGATGATCTAAATGAGTCGGATAGACCAAACGTACACTTAATAGAGGGAGGTAGGAGTCTCTGAATGGCAATCCAGAAAGCTGGTGTGTTGGGTGGGACCTGTGAAGAGGCAAATTACAAAACATGCTAGATGCATGGGGGGAGAGTATCTGAAAACTTTTCCTGCTTCAGGACATCAGATGCTTTCATTCACCTGGGAATTAGAATGCTTTGCTGAGATTATGGGTGAAGAGGGATGTCAGCACCAAAAAAAAAAAAAAAAGGTAGAGAAAATGTTAGATCTTAATATTAGGGCATGTGCATAAAAAGCAAAATGTCCCCAGGACATTACCAAGTTGAAGAGGTGTGACTCTATGTCCCAGAATCTACCCACAGTCTGGCATTCATACCAATGCCACATTCCTCCCTCCTGTTGAAAATGGCTTGCTGCATGGCTGAGAATGCAAAAGGCACAAGGCCACAAAGGATGGCAAGAGCAAGGGCAGTCCCACACTAAAGCCATAGTGCTCAGCTAGGACGGCAGAGCCCTAGCCTGCCCATCGCTCCTGCCTGTCCCTTCCTTTCTAGCCCTTTTTCTGCTCTGTTAGCACATACAGAGCCTGACAGTGTGCTTTGATGCACAGCATGGAGGTGCCTTGAGGGTCTAGCTGTGCTGAAAAGCAGGCAACCTGGGCTTTCTTCTGGGACTTCAATACTTCCCTGAGCTAGGCTGTCAGGATCTAGTTCAAAGAATCTAGACTGGCATTTTTTTAAGTGGTCAGAGTAACAGAAGTATTTATACTGCAGTAGGGTTGAGCTATCATGTGCCTTAGGTTTTCTGAACTCCCTCTCAGCTCCACATGTCTGTTGATGGTGTTGTCACTTGATACTTCCATCTTGGATTTAGATTGGCACTGAGCTACAAAGTTCACCTCACCTCCTAGTCAAATGCCTCACTAATACATGATGTAATATAGGCATTAGCTCTAAAAAACCCTATCCTCCCAGCTTTAATGAAGATTCAAAACTGTTGGCCACATGATAGAAGGAAAAACGTTGAGTATTGAAAGAGAGACAGCAAATATTTACTTCAGTCTGTGCCTCTGCCCAGGCTTTGACAGTGTGTAGGACAAAACATGTCTTGGAGATATTAATTCCATAGGAAAACATGGTCTTTCTTTTGGTCTTGTGGCAAGAGACATCCAAGACTTTGCAGTCTAGCATCCTGCATTTGTGTCAGTTGAGACTGCAACATTTCAGAGGTTTCACATTGTGACACTTTGTCTTACCTGCTTGTATTTGAATCCAGCAAGAACTGTCAATGTTCAGCCCTTCTGCTAACAGATGCTTACATACTCAACCCCCCTGAACTGTGTCTTGACCAATGGACTGTATTGCCTGGGGGTTTTTTGTAAATGTGAAGGATGTTTTGTTACCTGTCATCTAGTACGGTTTTATCGGTTACATGTAATCTCATTTCTGTCTATCTACTAACAAGGTGTCCAAGACCTCTTACATATTTTTAAGCAGCCCTTGTTCATCTGTTAAGGGTGCTAAGTCAAACTTTAAGTGTGAAGAGGAAATCTGTTCCTTCTGTTATTGCACATCAGGGTATTTAGGGCCATCTGCTAACGCTGACTATATTGGCATGTATTTAAGAAATGTAGCATAGCTACATGTCCACTCTTCCCTCTGGACTGGGGCGGGCTCAGAGCACACAGGAGTGAGGAGGGCATTAGAGGCAAGAAAGGACAACAAATTCTCCATGCTGGACCCAGATCTGACCTCATTAGATCTATGGAAAGCTTGAGCAAGCTTTGTTGTTAAAAAGTTGTTTTTCTAAAAAGAGGGCAGGGCAACTCACCACTAAGGTAAAATCTCATAGGATCCTGACAATTTAAGATTTAGAAAAGGAAGAAAATTAGATGTTATGATTAATTTTTCATAGGAAGTGAGACTGATCTTGAAGAAAGTAATTCCTTCAAGTTTCTATGGCCCAACACCACAGATGCTGTATTTTGCAATATCTGTCTTTAATGAAAGAAGGATGGTGCTAGACTCTTGTCACCTTTGTGACTCTGGACCTAAGGTCCTAAGACTTCTGGATAGCTGGGCTATGGGGCACTCAGGTCTATTCAAATTGCCTGTAAGAACAAACTCCAGCAGCTGGCTTCATGCCATCATACCTGCCCTAGTGGAGGCTAAATACTGTGTTGTATGACTGACCTACATATCACTACAGAAGAGAAACGTTCCCTGCTACAGTTTCTGCCAAGTGCTATAGAGCTCTGATTGGACAGATGACTGATGGCAAATGCACTCCTAATAAAGCCAATGCCATTAAGTTAGAAAATGAGGCTGCTGTCATGTGTGAGTAGTGGCAGAAGCATTTCTAGCTTAACAAGGTCTGACAGGACCTCCTCAACATGGTCAAATGAAATCAATGTCAACACCTAATCAGTAAAACAGGTAATGGATTTTTTTTTTAAAATTTAACCACAGCTGCATTAGCTCATTTGGAAAGAAGGAACATGTGACTTCTACAGATAATGTAAAATATTTTAACAGTTGTCACATTTGCTAGGTTCAAGGAGAAGCTGCTTTAACCTGAACAGCTGAGATGTGTACTGCAGCATGGTGGCAGAATGTAGGGCACATCACAAATCCATAGACAAAGGAATTTTCAAGCTTTATCAGTCACTGCCTGGATTTGCATAACAGGTCGGCTCAATGAAATATACATGAACAGCATCTGTTTCTGCTTTTAAGACCACAGTGTGCAATGTCAACCATCACCCACTGGATAGGCACTGGGTGATAGGATGAGAATCCAGCATTTCAATGAGCAACAGAGAAAGTATTTGCTGTTGTTCCTGGCAAGCTAGTGAAACAGGCTGAAAGGAGTGTGGACAAATGGCCCGAACTCAAGTTTTCTTAGGCTCTTAAGAGTAAATTAGAGAAGCTAGAACCATAGCTAACAATCTCAGATAGAGACTGGATAGTGCTATAGCTCTTCTGCACATACATGATTACTATAATGGAGTAGAATAAATCCCTTGCATTGGGGTCTAGTCACTGCCTAACTCATGGAAATGAGGCAGGCACTCACAGGGTGCTGACACAAGAGGGTTCTTGTGCCTCTTTTTGCAGCACCTGCAATGTGTCAGGCCAGGGCAATGGACTGGGTGGATGCTTAGTCAGATACAGCGTGCCTACTCCTGTGTTCCTAAGAAAAAAAGCACTTTGGAAAACAGCTCTGAGAGTCACCACCTAGCTAGACTGGAGGTGCTGACCCTTCTCACCTGAGAAAACGGGCAGCATTCTGCACTAAACTGCATTGGGTTCCTGACCGCTCCTTCCCTCCCTGTCCTAAGGTTGCCCCTGTGTCTTCCCTCTCCAGTCCCCAGTGCTGCAGTGCTGGCAGCAGGTCCTTTTCCCCAGCGCCCCCTGCCCCCCCTGTTATAACAGGCTCATGCCTCACCACTGGACCAGAAAACCTGTGAGGCCAGCTTCACTTTCACACTGGTTTAAATGAGGAGTGACTCCGCTGAAGTTGATTCAGTCGACAGCGACAGAACCGGAGGAGACAAAATGAGAACCGGAGCCCTTTTCATCACAGCTGCTACCGAGAACGGCTGGAGACATGTCGAGCGCAGGCAATGTGCAAGCCTGAGGCCTTCGCGGGCGAGCTCCCCTGCGGTTATTAGTCTGCTGTGTCTAAGTAATATGGGGACCAAGTGTTTTGAACGTACCACCTTTGCTACATTTTAATGGATCTTCAAGCATCATAAAGTATCGTTCTGTCATAAAAGATGGTCTTTATTAATAGACCCGGAGAATGGGAACCGCGAAGTTTTTCTTCTTCTTTAAAATAGCACTAATAATCAGTTCCCAGCCATCCGTCCCTAAGATTGAGAAGCTCTCATTATCTTACTCCTGCGCCTAACAGCGCTTGGAAATGGCTGAGAAACGCTGCTCTTTCTCCCGTAGCCTCTAAAACAGCGTCAAGTGTTCATCGATGTCTCCAATTACGTGCTATGCCCCTCGCCGCCGAGTCCTTGGGCTGCACCCAGGAGCGCACGGCAGCGCGCACGGCAGCGCGCCCGCCCGCCGCCGCCGCGGCCGCGCCAGCAGGTGGCGCCGCGGCCTCAGCCTGCGCCGGCGGCGGCGCCGCCGCCCGCCGCCGCCCGCCGCCGCCCGCAGGTACCGGCCCGGGGCGGGGGAGCGGGCGGGGTCGCCCCCCCCCCCAGTGGGGTCGCCCGCGGCTCGCGCTGTCCCCGCTCCGCTCGCGGCGGGGGGGGCGCCCACCGGCCGCCGCCGCCGGGGCGTGCGAGAGGGGCGACGGCGGGAGGGGAGGGCGCCGGGTGCGGCTGCCTAGCCGACTGGGAGCGAGGGACGTGTGACGGCCTGGGTTTCACCGTGACGTCTGGGGGAACGGGTGGGTTAGGAGAGGGCTGACTTGGCGGGAACGGGTGGGTGACGCGGCAAATATTTGCATTATGTATTTTGTATGAATACTTTTCACGCCCACGTGTGTTATTTCATGTCACGTGCTGTGAAAGCGGCCGTTGAAGGAACTGAGGAGGAAGAAGAACACCGTGGCACGGACGGGTCTGCTGGAGGAGCAAACGCTGAGGCTCCTGCGCAGTCAACGTGCTCCGGCCAGTATGAGGACGCTGGGACCGGTTCACTCTTCCCAAGCTACGGCTGGAAGCAGTGGAGTAGCTCCAGACACAAGGGACCCCAGCCTACAGCAGGCTGAGCATGCATCACCTGGGGCAGACAGGGACCCTTCTGTAAGTAAGTGGTCAGGGGAGCAGCTCCACAACTGCAGGTTTCAAGGCTCAAATGGATTTGGAGACCGATGGCCCTTGTTAGTATGCTTGGAGAAGTGGAGAATGGGTACAAAATCTAGTGTTAGGTGGCACGGGTCCCCTCGCAGTGTGGTCTGGAAGTCAGGCCAGCTACACAACAGGCAAACAGAAGAGGCACTTAAGAGGGGATATTGACCAGTCTGGCCTGTAACCATGGCAAGTGGATTGCTATTTTTTATGGAAGCTGAAGAAATGAAATTGTTTGGGTAGGTGACAGAGAGTGAAGGAGGGATTAATTGGTGCTAGAAGAGAAGAGACTAGTTCTTGGTACAAGTGAAGACCATTTTGTTGTAGTATGTTGATCAGAGTTGACGTCTCCTCTGTAACACGCCAGCTGAACCCAATAAAAGATTTGCTTTATTTTGCTCTTGATGCCCAGATTTGATAACCCTGGGGCTCCATCCAAATTCTCTGCAAGTACCCTGCCTACCATCAACACGTTTCCCATCTTTCTAACCTGTGATTTCTGGTTACTCCAGATGGTGTAGGTCTTTGAAGTGAGGGGAGGGGTACTCATCATACCTCAGACCTCACCCATTACTCTGCGAGCTGTCCAAACTCCCATGCTGATCATTTCATGCTCGCCACCTCATGCTTCTCAGACAGTGCTGCCTGTACTTCCAAAGCTAGTGCTTGCGGGCAAGAGAGGAACAGGTGAGTCCTGCTCTGTCCACTGTCTTTGCCCTCTTTATGTCATGTGGCTAAATGGGGAACACTCCAATCCAGAACCTTCTGTGCTATTCCAGAGTTTTTTGAGCTCCCCTCTTTCTCGAGAAGGTTGTCCACTTCCCTCCTGTGGGAGGATGACTGGAGGGCTTATCGCAGCCTACTCTAAATTGGACATTAAACAGCCACTTCATTTTGAGATCAGTACCTTAAGAGAAAACCACTGATGTTGAGAGGAATGGGGTGAGATCCTCACCACAACAAAAGAAAAATATTTAATACAGATCTCATCAAGAATTTGTTTCCCTTCTGTCTCCAGGAATTTGACCTTTCTTGATTCGATGATTCTGTATTTTCAGATAGAAAATTATTGTTATTGTGAATTCCTCTTAGTTCTGACCACAGCAGGAGTTTTCCGCCTCTAGGTTGCCTTGCTGACTGTATGCAACCTGCCATGGATGTGTATCCAGCCTTGTCCTAGAAGCTCCAGGGGTCCTCTCCCTAATATGACATCAGTCGTGTGAGGGGAAAATGCTGAAATCCTCTAGGAAAAACAGTGACCAGGAGTGGTCTGTGACAAACCAATTCATTCAGTCAACAGGCTGCTCCTTTCTTGGGTTGAAATTGCTCCAGGAAAAAAAAGGAAAAATACAAGTGACCGGGAGTGCACTAGATGAATTATCCCATGTGAGAACGTTCCCTCTCTGCCATCATCCTTCCTGGCTGCTCCTCACACCTGAGGCTAAAAATGTGTTCTTATTTTATACTGCATATGCAATAAACTCATCACTTCAGGGAAGCATTGGACCTGTTTTGCATGTGCAAACTGATTGCAACAGGGCTGTCAAGAAAGAATCCTGACATGGAAAATTAATAATTCATTTTCCTATGTAATCACAAAACTAGATGATGAAAGAGGTACAGTAACTATATGTGTATTTTATTAGATTGTTTCATAGTGAAATCTTACCTGGAAATTAATTTTAAATTACTGAGAGCATGCATGAAGTTGGAAAGGTGCCTGAATGGCTCTGAAAAAAACCATCCAGTTTAATGGTAGTATATCAAATCAAGAGAGGAGCATTTAATGAGAGCAGTATTTGACATCATCTTTGACATCTTCATTAAGAATCAGAGGGAATACAATACATATCACTGACACTTTCAAATGATGCTGGGTTATGAAATGTTGCTAAACTGAGAATGAGGCAAAGGAATCCAGAGTGATTAAAATGTGGGCAGAAATTAACAATATGAGATTTGAGGGAAAAAAACCCATAAAGGTATTTATGAACAAATACTTAATGGACAGTAAAAATTGGGCAAGCTAGTGAATGCCAGGGTGCGTATGTCCCTTCACAACATTGCTGCGCCAGTCCACAGTGTGGTAACTGATCTATGTATTTGTTTATATCATAGAGTAGAGTTATAGTAGTTCTCATCTCACTCTGCTGCCACGTTATGTTAAATTCATGACAGTATTATTTGAACAGTAGGAACAAACTGGAGAAACTTCAGAAAAGATCAACAGAAGCAATCTGAGATTTAACAGAAAAGAGATATATAGAGTAAGAGTATATATATAAAACTGCATAAAATGTAAGATGTATTTATGGGGATTTATCCTTTGGCTGGGACAAATCAAGGTATGTGCCTTTTCCCTAGTAAAGGCAGAAAACTGTAAAATATTATCCTATATGCATAGAATAGACACCGAGACAGTTCTCAAGACAGTACCAACAAGACTCATAATCCAAGCACTTGACACTGTTTCTCCTATAGCTCATTATGCCTTACCCTTATGGGTGCCTAATGTCTAATTTTTGAAGGTGGACTGTTATGTCACTGATGACTGTGAAAGGTAAAGTACAAGCTTATGACAGGGGACTTTTAATCTGTCAATTCCGTACAATAAAGCAAAAGTGGCAAAACAGTATTCCCCTTGAGCCCATATTTATTTCCAGGAGGAATAAGTCTATCAGTAGAAAAAGGGAAATGAACACTTTTTAGAGATCATGTACATCACCTGCCTGATTTTTTCATCACAGAGCAAGTAATTGACTTACTGACAGCATTTTGCCACTGAAACTCTACCATGACCACCATTTCCTTGGCAACATGATTGGCAGTTCTGGGAGAACAGCCTCTGATGAAATGCTTACTGTACACCACATTGTGTCCTATCAGATTACAAAACCTGCACTATTACTGTACTGTGATAGAGAATGCTGATGCTAGTGAAAGGTAAAATACAGGTTTATGGCTTTGCAGTGTGAGAAAACAAAACTGTTTAATCAAAAGCAGCATTCTTCAGAGGTCACAGGCAATGCCAGCCTTGATGGAGGAGGCTACACTGCACAGGTGAAGGAGGCTAGACTTGGTCCAGGACATGATAAAATGTGTTGGTGACAGTTCTACCTGTCTTTCTCAGATGGCCAGGAAATTTATAAATCTCTTTTCCTTGAGAGTTTTAATCTACCAATGAGTCTTAAAAGGAGTTTGAGTTAGTATTGGGTTATCAATAGTTTGGACTTCCAGGCTTATTAGCCAGTTCCCTGTCCCAGATTGCTTAGCTGTAAAATGCTTATGTTGCTTTTGCTTAGGTGCTTGTAGATGTACCAGTATCCTGAAGCACACAGGTCAGACTGGGTGCTCCTCGTGCTGGTGTTCGCTCTGTAATGGACAGTCAAATTAGCACTCATCTGTTGTAAGGAGTTGGTTGTGGGATACCATCCCCCTTTTTTTTTTAAAGCATTCTCATTTAGATCTGCAGATCTGGTTAAAAAAAGCACTGCGCTGGCAAATCCACCATTTCAGCACAATCACAGATAAAAAGCAGCATTGCCTTCCACCACCTATTTCAACTGAATAAAATTTATTTGTAAATGACAGAAGAAAATTGATTAGATAAATACGAATGTCAGCAATCTGCTTGTATGCAAATCAGCAATTTTATTTTTGGCTTAAAGTATCCAGAGACTAGATACAGTTGCCACAAAGTTAAAAGGCAAAATTAATTGCTATTATGCTGTAAACACTAGGCTATTTTACAGCTCTGCCTGGCTTCTGTCCTCACTGCTTCCTCTCCAGCCTCCCCCAGCCAGTACTGCTGCTCCAGCTGGAAACAGCAGTGCTGGTGGTTTATACCTGAGCTGGAAGCACTGGGACCAGCAACCACAGGTTTCCAAGTCCGTATTTGGAAAATGTTGCGCAAACTCTTCCAACCCACCCAGGAGTAGGGATTTGCAAGAAACGAGGAAACATTAATTACGCAAATGTCTCTTCTTGACAGACACGAACAGAAGCAGATTTCGCAGATGAAATGTCAGTGAGTGCTGGTGGCAGTGGGTCCATGGGCTGGCATGGGGTGGATAAACGCCAGCCACCCATTTGCACCTCCGTGTTGCCCTGTCTCAGCTTCGCACTGGGGGCTGCCCGCCGCAGTGCCGCGGCTCTGCCCGCACGCTCGGTGTGCTCCACCGATTGCTGGGTCACTAACTGTGCTGCAGCGCTGACTCGCTGACACCATTTCGTTTCTGCATGACATAACAGAACAGGCCTTGGAGATTCCTTTATAATGCCACAGATAGACATAAACAGATGCTCCAAACAGATGTAATCAAACACAGATGTGATCTGAAGATTCCCAGGCAGGCTCTGGGGTCCAGCCAACTACACGTAGTGCAGACTGATGGCAAGCTGGAAATGCGGCAAGGGGCTCTCCTTTCCACCCTGCTGATGCTGGCTGAGCAGAGCGAGATAGGTACGGCGGATATGAACGTGCACCAGCTGCTGGGGGGCACCTGGGGGCGGCCAGGCTGTGGGATCGGCCCCGTCACTCCCCAGGTAGTGCCTGCCCCTGCCCCATGCTGGCTGCAGGCACTGTTGACCTTTGGAGGATCTTGTAGCAGATGATTAGGTCAGAGCCAGCTGTTTTCTTTACCAGAGCCTACCCAAACAGCCGGCTCTTCCACAGAGACTGTGTCCACAGAGACTGTGACCCTTTCCTTCTAGTGGGTCGTGAGCGACAAGGGATGGGTGAGTTCTCTGTAACTAGCAGAGGGCAGTAAAGCTGTTCCTACTCGTATAAAAACACTTATCTTGGGGCACGTTCATCAAAGGGAGGCTGAGGAGATTGTGGAGTGAGGAAAGCAGGGGAGTTAGTGCCAGAAACGAAGGGTGAGGAGAGTGGCTCTTTCTTTCCATGTCACCCCCGTGTCTGGTGCTGCCATTGGGTTTCCACTGATTCCCCGAGTCTCCTTTTCCAGAATGTCCTGGTTCTCTGTCTCTCAAAAGAAGACACTTTGCTGGAGGATTATGGGGAAGACAGGTCAGAAGGTGAATAGGGACAAAAAGAAAAATGGTTTTACGAGAACAGTAGTGCCACCTAGAGCAAGTCCCAAACGGGAGGTGTCTGCTTGGTGAGGGCAGGGAGTGTTGGACCCATTTCAAGGAAATTTTGACTAAAGAATTTCCTTATTTAAGATCCTAGAATATGGGGGTGGAAAAAATCTTTGAGACATAGTTATCTAAGCAAATGCAACATGCATTTCTATGAGAGAGAAGTAATCACTTCTTAAATTGACTCATGCTATGGGCTTGATCCAAAGTCCATGGAAAAACTCTGACTGACTTCACGGATCCTTGGGGTGTAGGTGGGAACTTTGCCACTGTCTTCAAAAAGAACAGGGCCAGGCTTTTGCTCTTGGCCAAAATAAATGCAAGGAAAAGACACAAATCCTTTTCAAATGCTTTAGAAATAATTTATTATTTGAATTTCCGTAGCTATACAGTTGTTAACAATATTAAACACCCACAAATCTATGTTTTAAAGCATATTGTACCTAAACAGAAATTTTACACATATCTGCTTACATGTTTATTGTAAAAAAGTCACTTAATAGAAAAAGTAATCATAGAAAGATTGTAGAGATTGAAAGCAACATGTTAAAGAGCACATTTGAGTCCTTTAGAATTAAGATCAACTGTTTTCTGGTTCATGCAGATGAACACTTTGCTTTTCAGAATAGCCATTTTATTTAGCTTTTCTTACAGAAGTGAGCTTGGTGACAGTAGCTATGATTTCAACAGACAGGGCAGATGGGGATTTTTTCCAAAGCTTATACTCATAAATTTGAAGACAATATGAAGAATATTAATAGGAAACATAAAATACCATTTGTCAAAGTCCATATTGCCTGCAGAAAAAGAAAGGAGAATTTTAACAACCTTTCTGTGTAAAAACATCGTAAGACATTGAAATTGCTGAAAAGTTTTGGAGACGTCTTTTGAAATGGAGGAGTCGGTTTAAATTTATATTTAAATTTATATTAATATACAATATATATACAGTAATATTTTTAGAAAGAGGCTGAGATTGAAAAACATACAATGATGTGAACGAAGAAAAAAAATAAATTGAGATTCACAACCCTTTCTGAGATTTTTCGATGTCCCGTTTCTTTAACTTTATTTAGATTTTCCATCTCTATAAACAGGTAGCACCAACCTAAACTGATTTTGACCCAAGCTGCCCTTGTCGCCAAAGCTGTCCTTGGGAAGTACTAACTTTCACCGACTCCAGATTCATTTAGCGACGATTTGAGCATGTGGTTTGCGTTCAAGAATGCCCTGTAAATATAAACAGCTCTTACGACTCGAGTACATTTAATGACAAAAATGTGCTAATGCTGAGCTGACGACATTCGCCCTTGCATTACATTCCTTATAAGGGCGATGCTGCTCGATGCGGCCAGCCGGGCTGCGGGGCGGCCCAGCCGAGCGGCGGGTCCTCCCGCGCTCTCCTCGCTGCCCCTCTCTTCTTCGCTCCGAGCAAAATAACCTAAAGCAAAGGTGTGTTTTCAACCCCCAGTGGTGTACGCAGCTCAGAGCCCGCTGCGGAGACGCTCTCCGACGGCGCCTCACCGTTGGTAACACGAAACGCCGGGAAACCTGAGAGCAAACGCAGCTCTCCCCTTAAAACTCTTGCTCCTCTGAGCTGCGAAGAGGACGATTTGGGGGGGGGGGGGGGAAGAGAGAGAGAAAACCCCAGCCCCCCGCCGCCGCGGGGCGGAGAAGGGCAGCTCCGCCGGGGCCCCTGCACTCGCCGTGCAGCGAGCGGCGACGGGACAAGGGGAGACGCGAGGAGCGGCCACGCGTGTGCTGCCGGCCCGGCCCCGCCACCAGCACTGCGGGGTTTTGCCTTCCCTCGCCCAGCTCACAGGGCAGAGCGAGGTGCGGGTCTGGGCTCCCCGGGGGCGAGGCGGGGGTTTGGGAGTTAGCGGCCGGGGCCCCGCATGGCACCCGGCCCGGAGGCCCGAGCGGGGGCACGGATGGGCTGGTTGGGGACGGGGCGGGGGGCCAGCCCCCGGGCCCGCTGCAAGGAAAGCACCTGCCCCAGCGAGGAAGTGCTTTTAATTAAGCGCGGTAGTGTCCCGGCCGAGATCTTTTCCTTCAATGACGGCTTTGCCCGAGCTGCTAGATCTCGGGTGAAGTTACGGCAATGGGAGGGTTAAAAACGCCCCCGGAGCCCCGGCCGCCGAAAGGGCCTCCGCGCCCCCGCCGCCCCAGCGACCCCCGCGGGCCCCGCCGGCAGCGGGCTGCCCCCAGCGCCCCGGTACCGCTTCTCTCTCCAACACATCCCAAAAGGACAGAGAGGGGCAAAGGGTTTGCCCCCCTAATTTCACATTTCGGGGGAAAATGCCACTTTTCCCGGCGTCACAGTTCCTTCCCCCACCTCTGCGCCTTCCCTGCTGAAAAATTCCCAGCGAGGGCCCTGGGCCGACCCAAGGCAGACGGGTGGCTTTCGGCAAGGCCGCCGCCGCGGCTCTGGGAGGCCGGTGCCCCCTCGGGGGGAGCCCCCCGCTGTCCCCCCCCGCCACTCCGCCGCAGGCGCGCCTCTGGCCCGGGCACGTCGGCGCTCGCCTGGTCGCGGAGCACTGCGGGGGGAGCTCGTGTCTCTGCTGCTGCACAGCAGAGAAGCCGTTTCAGAAGGTGCCCAGGGCATGGAAGGGGGGGGGGGGCTGCCCCAAGCTGGGGGGGAGCACCGCAGGCTGCCGGGACCTGCCCCCGCCAACAACAAAATGACACGCGGGGCTTTGTCGGCTCGGTTGTCCCTTCTGAGGCGGCATCTTTCAAGGACTGCAAAGAAAATACTGTCTTGCAGTCCCTGTAATCCACGGTTTTCATTTACTATTATTCAATCAGGATTTATCTCTGTTTTTTTTAGGAGGCTACTTTTCCAGGACTGTTACTCGATACTGATCCATTAAATCATTCCAGCTGAGAGATTAAATGTATGATTTGCAACCAGCTGGATTTCTTAAATGGTGTCTTCGCCTCCCTTCAGAGTATGAGCAGACCCGACGAGAAAACACTTTGCTTTGGCATGGAATCGCGCACATTTGCCCAAAGATTACCACACGGAGTTCATTCAATGCCAACAGTATTCTCTTCCTTTCTCTTCACCGGATTAGATTTCCCCCAGCCATAAAATGCCTCCAAAAGCGAGATACCATCGAAATGGCAACGCAGCCAACCGAACCGGTACGCAGCAGGCTTAAGCCTTCTCTTGCTCTAACGCCGCAGCCCCTCTCTGCCTTTCGCAGGGCCGCCCCGGGTCCAGCGCGCGCATGCAAGCGGCGCGGCCGCCGGGCGCTTACCGGGGGGCTGGGCTCCCCGGCACTTCAGCCCTCGGGCCCGACCGCGGGGGCATTTTTGTGGCCTCGAAGGGCGGTGAGGGTGAAAAGCAGGCAGGGGAGCCTGTGCCGTCCGGACGCTGCTCCTCGTCGTGCCCCTCGACGTCTGCCCCAGCGGGGCCATGCGCAAGGAGAGACTGGCCTCCGTGGGCCCTTCCCAGCCGCCGGGCATGCGGGGAGTGCTTTCGGGCAGCCCCTCGGCTCCCCCCGACCCCGGCGTCTCAGGCAGGGCCAGGGTCTCCTCGGGGTACAAGCGGCCGCGCCGCCCGTGCGGGGCTCCCGCCGAGGGCCGGGCGGGCGGCAGGAGGTGGGGACGGGCAGTGCGATAGCCAGATCCTTCCCTCCCCAGGATCGGGAGTTTGTTTCAAATTAATGGTGGCGGCAGCGGTGCCCGGGTGAGTGTCGTCAAGGCGACTTTATTTGCCGTGGCCCGGCACTAGTCGAGGTAATAAATACACCCGATTTAGGGTAATTATGGGAGAGCGACTGGCCGCCCTCCACGTCCGGAGATCCTTCTCGGGGACGGCATCTGGGAGACTGGCAGAAATAACCATCAGATCTCCCAGTAGTAACGTCTAGGTGGGAAACACCGTCGCTTTCGCTGTGCCGGTCTCGCCCGAAGGGAAAAAAAAAAAAAAGCCCCTTCTAAGCTAAAAGGGATCTGGGGCTTTTCTCCGACCGAAACCACCCCGCAGAGCTACGGCACCGTGGGGGATCTGCCGCACCTATAGAGGAGAAAGCCCTGACATTTTCTGGGCACAATCGGGGAGACGGAGCCCGGCTCCACACACACCCGCAGCAGAAGAGCCCGGTGTCAGCATCGCCCCTTGCCTGCGACCGCCTCGCTTTCTGCTAAAATGGCGAGTGAGGTGGGATCGCCCAGCTCCGGCCCTTCTAATTTGGGAAGACAGCGAGGTTGCTGCGCAGGGACGCAGCCTACTCCCACGCATGCCCTCTACGGCCAACCGTGGGGCCCGCGCAGCCAACACCTCCCTGCCCCACGGCTGGTTTTGTTTGATTCCAAACCGTCCTGACTTCCCCGTTGTTGATGTTTTTGTTGGGTGTGCGCTCAACGCGCTCTTCAGAGCGATGTCCTAAATTGTTTCTTAACTTTTACATGTCCCCTCCCTTCCTCAGCGCCAGCCGCGGCCTCGCTCGCTGCGCGGTGCGTAGTGCTGCGGGGTGCGGATCCTCGCCCCGAGCAGCTGCTGGGCTCATGTGTAACTGAATATCTCAGGATCAGGAGAGAAACCCACTTGTCCCTGGCCCCGCAGCAGCTTGGGCGCCCCGTCCCCCCGCTCCAGCAGCCCCCTGTGCCCTCCGCGCCTGCCGCCCCGCGGAGGCCGTGCCCCTGTCCTGCTCCTCCGGCTTCGGCAGCGGGGAGGGAGGAGGGCTAGAAGGAGCGAGCTGCGGCGAGCAGATCCCCCGCCTGCCGCGTGTGCCCCGCCGGTGGGGAACAGCCAGTTCCCCACGACGGGGCGGCTCCGGCTGCCGCGGCACGGGCAGCCCCCGGCGGCAGGAGCCTGCGGCCGCTTGGTTTCACCAAGCGGCCGGGGTAAATAGACGAGGGGTCCCGGCTCGGCCCTGCTTGGTGGTCGGGTCGGGCCTCTCTCGGGGACGCCATTAACTCAGGCTTTGGTGATGCTTTCCCCCTTCACGCAGCTCTCCGGTGACAACAGGGCGACCACAGTACCCTATTTCGATTAAACGCATCCCACTGAACCAGAGAGGTTCAGTCACCGTCACTCCCCCCCCCCGAGGTGTGCAAGGGGAGATATCTCACTGACGGGTGACTGCCCATGCACCTTCGCCGTCTCCTTGTGAAGGAGTGCGTGTCCCCGCGCCGCGTGGGTGCTCCCCGCAGCCCGCTGCCGAGGCGGCCGCGACCCCGGGACACCTGCCGCCGGGGTTTCCAAATCACCGGTCGAAAGCCGGGCCCGCAGAGGGGACAACAGATGCCGGGAGGTGGGCGCGGACCTGAGGCCGGGGGGAGCCCAGCGGCCGCGGTGGAAGGCGAGGAGGGCGATCGAATGTCCGCTCGCAGCCTGCCCGCGCTGCCGGCAGCGGGGTCACTGTGTCCGGCTCCGTGGGCAGGGTGGTCGGGGGGGGCGGGGCGGGGAGGAGAGGAGGAACGATGATGCCTTTACTGCTAAAATGCTCACGGATCGAGTCTCTGCTCTCTCCCCCGACCCCCAGCACAACTGCATCTAAACCCGCGCTTTGGAACGGCGGGACTGGGGGTAGCTCTGTCCAGACCCCAACTCCAGTACGATTAGAAATCGCTCTTCCAATACGATTCAGTGAACTTTGCTCAACTTTATAGCAAACCGTGGGCTTTATGAATTCCCGCTTTTTAATTCTTCAACCCCCCTGTTTTTTGATTCCTCACTGTTGCCAGCCAGTCTCGCCTGTGCTGACACCCAGATGAGCTCCTGACAGTCACTTTTCAGACTCAGATGTCCGGCTCACACGCGGTAGTTTTAACCACTGCCTCGGTTTTCACGCTGCAGCCTATTTTTGGAAAGCAGGGCAGCGCAAATGAATATTCCTGATGAAGGCAGCTTTCATCGGGTTCTTTACAAAATCTATTCCCCTTTCCTCCCTCCCACCCCCTAGATACACATGCACCATACGGAGGTTTGCATTTTTCATGGCGGGACAGGCAAGTCTATAAAAGGCATGTTTGTTTTTCCTGGCTGTTTCAAATATGTATTTCCTGGAGGACTTTGCATCTAATGGGGTCATCAGAAGCACATGTGCGATTTTCATCTTTCCAAGTGATTTCTCCTCTCCCCCCCCCCTTCTCCTGAGCAGCAGCGTTTGCTGATGTAACATTTTACCTGACTGTTCACCTTAGCTCCCACTAAACCTCTCCGTTTCCTTCCGAGTCCCAGACTTTTGGTGAAGTCCCAGTTTGTTTCCGTATGTCTGTTTTTTTTAAAGGAGCCCCCCCTTTTTTTTTCTCTTCTGTTTTTCCTGTAGGACACGGGTTGGGCTGGAGGCAGGAATAGGTCATCGCTCTGCCGCCCAGCAAGCCCAGCCGCCCACTCGGCAGCCGCCGCCTCCCTGTGGCCCGGGGCGCGGAGCGGGACCGGCTCTGCGGCACACCGGGACTCCGGATAAAAGCGAATTTCATACTTAGAGCTGGAGATTGAGCGTTCTCGCCCAAACCCGGAAAAAAAAAAAACCCAAACCCAAACGCACCCTAACCAACAACCAAACACACCCCCCCTCCCGTTTATTTAAGTGGGAAGGAGATGGACCTTCTTCCCGAGCAAGGAACCGCCTCCTCAGTGCAGGGAGGCGAAGCTTTGAGCCCCGCTCCCCGCAGCAAAATAGGAAGAGGCTGATCACGCAGCCCAGTTCCTAAGTCTAAGTATGTATTTTTCCAAACCCCAGAGCTACTCTCCTTCACACAAACCCCTCACCTTTTCCTTGTGTGCTGAGGCACTGAAAGATCCCTTCAGTATATTTTTCTTGGCTGTCTGAGCCGCAGCTTTTTGATTCACTAAGCAGAGGAAGTTAAAGAGCTCTGCAGTAAGGGCCAGTGGCCAGTGTTTTCATCGCCATCCCCCTACATTATTTGTCATGCTCAAGAGAGGGTTTGTTCAAGGCAAGAGCCTGCTCATACGGGGCTGCGTTTGTTTCTCCTAAAGAAGGCAATAGATTTTGTTTCCGGGTCTGGTAACAGGAGCCCGAGTGCTTTACACAAACATCGCTGGGCAGGCAGGGGCACTTCCAAGGCTTTTCATTCCGGGGCTGGAGCAGCCCCCCTCAAACACACAGAGACTTCAGTTAGGCCCGAAGTGCTGAGTCAGGGGTGGGGAGCAGAAGAGGGGAAAGTAGCTTTCTCCGCGGTAGCCCGCAATAAATACACCAAGCAGGCGAGCTCTTTCGTGTAGATCGTGTTGAATGTCTGCAAAATGGCTTATATCATCCAAAGGAAAACACAGCCTTTGGTAGATGAGATGCGACTGTGCTTCCCAGAGGGAAGGCGTTTAACCAGCAAGCTCCGGCATACGCTCCCGGACTCATAGGAAAGGCTCTTACGCCAATGATCTTGCTCCCTGTCCCCGGTAAAGTGTCATTCATGCTCCCCTTCGGGGACTGTGCCACATCTTCAGTAGCTTGTCGGGATGCTCTGCCCTCGCTTCCATCAGTATTTCCCCGGCAGGGTGACGAGCTGCGCCCTGGCAGGACAGCCAAAATTGCTTTCTCTCTCAAATGTGCCGTTGCTCTCATAAATCTCTTCAGCGCAGCACCAGGACAGTTAACACTCATGTAATAAAGTACAGGGCTGCTCAGCAGAACAAATCTGCGCTAGTACACAGTGAATATTCAGTGCCCTGCTATCTAAAGGAATTATTCCAGTTACAGTTCTGGGGTCCATAAATGCTGCATTCATTAGGTAATTTGGTAAGGTTTTAGTCTGAGGGCAAATACTACTTTTATATATGTATACATGCATGTGTATGTATATATGTGTAGGTGCGTGTGCATATACGAGAGAGACAGCGAGCGTGGTTTTTCCCCCGGGTGCCCAAGCTATCTGGGCTCAGCTGTGGGGTTTGCCCGCTGCATCCCCGCCTCACTGCGGGGATAGCCAGGGGCAGTTTCATGCCGGGTCTGGACCATCTCTTTATTTATGCCCCGAAACCTGCGCCTGTACTCCGTAAACAACCAACCGTGAGAAGAGATATGCCCCATGTAACGTAATGCTAGTGAATCATAACTAATCTGTTTAAAACCAAGGCTTAGTCACGTCGGTTTCGGCATATTCCTCTATCTGGAACTTTTCTTGTGCGTGGAAAATCGGGGGGATTTGGGCCAATTTATCAAACATCATTACTAACGCAAGTACGGTCCGATAAAATGAGTCGTAACATGTATGGGTTTTCAGGTTGCATTACACACGCCCTATCATGTGGGCTTTAAGCTGTGTGCGCCCTTAATGCTAGATTAACCTGCAGATTTATTTTTTTTCTTACTGCATGATTTCTGATTGTAGCTGTCTTTCATGGACTTTAGCGACTCGCCCTCTCTTCCTTTCTCCGTATATAAGTGATCCTCGCTGCAAGTTACAGGAGTTTTCATCTCCCCTCGCTTTAAAAGGGCCTTTCTCACCCTGTCAGCCTTTCATTTACTTTCCCCGATCGAATTCTGCCTCCTCTGTGCAATATGACCTTTTATTAACTACATACACCCCATCCTGTTTTCATCCTGCCTCTTTAAATGTTCCTCGGCTTGGCTTTACTCTTTCTCTATTTTTTTTGTAAATTTTTTTTTTTTTTCCTCCAGCGGGCAAAGCCTTAAGGCTTTATTTCGGTTTCGAGGCCATGTTTTATTAACCCAGTCGTTCTGTTTTCCTTCCCAAACTTACTTCTATGTCTAAAAATACAAAATAATTAACTAGCCAATTAATTAATTCTCTGCAATATTGCACCACCGCATGTGTTATTTTACAGAGAGCGGAGATCTTCTGTAGCCCTAGGAAGCGATGGTTCCTCTACTTGCGAAATGTTTATTGTCAAAGGATTAGAATTCATAGCTAAAATTATTAGATGCCCCTCGACGGAAATAACGGGATCTGCTATTTAGACCCTAACGCGTGTAGGACCACACTGGTACGCTCCCACAGCAGAGGCAACAGCCACATCAACTCCGCTGCTGAAAAATCACCCCAAAGAGCAGAAACAGAGAAACATAAACCTGAAGATACCACATTGCCTCCTCTGTAACATTGTACCCCGCTGCACCCCAGCATAACGAGAACACTGGATTTACAACCACGAGTAAGAGAGCTTTTTTTCCGAGGCTGATGCTTCCTGTTACCGATATCTATACCTTCCCTTCTATAGACTTTAACGGGGCCCCAGAGAAATGTGCTTTTAGCGGACACCCACAAACGTACAGAGGCGCTAATCCAGCCCCAGATTATATCAAATTAGGACAGTGCCCGCACAAAACTCTCGTTGATTGAAATTTCAGCCAGCGTCTGAAACCTGGACGCGATCTTTGCTGATCTACACATCTTTCTATCCCGCTTGAAGCCGTATCGTTTTCTCGGTTTATTTTTCACAATAAATTCATTTTTGGGGAGGGGGGGGAAGTATAAAACCCATTGCAAGGTCTAAGGAACATTTTAAACAGATGATAATATCACATTCGGCTTCTAGCAAAGAGTTGGTAGCGAGGGTGCAAGCTGTAATGAAATCACCCTGAGCTCTTATCTTTTAATGAAGCAAATTTGCAAGCAACTTGCCTGTCTCTTTTGCTACCCTGTGCTTACAGGGGGAAAAAAAAAAAAAAAAGAAAGAAAAAGGAGCGGAATAGAGAAATCCTGTTCCCGGCATCACTCCCACAGGAGCTGGAAAGGCATTTGCAGTCCAGCCGTGCCGGACCCCGGAGCAGGGTTTGGCCACTCTCAGCTTGCGCGCCTGCCCCTGGGGCGGCTTTCTGCCGAGGCCACCGGACAGCGGGGCGGACAAGCCGGCGGCCCGCCCGGCCGTGCCCTCGGGGGAACAGGTGGGCGACCTCCTCGCTCCCCTTAGGGCCCGCACCGCCTGTCCTTCCCCGTCCTTTTGTCTCCTCGCTCCCGCAGGGAGCGAACGCCACTTCCCCGGGCCGGGTGGGAGCGGCCCCCGACGTGCCCGGGCTTTGTTCCGCGGGTCACCCCAGAGAGGGCAGGGGTGCGGGGGTGCCGTCTGATGGCCCGGGGGGTCCGGTGGGGGACGAGGCCCGCTCGTTTCTGCGGCGGCACGGGAAGGGCCCCCGGGGGAGACTCCCGGGGGCCCCGACACGGCCCGGGTGTCCACCGTCTCCCCCGGGCAAGCGCCGTCAGCCCCGGCCACCGGGCTGCCCGCTCTGCTCCGCTCAGGGCTGAGCCTGAAAACATCCCGTGGCCAAGTGAAGCAGCCGCACACCGAGTTAGATTTCTAAATTTTATTATAAAATAAAAGCAGAAATATTTTCCAAAGAATGTATTCACATAATATAAACAATAAACAAAACTAAGGTGAGTGACTTGCGCTTGATACTGTCATTTAGGTCTAACCTTGAGCAGCAATTCCTCTTTTTTTTTTTCAAAGCTCGCTCCTGCCCTCATTGCACACCGAGGGGAGAATCTGCCCCTGCCTTCCTCCGGGGCCGGGGCTGGAGCTGGGCCATCACTTCCTTTCCCACCCAGCAAATGGCAAAAGCACCACATTGACAAGGCCAAAGAAGCCATCTCTGCATAGCATCAGCTACAAGAAGGTTACAGAGTCTGCTTAGAGCGCATGTTGCTGCTATAACTTGACTACAACTTTTGTATTCTTAGTTGAAATTGTACATCGTACACCTGCCACAGATACATAGCTACAATAGAATAACAGGAGCGATATGTAACTTCCAAACAGGCATGGCAAGAGCTGCCTTGCGCTCCCCTTTCTTCCCCACCCTCCCAAAAAAAAAAGAAGATTACTATGTGTCTCTTCCCACACAGACCAGCCGATCAAGTGACACCACGGAAAGATTTGTGAAGTTAAGGCTGGAAAGAGCTGCTACACGGAACTGCCTTACAGCCTGCCGTGAAAATCACAGCTCCTGTCCAACAGTCCTTACACGCTTGAGACCACCTTTAAGCAACCCTTAAGGCTTTTCACAACATCACTACCCACAGCCGAGTCCGATACCTTCCAAACCTGCAGCCAGCCTGCTGCCAAAGGGCACAACACATCCACTAAGGAGTTTATCATCGCTTTCAAAGTCTCTGGTAAGATTAAGGAAAAAAAAGAAAAAAAAAAGAAAGAGTAAAGGAGGGCTGATGGGAAGAAGGGAGTGTGTACACTGTTTTAAGAGCCCAGATCAACCAAGTTGGATGACATAGGATTGAGGATGGAGTCCTGCAAGCTGTGGTGGTGCATGGGGTCAGCGCTGGGCACGGGGATGGCGCTGGGGCCCTGGGGGTGACCCAGGCCGTGCAGGGGCTGCAGCCCAGGGTTGGAGCTGAGCAGCAGCGCGGGGCTGGAGGAGGTGTGATCCGGGGTCCCTGATGGCGTCTTCTCGTCCTCTGAGCTCCCCAAAACTGTCTTATTCCCGTTCATTGACGCTGAGAGCGGGTTGTGGCTGTTGGAGTTGGAATTCTCGTTGTTTTCCCTATATGAAACACAAAAGAGGGAGGGAAATCACCGTGTGGTCCCCGCTCTGGGGCGCGCACCGTGGGACCAGGGGTGGTGGGCAGCGGGGAGCTGGGTCCTGGGGGCAGCGAGTGGAGGGGAATGCAGAAACAGTAGGTTTACAAACTCTGCAAACCTCCAAGGCCTCTTCATCTGGCACAAAGGTCTAAGGTCCGCCGAGCTTGTAAACAGAGTCTCCCACTAGCCCAGCGGAAAGTGTCAGTTTGCCAAAACGTCATTTTCTGCGCCCAAAGCGTTTGCACAGCGTGGGGAGGGAGAGGGGAGAGGATGGGAAGGGAAGAGAGGGAGGAAGGCATTAAAAAAACAAAGGACTTTTTTACTTTAAAACTGGTCCCAGAGCTGAAGAGTAGTTGGGCCGTGATTTCTCCTGGGGAGGCCAAAGCACGGCGAGTTGTAGGCAGGATCGCCCTGCGCAGCAGCAGCACAGCCTCCCAAGGCTCGCGTCAGGCGGGAAGGGCTCTTGCTTAAATAACTGGATGTTTTTTTTTCCCCTTGCCCTGAGCTTAAAGCTCAGAACATAGCCCAATATGGAAGGCAAGGCAAGCAGAGTTAACTTGCTTATTTCCCTGGCCCTCTTGGGAAATGCTCCACATGCCCGCTGCTACCCCTCTGTCCCTCCTCGGCCCGGGCGGCGGAGGGCGCAGCCTGGGTGGCCCCTCACCCGGCTCTGCGGCGGGGGTAGCCAGCACCACCGGTGTGCCTACCGATAGAGGCAGCCGGCTCAGAAAGGCAGGATGTAATTTCAAAATTCATCTCCGAATTCATCACTGTAAATACCGAGAAATTGCTGGAGGCTGGCCAAGGCCTTGCAGATACATATATATGGGTTTTTTTGGTTTTTTTTTTTGAAAGGTGAGGGGCAAGATGGGGTGGGGGCGGCCGTCCCGTCAACGCTAACGCGGCTTTTAGACATAGCCCTCGCAGAAATACTTTAGACACAGCCCTGCCTGTAATACCGAAGGCATTGCAAGTCTAAAAGCTTCTGTGGAAGCTTTGAAACACACAGTCTGGCAGAGGGGGCCCTATCCTGCAGGATTTGGTCGAGAGAAGTGAAGCCATTGCGCTGACGGTTTTTCCTCAATAAGGGCTGCAGGATGTGGCTGGAGACACTTTGTGCCAAAAAAATAAAAATAGACAAGAAAGCTCTGTTTGAGCAAGTTAGCTTGAGCAAATGGCAATCCCATGAACGGTCTGTTTTCCAACGCCTGGAGTGTAATATTAGGTTAAGTGTATTTTTCAATGTCAAAAACCTTATTTGTCTCTGGAGAACTTTAAAATTTGATTCTTTGGGGAAAGAAAAAAGGAATAAGTGTAACCTTCATTTCCTTTGGATATTTGAAGGCGAGTCCCTGCTATCAGCAATAAAAACGATCTCTAACATCTCATAAAACCAACACTTGCAGGGATTTGAAGGAAAATTAAAGCTCTAGCACCGTTTTGGGAAATGTATGGAGCAAATCCGTGTGGAGCCCGAACCTGCTGGGCTGCACAGCTGTGCGGCCGTGGCGCTGGCCATTTCCAAAACACGTTAGGCAGAAACGAAGAAAAGGAGTCTCCTCAGAGGGACGGATCTACGGGAGATTTCTAATTCGTTAATTAACCCCGCAGGCCCTACGATCAGATCTGTATGGACCCAGCAATTCAGCGAGCTAGTGAGGAGCCACTGTGCAGTTAGAGGACGCTTTTTGCTTCTTCAAGCCATCTTCCTAAGGCACAGGGAATGCTGACGGAAAAGTCATCCCGAATACGCAAGGGTGTAGGCATTAACCTCTGTCCGGCAGTTAATGGTCCCTTCACCTCATTTAAGGAGAAAAACACGGTTTCGGAATCACGCTCGGTGTACGAATATAGGTCTATTAAGGTGCATTCATGAGCACCTTGCTGGGTAGTGAACACGAACGGCAATTTAATGGGGAAGGTATGAGGTCGCTCGCGTCAGTCCCTGTCCGGTTCTCTCCGCGCCGCGCCAGGAGCCGACGTTAGAGGCAATTTTTGCAAACAACCTTCAGACCCACTCGTTCCCGGCTGCCCCCCCCGCCCCCCGCCCCGGCTTTCCCTCTCTGCGCCGGGGTAACCCCCGAGAACACGCTCCGAGCTGTGCGGGGCGCGGAGCCCTCGCCCTCAGCCCCGCCGCCGCCGGCCTCTCCCGGCGGGCCGCGGTCCCCGCGAGGCCGGCGGCGGCGGGGCTCCACGCCGGGTTGCGGCGGGGAGGAGGCGGCCGCGCTGCTTAAGCGGGAGACGCCGCCGGCCGTAGGAAGCGCCTCCGGCCGAAGGGTTGCCCCGGGGCCGCCGAGGCGGCTGTGCGGGGAGCGGGGTCTCGGCGGGGAAGGGGTCCCGTCCGCCTCTCCCGGGGCTGGCTTTTGGCGGACAGACGCCCTCGCCGAGCCCGGGGAGCCTCGGGCGCCGGGGGGAGCCGTACCTTTCCTTGGCCTCGGCGGCGCGGTCCCGCTGCCGGCGGTTCTTGAACCAGTTGCTGACCTGGGTGGTGGTAAGGCCGGTGGCCTCGGCCAGCTCCCGCTTCTCGCGTGGGGACGGGTAGGGGTTGTGGGCGTACCACTCGCGGAGGACGCTGCGGCTCTTCTCCTTGAAGCAGTAGCTGGTCTCCTCGCCGTCCCAGATGGAGCGGGGCAGCGGGAACTTGCGGCGCACCCGGTACTTGCCCACCGCCCCTAGGGGTCGCCCCCGCAGCTTCTCCGCCTCGATGTAGTGCGCCTTCAGCCAGAGCTGCTGCAGCTTGGGGTGGTTGTGCGCCGAGAACTGGTGGCTCTCCAGGATCTTGTAGAGCTCGCGGAAGTTGCCCCGGTGGAAGGCCACCACCGCCTTGGCCTTCAGGACGCTCTCGTTCTTGTGGAGGTGCTCGCAGGCAGGGAGGGACCAGAGGAACCGCCCCAGCCGCTCGATGTTGCCGCCTTGCTGGAGCACCTCGCAGACGCAGGCCACTTGCTCTTGGGTGAAGCCAAAAGTCGGGAGCATCGACATGGTGAGCCCTGCCCCGCCGCGCACCCTACGGCCGCATAGAGGGGAGCGGCGCGGGGCGGCGGGCAGCGCCCGGCATGCGGGGCCGGCCCCGGGGCGGCGGCGCCCGGCGGGCCCCGGTCGGGCGTCACGGCCGGGCGCGGGGGGCCGCGGCCATCGGCGGCGCCCGGCCCCGGAGCGGCCGCGGGAGCCGGGCAAAAAAGGCGAAGAGCGAAGAAAAAAGTCTCGGGAGCCCGAGCGCGGGCGGCTTTCCCCCCCCGGCCGCCTCCTTTTTGTAAGTCCAAGTTGCGAGAGTAACTTCGTGCCTCTTTTGTCTCCTATCTGCAGCGCTCGCAGCGGCCGCGGCTCTCCCACCCCCACCCCCCTCGGCCGCCGGTTTGGGATCTCCCTGCTTCCCCCCCACCCCCCGCCGCCGCAAGATCCCACATAATATAGTGGTAAAGCCCTGCTGCCTCGCTCCTCTCCCTCTCGGAGTTTTCCCCCCCTTTCTTTCTTTCTCTGTCCCCCCTTTTTTTTAAATAATATTATTCTAAGCTGGCATGAAAAGTGATTATCCGCGCTGTGATTGGTCCGGTTATCTGACCCGGGGACTGCCAGGAGAAGACAATAGTTTTAGTCAAATTATTTGCCATGGTGACGCTGTCAATCAGGGGTAACCCGATCTGTTTTGAGGTGGCTCCCCGGCTGGGTTGACAGATTGCTCAGATCCACTCAGAGGCGGCCCTGCGAGCTGAGATATTAGCTAGCGAGGGAGAAATTTCCGCCGTGATTGACGCTGCAGGCGCCCGTCGGGGGAGAGGGGGAGCGCCGGAGCACGGAGCCCGGGCCCCGGCCTCTCGCCGCAGGGCGCTGCGGCGCGGCGGGACGGAGCTGCCGCCCCGTCCGGGCCCGGCCGCCCCGTCTGGATCCCGCGGCCCCATCCCGGGCCCGCCGCCCCGGACCGCGGGCTCTGCCGTCCGCGGCACTCGCGGCTGCGGTGGGGAGAAAAAACCCGCCTCCGGCCCTTGCAGAAAGTTTCTTTCTAAATGCGTTAGCTTACCCCTCCTCCCCAGCGCCCAGTAACAACTGTCGGGAGAGTTTTATAGGGACGCGGCCTCTCATATACAATAGAGACCCTGTTCCTGACCTGGGATCCCATTACACGCTGGTCGTACCTGCCCGGGAGCTAGGTGGAGGCATGGTGATACAGGACTGGGGAAAGATTGCCTCTCCATTAATCGCCGGCCGTGCCCCACCACGCTCCGGTGCGCAGGGCGCTGGCGTTTGTGATGACTGGACGCCGGGCATTTATTTCTACTTGATTTCCTGGAGCGTGTCGGGGTGTTTCATTCAGGGGAGGAACACGTGTAAAAGTCAGAGACACTTCGCGTGATTAAGCGGACGCTTATCACCCACGCATGCCTATTACACACCGCGTTTTAAGTTTACTGACCCTGCGGGGCAGGGACCCGTATCGTTTCCCGTCCTTTTCGGTCTACACTTTTTTTCTCTAGACCGAAAGGCGAGGGAGACAGATTGTGCAAGCTGGAAGGTCGGGGGAGGATGAGCGGGTGAGACGAGCGAGCGGAGGGCGATGCGGTGCTTCCGCGGGAGCGGCCCGCAGGCTGCGCGGGCGGACGGGACCGCCGGGGCGGCGGCGGGCGCCGGGGCTCGCCCAGGTGAAGGCACTCGGGAGGAGCCTCCCGGCCCCAAACTCAGGGCCGTTTCCAGGGGCTTTAATGTTCCCCTTTTGCGCAGAAATAATAATTAATCCCACACGCTCCTTCTACGCCATTTGCAGCCCTGACAGGAGAGGTCTCCGCAATTGTGGGCTCCTGCCGCGGTACCGTTTTAGCCGCCCAGGCGCGTCAGGGATTTAGCAAAGCCACAAGTGACCGGGCTGCGGCTCCCCGCCTCGCAGCCTGACCCTCCGCGGCCGATGGACGGAGCCTCTGTGCCGGCCCGGGCAGGCGTAGCGGCCGCCCAAGGGGAAGGCGAAGCCCGGGCGGCGGCGCGCAGCCCGGCGGCTCCCGGCGGCGGCGGCGGCTCCCGGCGAGGACCCGCGCCAGGACTGTGGCCGGGCGAAATGCGGCGGGGGAGGGAGGCAGGAGGAGGAGGAGGAGGAGGAGGAGGAGGGTGGGGGCAGCGGATCAGCCCGCGTCCAGCTCCCAGCCTCTCCGGACGCCCGTGCGTATCCGCCGCGTATGTCCGTATTTTCTCGAGCGCGCTCCGCTTTGGAAGCTGCATGTCCTCCTACCTGTCCGGGCTTTTCCCGAGTGCTGCCATAAAGAAGCAGCGGAAAGCAGGCGGCTCCCGCCCTGGATCCCCCGCGGACGCAAAATAGAGGCTTCCTTTCCAGGGCAAGAGACAGACGGCTCAAATTCGTTTAAAACAAATTCGGCGATGTTGGTGACGGGTCCCTAAAGCCCCCTTGCATGATTCTCCCTCCCTCCCTCCCTTTACAAAACGAGCCCTCGGCCGCTTAGTGCCTCGATGCCGGCCGACTTCTGCAGGATTCAAACTGTGCTTGTTTGTAAACGAAAGCATCTCCATCTCAGGGCTTCCTAGCCAACCTAAGCTGCTGGATAGTTCGCAGCCGCAGCTGTAGCGGACGTTCACGGGACGGGAGAACCGATCCACTGCAAACGTTACACTGAGCAGAAACGGCGAGAGAAGCACAAATCCCCTCTCCCGCCCCCGACCTCTGCACGCACACCGTGTGCCTTTCGCAGAGGAGAATATAGCGTCGTTCCGCTCCCTCCCGCGATGGGGACCGTGGCAATGGAGAAAAGCGCTAGCGAGGTCTGAGCTGCAACCTCCCCCCCCCGCCCCTCAACCTCCCCGCTACCGCGCTCGGTCGCCCCGCATTTATTAGGGATATACCTGACTCCGCTTCCTTTCCTTCCATCTCATAACCACAACGATTGAATCTGAACGGGAGCAGCTGTTCGCCCTAGCCGGAAACGAGATGTCAAAACCTGTTGCATGAACTTAGATCTGAGAAAGTGTCTTCTTAGCACCCTAAAATGTGAGTATAGAATCTACACGCCAGCCCCTCCGCAGGCGCTTTCACTTTAGGCTGCCTTAGCCAGGCTGCAGCTTCCATGTAAAGCTAGTTCATTTCCCACAGCGCTGGGCAGAGGCAGGGCTAGTCCCTTCCCGAGCACCCTATATCAGCTTGCATCCCAGAGCAATTGCAAATTAGTGACATCTGGTTCCAAATTCTGTATAACTGCTTTTAACTTTCGGGAAAGAAAAAATCTTCCCGTACATGCTAGGAGAGCAGATACTGGCTGCAAAGCCACGGCACGGGGCGAGTCAAGTTGTAGTGACTTGCGAGGCAATCTGGAGATCGGGCAAGGAGCTTTTTTTGGCATTTGCGAAAGAGCTCATTCCCTGCAATTATATTTCAGAGCAGGAGGCGCGAATCGCCTGCTAACGTTTGCCCCCAGTCCGACGGGAACATTTTGCCTGGCCGCTGCCGGCTCTTTCCGCTCAGTCGCGGTGAAAGGTTTTATCTGGGCTGACCGAAAATTGTGCACGGCCCCGCTGCCGCCCGGCGGAGAAGCCCGGGGCTTCAACCCGGCCCCGGCCCCGGCCCCGGCCCCGAGGGTGACTTTGCCGAGGCCCCACTCGGGAAGCGCCTCACCCGTCCGCGCAGTCTTTGCCGCGCACGAAGCAGCGTGCGAGACCGTCAGTGTCAACACAGCCATTGTGAAATAGGAGTGAGATAAAAAGTCGGTTTAATCGTAATGCACCTTTTATTAACCGGGGCACAGACTGTCTGAGGGATGGGGTGCGGGTCGGGGTGGGGGGGAAGGCGGGCGTGTCGCTTCCAGGAGCCTTTCATTGCCCGTAACTGATTCGTGTCCACGAGTGAGTGCCAAGATCACGCTGCAGTTACCCGAAAATCTCCTTCTCGGCTGTGCCGTGACCGTCTCCTTGTAGGCAGCAGCCTGTGTGGGAGGCTGCACGCCCACACCGTTCCCATTAAAGACACGAACCGATTCACCCACACTCCTGCCCCGCATCTTTCCGCAAGCCCCTACGACCACTGCCTCTGCGGCCCCCCTCACCCATTCTACAGCGGCACAAATGCCGCTCGCCGGGCTGGGGCGAACCCTCGGCCGGAGAGGCGGGAGGCAGCGGGATTGCTACCCACCTCCCTTCGCCCACTCGCGCAAGGCTGAGGACACGCACGCTCCTGCCAGCCGGCCTCGGCTCCACGCCTGGGAAAGGCAGGGAGACGGTGCCTCTCCGAGGGGCGCTTTTATCGGCAGGAGTAGCGAACAAATGATAAACCCGCAATCTTCACTTGCCAGAATGAAACACATCTTCCCCGCAGATGTCCAATACCGTGGCAAGGACTGTAGGGAGAGCAAGCGAATGGCGAACAACTCCAAGTTTTCGTTTCTTTCCTTTTTAATTTTTTTTTTCTTTCTGGGGATGGGTGCAGTATGCTTTCCCCCTTAAAATCGGTGGGCTTCAACGTGGCCGAAAGCCTGCCACAATTAACCTGCTACTCCCGCTAGCTTTTTAAAATGAATCACAGCGACCTTTGCTAGGATCCCGGGCCTACCTGGCCCCCACCCCCGAACCTCAGCGAGTTTTCCCGGGGCACCCCAGGCGCACACGTTTCTCCCTGGCGGCACCCGACCCCTTCAGGCGGTTAAAGCTCGCCGGGGATTCACGGAGGCAGTTTGCAACACGGAACCGCGGGTTGTTCCCCCCGCCCTCCCGTTATTTATTCACGCTTTTATTTATTTTTGCGTTTTGTTTAAAACCCGGGTCCATCCCATCACAGATGGCACTAAGATCCTGCCCCGACTGAAAAAGAAAACACGACGGAGGAAAACACTGCGCGTAACTAAATTAAGGCAAACAACAATCGTTTGTTGTTCGGTGATTTGGGGCGAAAGGAATAATTCAAAGCTTTTCCTGCGCGCAATGCGCTGTTCCTCAAGGGGACCGGCAAAGGATTTCAGATATGTAGCGGGTAACTCGATTATGCTAACAAACTCCGCTTGAAAGAAAACGTTGTTGGGCTGCGGGGCGGGGAGCGGGGTGCTGTGGGCCGGGGGGGGCCGAGCCGGGGCGCCAGCGGGAGCGGAGCCTCTGCCCCAAGGAGCGGCCCCGCTCCCCGAGCCCGCAGCTCCGCCCGTCCTCTCCAGCCCGGAGCCGTTTCCCGGCCGGCTGGACCCGAGATGCTCGAGTAATATTTTCGAAGGAGGTGTATTAATCAGGAGACTGGGGGCTGATGCGGCGTGACTGAGCTGGCCCCGGTGAATCTTTCCGCCCCCCTCCTCCCGGCCGCCCCCCGGTGAAGTGGGACCCCGCGGGCGGCACTGTGTCCCCAGCTCAGGGCGCTGTAACCTCCCGCGCTCCCCACGAAACCCGATAGCCCCCCAACTGGCTAATGCGGCCTGTCCTGATTACTTTTCTATTATCCCTTCTCAATCTCGGGCGCGGGGTTGAGAGTTTTCACTCACTTCTACGATCAGCGCCCTCCCGACCGTCACCCCCAGCATCGATATTTATTTGGTGCGTCCCCTCTCCGCGGCCCACAGCCAGGCTCAGATCCCGCGGAGGGGACAGCCGGCAGGGGGGCGGCCCGGTGGGTTGGGGGCGAGGGGGGCCCGGGCCGGTACCCACCCGGCCCCCGCGCCGCTGCCGGCTGCGGGGACCGCCTCAGATGCTCCGCGGCACAAGGGGACTCTTTCAGCAGACAGCGTACAGTTTACAGACAAGACAACAACAACAACAAAAGGCACATATGGTTAAAATAAGGAAAGAGCGAGCTCTCTGCCTTAGGGGATTGGCAACAACTAGCCAGAAATGCAGGGCATTGAATCTAAACTTCTGGTGGGCTTCTGCGGGACTGACAACTTAAATCACACTACAAGCATCAATTTGACAATATTTGTAAACTTCTTGTTTCCAAGGATCTTCTTGATCACAGATAGACCAGGTTGGTATGAGCTTGAGCCACGGAGGTCTTTTTTTTTTTCTCCTCCTTTCCCCTCTTCCGAGTTGATGAATAGCGATCAGGTTTCTTTTAATGGCTGCCCCCTATTCTCACAGCCTCCCACAACTAACCCAAGAGCCTGTTTCCTCGACCTCAGTTAATTCCGCTGATTATTCCAAGATGATGAGGAAAGCACGAATATTGTCCACTCTTCCTACCGATTCAAGGCATTTTTGTTACCGTCTCCATCCCTGGCTCACGGGGATTTGGCGGGGGGAGTATTTTTAGGAACAGGCTGCCCTCCCTTCCCCCCTGCCCTCCCCCCCCAGGCAGCTGACAGCTTCGGGGTCTCAGCCACCGTCTTGCCGCTCCCTGGGTACTCCATCCCCGCCTCGGGGGCGGTGGGGGGGTAAGCACAGGCACCCTTGGCGCAGCGGCCCGGGGTGTCTCAGGGCGGGGGCACCCCCGGCATTTCGGCGGCCGCCCAGGTGCCGGTGGCGCAGGTGAGGGCCGCGCGCCCCGCGGCCCCGAGACCCCGCGCTCTCGCGGGGGCCGTGGCGGGGGCCATGCTTAAGGGGGGGGGCGGGCGGGGGTAGACCTCCGGCCGCCTCCTGCAGCGCCAGCGGGAATTTGGGGTCCCCCCCCGCCCCGGGAAGGAAAGCGGCTCCCCCGGCCGCGGGTTGGGCTGAGGCCGGCCCCACGGGGCCGGAGGGGGAGATCGTCTCCGAGAAATCTCACTAGAGGGCTCTAATACTCAGCTCCGACGGCTGCGGAGGGAAAACAAGGCTCCGTCCTTCATATGCTTCAGTCTTCCAGATAGACTCGGCCTGGTAAAGTCTCCCCCAGTACTGTCAAAGGTGGTTCGCGGAGGCCATCACCCTGACAAAGAAATCCTTTCTCTTCTTAAGAATAGCGGTCTCCGACCCTGCCCTACCTGCAAGTCAGCAGAGCTCAGGTCCCCGTCCTGGTGCATAATGGTACAAGAGGGTTTTGGGGGGTCCCACCCTCTTCTCTTTCCATCCCATGGGCAAGAGAAGGAAGCGCAGTCCCTAAAACAACCAAAGCTCCCATTTTACCGTGGGCCCCAGACACAGGTATCCTTGTCAAGCATCAGGGAGCAAGCACTATTTAAGCATATGCGGATTCCCCCCCGCCCCGCCCCGAAAGAGATTGCGTAAGTTCTTCCATGCTCTATGGAGTGTAGCAGGCCCATAAACACATCCATCGTTTAAATTCTGCAAGACTGAGGCAAGCTGAAATGTAATGTAGTGTTATCAAGTAATACACACAGAGATATTGTCAAACAACACTCACTGATTTCACTGATTTAACTGGAATCTGTTCCGGTTGGGGAATTTTTTCCTTTTAAATAATTGCTATAATTTGCTGTTGGGGATAAAAAACCCCAAACAAACCAGTATTAATTAAAACCAAAACAATTATTGCTTATAAGGGAAACTTCATAATATTTCAGAATGCATTCAGTTTATTTTAACTCCCAATAATTTTTGTAATAGATAGGTAAATTGCCTTATTTGCAGAAATTAGGAAGTGCAATTTAGTTTACTTGTCATGTCTTGCAATTCTCTCAGAAGCTTTGCATACAGATCAAAACTACAGGAAAAGCTTTGTGGATAGCTAGATAGTTTAGATAATTTAACATCAGTTTAAAGCTCATCGACATTCCAGTGGAAAATTTGCGGCTTCTGAACTTGTGACAATGTTCTGTATTTTCCTCTGTGGATTGTTTCAACCTCCCTTTTTCCTGGGTTAATTCTTTTTCTGTCCTTTGATGTCTTCTTCCCTTTATTTCATAGGTTGTTGAATGAGCTCAAATAACACGGTGGACCTTTTACTTCCCAGAAAAAAACCATGTAATTTAAACAGACCTGGTATCCCATTTAATTCTTTTTTTTTTTTTTTTTTTTTTTAATTATTGTCATCAGTTTTATCTTCCTTATAAACAAGGACTTTATGACTAGACTAAGATTGATTTTGTTGCTCATTTAAGATGCGGAAAAGGCCAGTCCAGTGAACAATGAATTGGTTTCAGTTAGTTAAGCCACTTCAGCAGGCAAGACTGAGGCTCTATACCTTACTGGTTAAGAAACAATCTGCTGCTGGGGTACCATACCCCACATCCTATTTCCTCCAATAGCCTAGTCACGTGTGCATGGTAAGGTGCATAAAGGGCACATCATCTCCACTAGAAGTAGATGCTAATGGTAGCAAACTCTGCTGCTTTGTAGTGTAAGGAGTGGGTGTGAACTCAAGCACGGCGTTTGGCTGCTAGCATGCTCCCAGGCACAGCTTTGGCTGTGATCCCTCTAAGGCAGTGCTTGGGGGTGCCATGCATACCAGGGATCACACCCAGGGTGCAGTCTGCACTAGATAGCACCTGGTTTGACTCCCTCCATCCTGCACTATTCCAGTCCTCCAACACTCTCCCAGAAGTTTTTGCAGTCCCAGGAATGCTTCCATGCTCTCAGTCCATACCCTCATTCAGCTTCTTGCTATGAAAATATCACCTGTACAATTTATAATGCATCCCTTATATTATGTCTGATACTCAGAACTAAAACCCCACAGGAAATAAGTGGTTTTTTGAACCACAGAGGCACCACTTGGGACCCAAAGACCTAGTGACAAATGCCACTTAGCCTCAGGGCCAGAGAAGGGTTCCCAGACCTGTTGTACTTAGCAATAGGGACATAGTTCAAACATCTTTGCAAGACGGGACTTAAATTCCCACCTTCTTGAGACTCACTACTTTGTCCTTCTTCTAACAGGGTTTAATCAGTGCTTAAGTAATTTTTAGGTGTTTCATTCTCCCCATAAGTTGCAGAGGAAGCCCAGGTACTAGGCATAGGGCTGAAGATTTCACTGAGTGACAGTGATCTGTAAAGCATGGGATTCTTGTGTAACTACCTCTCAATTTTTCTATATCTGCTACCTGCTACAGCCAGAAAACAATGAGGAAATTGCTCATTAAAGTGTGTGTGTACACACAGACACACGCACATGCATGTATTTACCTGTATTTGTATATGTCTCGCTGTTTTAATTAATATTTGTTTAATTTTACTTCATGGAAAAACAGATTGCCATTTCTTTAAATCTAAACCTTTTCTTAAACAGTAGGATAACCACATCGGAGTAATATAACCTGATAAATATTTCCTTAATTTTGAGGTTTTTCAGTTCAGTCACATAAGAGAGATGGTAGGAGAAAGGAATAGAGCATGAGATAAACTGGACAAAGCCCAGGAAGAATTTTACAGAACAAAAGTCTTTTTTTTCTTTTTTTCTGATCAACATTCTGAAACAAATACAGTTGTGGGTGAGGGTGACACGTTCATGTTTATTTTCAAGTGGAAGCAGGTTGGCAGCAGCATTTGGCGTGCATTGAAGAAGTCTGGGAACTGGGCCTTACAGTCATCATAAAGAAGTGATTTTCAGCTTCCAAGAAGAGAAGAAAGTAAAGAGGTATAACTGGGTGAGGTACATGAGTTATGATGTGGAAGCTGTAGTGTAATGAGCATGTTTAATGCACATAAGGGAAGGAAAAGTACCCAGTGCCAAACTGGATGCCAAACTTGTGGCTGGCAGAGGTGAGTGAGTGGTATGAATTCAGCAAGGAGAGGGCCGTGCCTGAAGATGGTTCTCTTAATCCATCAAACTGTTCTTTGAGACATTTGAATACAGAAGATAGAGATGGGGCGATTAGTTTAAAGGATCAGGGCAAAAAGAATGAACAAAGACTGCAAAACAAAAGAACCAAACATGGTCTGGGCAACATCCCAGAGGAGGCTGTAGATACACAAATGATCCTGGGATTGCTGGAGGCCAGCCCAGGATGACTGCAGTGATTTCTGGTCTTAAATAAGATGAAGTCCTCAGCTAGGTGAGAGACTCCTGGAGGGATGGGAGAGTATGAATTTCATCAATAAGACATCTCTTTTCTCCACAGCTGCAGAATGTATGAGGACACTGCGTCATGGGGGAAGGTTTCAGCTAGGGAGAGTTCAAGGAGGCAGAGGGTGTCTGTGGACGCCTCACAATCCTCTGTGGCCTGGTGCCACAGATAGAGAGTAAGGAGTCAGGAGCACTTTTTATTTTCACACACTCATTTTCAAAGGCAATAGCTGTATTTTCTTCCTCCAGCTGAAGAAGGTGCAGAAAATGCCTCTTGGATAAATAAGCCATGGCCAACTCTAAGGTAGATGTATGCAATATAAATCTAAAGCACATCAACTACATTCAGGTAATTAGAGGGCTCGTAGTTTGCCTGACATTAGTGAGTAATTTGGCTGAGTGTTTCAACCTCACATGACAAACACCTTTATGTTGATGAGTGATGTACCTCTGACAGAATTTTGAGAACATCTGTGGACCTCGTTCCCATCCTGTCAAAGATGCTATGTATTTACCATCATTAATTATGCAATCTGTTTAGCCTTGTAACGTGTGTCCAGAGAGTAGGAAAGACTTTTGCTAGCTGCCTACCCTAGCTGTGTAATAGGGGAAATACCCCAAGCACAAAGAAGTTAATGGAGTGTGACAATGTTAATTTCTGTGTGTGGCTCCCAGAAGGTCTGAACTCTGGGTCAGGGTTCTGAAGAAGCTGAAAGAGTAGGGGGAAAAGAGGATTTGGCATGAAATAAGAAGTAGAAGGAGGTTTATGAAAGTCAAAGTCTGAAATCTTTCAATGGTGTTGATGAACTTCCCTCAGGCATCTTCCAATTAGGCATCTGGCACACAGAATAGCAGACCATCTAGGATGGCACAGATTTTGGCAGTATTATGGGACTAATATTTTCACAAGGAGGAACTGTTCCTGAACAATGCAAAAACCTTTTGTCTTCAATGTCAGGCAGGCATTTTAGGAAGAAAAATCACATTACTATTAATTATGACTCTTTTAAATTGATTCTATATTCCTTGGGGACAAGAAGATGAACATTTATGTCTCTGCTTATGTCTCAGAGTATTCTAAAAGCACCAAAGAAGTGCAAGATCTTGTTCCTGGTGTATATTTCCTTTGGGCTAGTCTTTCAAGACTCCAAAGGTGTTGAGATATGGTCGATATTATGTAACCTTCAACACTAAAGCAGATGTACATCATTCTTCTTCTTTTGAGAAGTCTTATTTGATCTCTGGAGACCCATAATCTGATCCTCGCTCAATCATTCTGAGCATAAAGGGAACTTTTCCAAGGCATTATAGAAGCAGCAAAGTTTAAATGATCATTATATGTAGAGTTTGACGAAGCAGGCACTTTTCCTGCCATATGTTAAATAAACAACTAATTACTGTGTACTATGTGGTGATGCAGGCTGATAATCTGCTGCTGAATAATATGATGTCATGTCAAGACTTGAACTATTTCCTTATATAGTCCTCAAGAAATAGGATTTTTTTTGCCCACATCTGAAAATTCACCGGCAAATATGCAACCAATCAAATCTTGTACAGATGCTAACACCCAGATGTGTGTGTTTCTGTGTGGAAGTAATCTATAGCTAGCAGAACTCTTGGATAGAGAAATCCTCTAAAAATACAGATTAGGCACACATAAGTTAAATATGTCTAACTAGTGTGCCAAGAATTTATAGTTTTATGAAATCTGTATTAAGTACAGAACTCTCAATATTTTCTTCTAAAACCTTTTCGTTAGTGTACAAAAGGGAGAATGTAGATTTCTGTAATAATTAGCAGAACCTTCCTATTTGATGTACAACAAACCAAAAGAACCACATGACCTTACTTCCAAGGGCTAACCCTTGCCCTCTAAACTCCCATTAGAAGTTAGCACTTGAGTAATCCTATCTTTTAATAATAAACTCTACAATAAACCCGTGCAATTAGCAATAATAATGAATAGTAAGTTTGCATGTTGGGTGAAACTTTTTGAGTAAGACTGTCCAATATTTGCTATGCTAAAAATCCAACAGTACTGGATTTGACCATTTAGATTGACAACTTAGATTCATAACAGAGACGGGAAAGAGTGCAAATGTAAATTTGAGTTTTCTTTTTTAAATGAGAAAATACCTATATCTGAGGAGTCTTGTGTCTTGTTCAGCTTGCTATACCTTATATCCTCAGCAAATTAGGAGGGGCTATTTTAAAATCAGAGAGCCACAGGAGGTCAAAATCAGATAAAAACTCAGAGCTGAAACACAGGGTAAATACTTGCAGGAGTTCAAGCCTTCATTCCTTATAAAACTTCCATTTAAGTCAATAACTTATCAGCCAGGAAAAAAAAGGGAAGATTTCTCTCTGTGTGCCTCTGTTCTTCATGTACATATATTACATAGATGTACGCATGCACACATACACACACACACACATATGTAGACTTAATCTTTTTATAAATATGGGCTTCTTTGCGTCTTCTCATTAAATCGATGGGAATTTTGCTGAAACAAAGAGTTCAGAATATTGCTGCATCAGATCTGTTTCTTTGGCAAATGGTGAAACATGCAGTACAGTTGACAAGCACACCCTGTTGTGGTGAAGCTACTAACCATTTGGAGACTGCAAACAGAATACACTCTTTATTGATGTCTATGTTAAATTCTTTCATTGCCACCTGGTTTGTTGAAAAATTTGGTAGCAAGGTAAGTACTAATTAGATTTTCTGTCATACCTTTACTGATGACTTGGATGATTTTGCACAATTGGTGTAAAACCAACTTGAGTGAAGAAGGCCAGTGAAGAAGGAGGAAAGTCAGCAGGAAATAATACGTGTTGCAATATCCATTTCCACAGAAGTGGATATATAACATAGGAGTTTTTTGCACTTCTCTTAATGCTCCCCACTGCCATGCATTACATTAATCTAGTGTCTGCTTAGTAGAGATAATGAGCAGCTTTTCATTAGTTACAATCTATGGCAGCATAGACAGGGGAGAGGAGTGATCTCTTCCCAAATGCAAAGTACTAAGCATTCATGTTCACCTACAACAGAAAGGTGAATCCCCTTTTTCCTGTTGAAATAATATGCCCCAACAAATGGGACAACCACCACCAAATCCCATGGGAGCCAGTGGGAACTGGTTTTCTCCGTTCCTTTGTGTCTGTGTTTGAGTTACTTGCAGAAACGGGCCCAACTTAGATATTAACTTCATATTAAGAAGATTCACCCTTTTGGACATGTCAAAACATAGATTAGTCTGAATTGAGATACTAGATTCAAAACCAAGCAAAGCTGCAGGAGATGAAATCCAGTTCTAAACTCTGGAGTTCAAGGGCAGATTAATTTAATTCTAACAATATGGCCATTCAGTATGCTGTTGGTGCTCTCCTTATCTGTTTCCAGTTCAGAGACCCAACAAGATTACATGAACTGGTCTCTTATTTGAGAAAGGCTGAACAACCTTGCCCATGAAATCCCCCTTTCCTTGCCTCACTCCAACACTATGTATTTTTCATGGACAGATGGTCATTGATGGATCACATTACTTTCTGAGTATCTTCTGACAGCTGTTCAACCTCAGAAACAAAAAGGAGCAAGGGAAAACTGCCAAGTCCATTTGCTTTATGTGACTCCCCACTTCAGTCACACAAGAAAAGGCCTTGCCTCTTTAACCTGGGCACTTGATGCCTGCATTTTCTCTTCATATGTATCCTCTAAAACTGAACCATGGACTTGAGAGTAAACAAACTTAATATGCCATGTGCTTCCTATTTGTTGAAGGTATCAATGCTGAAGCTCCGTTGGCATGCTAAAATGTGAACATTTTTACAGTGTAGCAGGTTATGGAAGCTGCTCTTGATAAATTTCAGTAACGGCATTTTACACTCCATGTGCTCCTTTCTGTGAATGACAGATTGCCATATTAGGTCCCTAAAGAAGCTCCTCACAGGGGTGATTCAACGCACGAAGAAAGTGGACCATGTGTCTAATTCAGTGTTTCTGCATTCCCTAGCATGTGTACATGCTCTCTCTGATGAAGCAGAGCAAGAAAAAACTCTGTTCAGTGTAAGTTAGACACTTCTTAATAGCATCAGAGCCTCTGCTGATGTAAACTTAGAAACAAACATATGGACATGTTTACCTCTCCTCCATTCTCAATTGATTCTGAAGGTATATGAAGAAGTTGTTCACCAGAATTTTTTCCTCTTTGCTGCGCAGTAGGAAAAGGGACCATGGCAGACAGACTAGAGGTAGATGATGTGGCTTGCTGGATAGTAGGGATTAGAGGTTGAACAACCTCCCTCAGTAACTACTAGAAGTCTTTGTGTTGAAGATAGAGTTACCAGGTAAAAATACCAACACATATTCTGTATTCTGAAGGTGCTTTTTGCAATAAGACAGTTTAAAACCTTGCCCAGTGGGACTCTTCCAGGCATAGAAATCTCTGCTGGGTTTATCCATTTGGTGGAACTAATGGGAACAAATTTCAAAGATATAAATATATAATTGTTTGTGATTGACTAAATACCTAAAACCAGCACATAGATCCAGTTGTAAATACTAGAAACACTGCCTGATTTAGAAACATAAGAATAACCCAAACATTTCTCAAATGCACAGTTTTAACTTTGCTCAGATCTCTGTTTTGTGGTTTATTCTTCAGCGTTCAAGGTGGATGTATGAGATTTCATTTCAAGTTTTAACTTAATGGCTTCACTTAAGAAACAGGAGAAAGGGAAAGTTATATGAATTAAACATTACATATGATTTGGTGAAGTACTTTCAGGAATTCCATAAGCAAGGGTAAAAAAACCCCAAACCCCCCACAACTGCACAGAGTTAGTAGCAACAACGAATAGTGCAGTTACCATCTAAAAGTACACACTTTTCACTCAGTCTTGGCTGGTGAAATGTAGAAGCTTAATGTGGATTACACTTTTTAAATCTTTCAACATCAAAAAATAGAAGAGATGTAGTGTGTTTTTATTTCAGAGTACTTAGCATGCAATCTCAAGATAAATGGGAGAGACTGATTGTGTTTGTACCTGTGCCAGATGTTGTCGTTAGATATTGCTGTTTTGTTTCATCAGCCAGATGAACTTACCCAGGTACATTGATCAGATACCTACATTTAAAAGAACACACTGTCAAATTAGTGGATAGAAAGAGCACATTATGAGAGACAAATTATCTGGCGAAAGATTTAAAGACTGACTCACTTGTGTTTTGTTTCATTAAATGTGGGGTAGTCCCCTTTCATTTTCCATTCAGTGCGAACGTTCATGGGCTCCATTACAGTATCAGCCTTGTAGCAAACTAACTGGCTTGGGATACACATGAACCTCCTTGGAAAAAATACAGCTCCCCTTCTTACAGATGCTAGATTACCTTAAAATGTGGGGCCTGGGCTAGGCAACCTCACTGGCCTTCGTGGAGAGACTTCTGTCTACTCCAGTAGGTCTCATGGCTGCAAAGTCACCTGATGCACTGCAGGAGTCTTCCCAGGTGGCCAGGCTGGTGGCTGCTTCTCCAAAGGGGAGGGCTTGGGATGGGGAGGGCATGCATCCACCTCTCCAAAGGACACAGAATATATTCTAAAGAGGAAAACACAAAAAGCTCTAGGAAAACTATCCTGACATTGTCTTTCCTCTCCTCCCTCTTAGATACTCTTGGAAGATAATCTTGATTCTTGCACTTAGGGCCAAGGGAGAAGCTCATGGTGAAGGGGCGAGGATCAGGCTGGAAAGTGAGCACACATGAGTTAGGGAGATCCAGAGGAGCAGAAAAAAGATGAAAATGGGTTAGAAAAAGCTTCAGGAGTTAAAACTGTCAGGTTTTAATCTTTACTTTGGTAACACTGGGTAATGTTATTATTCAGGTTGGCTAAAAGCCCTTCCTCTTCAAGAGTTTGTCAAAGATTACTTTTATTAAAAAATGTAAACAAAATACACTCTAAACACTTTGTGCTTTGTGTCTTTTAAGTCTTTGTCTTAGTGGTAATTTCTTGCTGTCTTAATTATTATACACTAAGCGTTTCTAGACAGAAAATACTTCTGCTTTCTACTTGATACCTGTATGATATCCATCTATGTCTGTCTATGTATGTATTCATATATATGTACAGAATCCAGTGGACCCTGGAGCCCACTTCCAACCTGCACAGCAAGAGTGGGCCATTGCAGGCCCAGGCAAGAATTACACAACTCGGGCACCTCTGTGCATTTTCATCTCAGTGGCAAGTGCTGAAAGGCACTTGCCTGATGTTGTGAGGAAGTCCCAAGGCGGGGTGCCTTGGGAGAACCATCTGGCTGTAACTGAGGTTTTTCCCCACATATGTGGTTGCCTGCTTGCTGCCCTCTAAGTAGAAAAACATTACTACTTTGGTGCAATATCATGGTCAAAGAGCACAACAGGTCATTATGTGCTTCAGTTGCATGCTGAGGCCATGCTTACTTTCAAGCCCCACACCTTATGTCTCTTGAAGCTAAGCAAGCAGGCATGGAGAGGGTTCACAGCAGGCTTTCACCCAGTAGCAACCCAGTGTTACTAGTCTTATTCTTAGCCTTATTAGCCCTCTTGGTCATCCGTATACTAGAGCACTAGTGCGTGCTCCTTGCTGTGAGGGGTCCTGGCAAACAGGTCACTCATCATGCTGAGTAGGAGCACCCCAAATCTTGGCAGTACCCAGACAGCTGCCATTCCAAAGCCAGACTTCATGGCTCAAACTCACACTTTGTAGAGAAAGTGCTCCCTATAAATTGTCAGCTTTGAAACCAAACACTTCCACACCTAGCCTACACTGTAAATCAAGCTTTGGTGCTACTTTCCAGTCAGCTCCATTACACAAGTAGTCTGATTTAGTTTTACGGCAGAGATGTATTTCAGCTAAAATGGTATTTTTATGTGGAGTGGGGGATAAACATGACTATTTTATTCATGAACTGAAAGGCTATGAGATGGTAAGAGACAGGCATAGGGAGTTGCGGGTGCAGTACCAAATCCCCACCTGGCTGTCTCAGTACCCGGGCTTGGTGCCTGGATTCACTTATGTTCATATCTGCAGCAGCACCACAACATATCAGAACCTCCCATGAAAGCTTTCACTCCTCATATCCAAAAAGACATTTCCATTAATGCATGCGAAATTTTGCCCTAGGTCTTTTGAAAGTGAAAAGAGCAAACCCCCAAAACTACTGTACCATCCTTGGTCCCCAGAAATGTTAATTTATCATTAAAATTATTGAATGGCTGAGATGCATTATTACAAACTTGAAGTATTTCCTTTGATTGTTTAAAAATCTCTGTTTTAATTTAAGTCATCTATTTTTTTTCCCTTTACAGTTTTGAATGCTGCATCTTACCATATGTGAAACATTTCTTAAAGGTGTCAAAGTGACTTGTCATGGGTTTGGAATGAGAACTAAATTAAATGTCCATACTGTAACATACTTATATAAATAATGAGATATTCCAGTATAAACCATTCATTTGGCAGTCATTTCTACATCAGCAAGTACTAAGTGCTATAGAATTCCTGCCTAACTTTGACACATGCAGAGAAAATCAGGAAGGAAAATGTGTGTGTTTAGAATTTTATAGAAAAAGACAGCCCCTTGTAGTCCATTGCCATGAAAGTATTTCTAGCTTTTTTGGAAATAGTGCAAGAGGTTTAACAAAATACTCTGGATTCACAGCAGAATGCTGGAGCATTCAGCTGCCTCCCACTGCACTCCCAAACTTGTTTCTGTAACTTAGAAACAGAGAGGGTGGAAATGGATAACAAAGTCATTAATGAGCGCCAAGAATGATTTATTATGGGTGATATAGTGTCACTGCTTTTAAGAAAAAATACATTAAATAAAAATTCTTCATAAAATGAAAAATCTTTCCTATTGAACACTGCGCAGAATTTGCTTTATTAGTGTATTATATCACCACATTGCGAGGTCTGGCATTTCTCATCCAAATGATGTTTCAGAGTACTAGCAAGGCTTGTGGGCTGCAGTACAAACCATGTTAGGAATAGTGCTTTTAAAGAAACACAACAGTAGCAAAACCCCTTTTGCTAGGGCTCTGGAAATAGTTAGCACTGGAGGACCCTTTTATCTTGCATCAGCTTCACAAACTTGCATCGCACCAGGCTAACAACAATCAAAAATTGATAATAGAAATTTAGTTCCAAACTGTCCAAACCTAACTGCTTTAAGCCAGTTTTTATGTTACAGGTCTTTCTCACTCAAAGATCCATGCACACATGCTTTGAGAGCTTGAGCGGTAAATAAACCTTGTCTTCTAGATGAATTTTATCTCCAGAGAAAAGGCATCCGGTATCTATTAAAATGGCATCCCAATTTGTTGGCAGCAGGCCTAGGAACTGATCCTGCACCTACTGAAGAGCATGCCCCAGACCCCCAGGCTGACAGAGGTGTAATGTCTGGCCCAAAGCGACCACAGACCTTTCTCACTAGTAAAGACACCAGACATGCTGGCTGGGACGTGAGAGCAAGCTTTTGCTGGCATCAGGCATAGAGTAGCTGTCTGTCTATCTGTGTTTATATTTGCACATGATTCATATCCAAAAACTTTAACCAATGCCTAGAATGATCTCTGAAATCTGTCTAGATTACAAAATAAATAAATAACCCACTCCAATATTTGTCTATGCCTCAGTGACTTAAAAGATTAAAATAATTTGGCATATGATGGAATCAAAGTTCATAAATGTAGCTAATAGCGTGTAGCTTTTCAGATTGCTTCATGTAAATGCAGAAGTGTTTCCAAGTAATTTACAGGTGCATTGTAGTTGCTTCAAAACCATGGTTAGTTTTTGAAATCACAAGCTTTCAACCAATAATTTGATCTAGTGTCAATCTTCATTTAATCATGCAAAATAAGATAATTTTATGTTCTTATTGCAACCGATAGCTGAATTTATGGGCAGGGAGCACAAGCCTTCTACTGCACTCTTCACAACTGTGTCCTCAGCCTGTCATGAAGAGAAAAAATCTCCCTGTAGTGGAATTTGGGGAGCAGCAGAGCCCTAGCAAGGGTAGTGGTGTGCCCACGCCACCCACCCGTGGTCTGGGTTGCACCTGTAGCACACAGGAGTGCACGAGGCCACCAGGTACCCCAGGTGACTCAAGAGTGCAATAAAGAGGAATTTCACTAGTTGTTAAATTGGACTCAAGAGGTACTTTGGGATAGGAGATATTAGCTTCTTACATTCTCTTTGGCGTCCTTAACGCACCCTTGCAATAACACAGCAGGATTTTTTCCCCTCCATCTGCTAGGGATAATTTACTGAGAGTTCATTGCTCACTTGGCCGTGGGTTGTATAGATTTCATTAATTAAACATCTATTTCTGTAAGGATTATAGATCTGTATGAAGCAAAAAAGTTGCTATGAGCTTTTTGCTTAAAATCCTCGCAGGCAATCTCACTAAGTTTTCCCTGATCTGAATGAACTCTGTTCCTATGGCTTAAGAATATGTATCAATAACTCAAGGGTACAAATGTGTCAAGGGGTTGCAATTATCCTCAAAACAAACATTGCAAAAAAAAGACACAAGCTAAACCATAGAAAAACATGGTTAAGGCACTCCAATTTACCTTGTCGAATAGTGACTCCATTGCATAATGATATATTTATGATGAGTGCATAGCAGAGTTTGAAGTCTTATTTTTTAAAAACTGCTTAGCTTTCACCTTTCTTTTTTTTTTTTCCCCTTAATAGTGTCATGACTGAGGGTGGAATTAAAACACAACTGGAGCCATATTGCACAATCAGGTTTTAAGCAGATTTGTCACAGAACATTGTACATCCAACAGCCTCATGGAAAAAACCCTCTGAGCTCCTGCTGCCCACTCCGCACTAAACTGCATGGAGACACCAAGTGGTACAGCTGTGGAAAGGGATTTCAGTGGGTACCGAAGCACTTAGGACCGCTGCTCCACTGTCACTTCAACATTGGCCAGGAGGTTCCTGTTTCAGAGGCTGTTGAGATGTGAGATGAATAGGGGAAAGCTGATTATGTATTGGCTACTGATTCCAGGACTGCAGGGAGGTAAAAGTCAAGTAAATGTCATTATTTTATTACAGTATGATAGTCTTTTTAATATATTACACTCTGAAGACTTTTGCAAGTCCCAGAGCAATATTGTGATATGTTAATTTGAAAAAAATGCATTGTAAGAGATTTCATGGAAATCTAATATTTTCTAGCGTTAGCATTTCTATTTTTATGCTGCCCTGCTTTCCCCCAACATTTTATATCTCCATTAATTTTAATTAGGCTCTCACTGGATTTCAAGTACAGTTGAAGTACAGAAATGGGAAAGGTTCCTTGCCAAGATTGACCAACATGTGGCAGAGATACACAGTCCCACATCCTCCCACCCTTCATGTCTAAAGGTTTGTGTTTTCAATCCAACACATACAGACACACAGAGATTCAAACACTCATGGCATCTGTAGTGTGCTGACAAGTTCTTATATTAATAAGATAGTTATTTATCAAACAGCAACACAGACACCCAAATTTCCCCTTGGCTCTTAATACATTGCATTGTGCTATTTAAAAAATACCGGTGGTGTCAGATTCACAGCGCCAGGAGAATGACACAAAGGGGCACTAAATCAGTGTCACTGGCCCCTGGCAACAGCTGGCAGAGGGAGCAGTGCTCTCCAAGCTGATGAACACAGCCTCACAAGCCAAAGTGACTTTCTGGGGCCATGGGCATCCCGGTCGGCCAGGGAAGCTCTGAGGTGGCTCTTCTAGTGTTGTGGTCAGTTTGACTTCCAGCTGGTCACAGTGTTTGGGAAGAATGAAGGTGGTATTGTATTACCCATGCTCCATGGACCTCGCTTTGGACTGAGCAGGGTCATGCTGGTCAACATGTATGAGCCCTTCATGCATTTGGTGTTCTCACCATAGCTAGACAAACCACTGGCCATGTCCAAATGGAAAATGCACGAGACATTTGTAAGAGAGATACTGTTTCTATCAGAGATGTGGAATATGAGTGGATCCTTAAAATTATGTATGTGTTCTAATTACTAAAAATACATTCTTCTGCATAAAGTGTTGGAAGGAGTTGTTTGCTGCAGCCCCATTCAAGGCCATGTTTGACTGTCATTTTAAAGAGACAAGGCACACTGCTTCTGCCTGAAGCTACGGGGAACTGGCACAATGCCACTTTCACAAGGCTGAACAGGACAGTCTCTGGGCTGTCCCGGGTAGCACTTCAGATCGCTTTTCAGTGCAACTCTGAGGGATATGTGTGTGGGAGGGTGTTACAGGGACGGGACTCCTCCTGACTATGTACCTACCCCTTACCCACCTCTTGTGGGACGGTCCCCTTCTTATTCCCTCAGCTATCCAACAGCACACTTTCTGCAATGTAAATCCCACTCAGAGCACTTCTCTCCTCTTTGCTGGCTAGGGGTAAGCAATGTGGTATTTCCCTCCCCACCACCCTTTCTGTAACACCTGGCCAAGGAAGAGAGAGGAGGCAAAAAGCCTCAGAGCCATGTCCTCTCCCTCCTCTTCTCCCACCACCTGGATGAGGGAGAAGGGGAAATGCTCACAGCCCTGCTCCTCAGCCACATCCTTCCCCAGCCAAGCCTGGGGCAGAGGCTCAGAGTAAGAAGAAATGTGGCTGGGGCTGTAGAGCTGACTTGGCCACTGGGACAAAACTTCTTGCTGTACAAGGTGCTGTATGGGGATGATAGCTCTTTTGGGTGAAGTTGTTTTGGTTTTAATACTATGGAAGTACTGTATGTCCTTGTCTCAGGTGCTGAGAGCTTTCCAAATGCTCTCAGGATCAGCCCTGCCTCTTAGGTAGACCCTAGAGAAGAAGTTTACCATATAGAAATGCAAACTTACTCAATTCCCCACTACTCAAAAGTCCTTGAACGGGATCCAGATGATGCGGGATCATGAGAAAGAGAGACCAAGCCATGGTTACAGTCAGGGTGTGCTCCAAGGTCACTTTTACGCACACAAATATTTACTTCCAAGAGACGCAGATATATACATTCTGCAAGACATCGCATTACTTTCCAGTATTTGTAATTGCCTGATCAGTGTTTGGTTGATCTGATAGCTGCCTGAAGTATAGGTTACAATGAGTTATCACACTTTTCTGGCACGTTGAGTAGAAGGAAAAAGCTGTGAGAGAAATGACCTATAGTCCTCAATTGCATGAACTTGGAACGGCAGACAAGAAGTAGATCCATCATTTCCATCTGCAGAAGGCAGCCATCTTATATCTCTATATCTTTACTGCGGATAAAGGTGAAGTAAACCTCTTGCCTTACAGGAAGCCTTCTGTCCCCTTGGTTCTGAGGATAAGCTCCCCTGGCAGTGTAACAGGCATAACAGTGAAAAAGCAGACTTTTATTAATGCCTCCCAAAGAGAATATGCATTTAATCATATGCTTCATTTTAAGCCTGTGCTTGAACTTCGATCACTTTTTAATATTGGATGTTGACAAAAATGCTTTGTGGGATAAAGCCAGTAATTCATAAACATATTTATAGCTATTATTTCCCAATTGACTCAATTTCCAACTAATTCTTATAGACAAAGAGAAGCACAGGGTTTTCTGTCACTGCTAGGTTTCCACAACAACAAAGGTCTCCCTTCAGTCTCTTTCCAACAAGATTGGGTTGATTAACTATGCTACTGTTTATTTTGCTGTACTTGCCAAGTATATGGCAATGCAGAAATAGGAAAAATTAGCCTAATGTGAATATGTGGACAACAGAGAACGCCAGAACAAATATCATCCCTGAACATGCAACAATTCCCATTTCATTTCAATTCAGGACACCAGTGTTTAAGATGCACCTCCCAGTCAAAAAAAGAAAATGTCAGTTTCTAATTCAAGTTGGCCATTTTGTAACAAAATATGTTGAGAATATTTATCAGCAAATAGTTTTGCTTGAAAAGTAGATTACACTTTTTTTTTTTCCTCAGCAGGGCCAGATTTTCCCAACAGGAATTCTGATGGGAAACGGAAAGATGTGTGTTTGGAAAGGTAAGTATGGAAAGCTGGAGACACAGGATACTTTTGGGACCTTAGGATCTTGTTTTAGGATTAGGATCCAAGAACGAATGTTCAAACTTATACTTGTGTAAAGAATGTAACAGATTTAGGGAAGACAGGCAACTGCAAGACAAGGAAAAGAAATGTTTCTTTCTGCTTCTTCTTTTCAACTTGATGTTGCATGTGGAGAAATACTGAAGAGTGCCAATGAGGGAGGGCAAAGGTGGCGATCTTCCATGCTGGAAAGCCAACTCTCTTCTCACTTTTCCCTTTCTCACTTCCCTTACTGTAATTTTATATACCCGTCAGTAATACTCTAGATATGCACCTGGACACTTTGGCCATGAACCTATCATCATATATGGATGACCTTCAATTTCAGTGAAGCTTTTCTATGGATGCACACAAGGAATTCAGGCAAGCAATGACAGAAAATAGAAATTTCTGCAGCCATTTGCTTTCAGATTGAACAGTGATTCTTTAAATAACAATTAAATCTCTTTTTCTGTTGTAATACCAGTAGCATCCTCAGAAAGTGGGACTGAGATCAGAGCTGAGATTCAGGATGTGTACTGCATAGGCGACATGATTACCTATTTGCTATATATCCCGACCTCACACACACCAAAAATTCTGAACACAGCTATTACAGACAAAGTTGTAGGTAAGAGTTCAGATCAAATCCTAAGAGCCACCACTGGACTTTGAATGGTTTGGAGCAGAGCTTGCAGCCGTATTTCATACTCAGTTCTTACAGCGACAGTGGATCAAATCAAAAGCCTGTTTCACATTTTCTTTGAATTATGAGAGTTCAAAATCCAGATCATAACTTTGCTGTTCAGTGGATATATATTCATTGCCGTTAGTGTTTCTGAATGGATTAACTCAGCCATTGTGGAATACAGATCCTGCAGTTTACTTCGAGGTAAGCATGAGCAGTGTCAGAGCAAACATTTTGGAAATTTTCCAACAGAAAAGGCTCACTCATGGAAACTAAGTGTTCTGTAGAAAAGCTATGAATCTGATGAGTCTATTGAAAGAAATCCAGTAGGCATCTGACCAAAACCTGGCTATTTTGCAGTCAGTTCACCTATCTTCCTTTTCCCTCCCAGACTCTACCAGCCTCCATGGGCTCACACAGCTCCACAGAAGGACTGGGAAAAAGCAAAGGCAGTTTTGGGTTTCTGGAGAGCACATTTTGGACTATAACTCAGAAACTTTCACGCTGACAGTACTTGACTGTACCTCAGTTGAAGTACTGTAGAATTTTTGGATGCATTTTCAACAACAAAGATGAAAATTTCCTCTCAAAATGTCTCTGTTCTGCCATGAGAGGAAATTATTCTTGACAGGTATCTTTGTGTCATTGTGCCAATCCACCACAGCTCTGCCTCAGCGGTCACTCAGTGATGCAGAAGCTCAGTTTCCAGGTCACTGAGGTCTGTGACTGTACCACCAGGATCAGATTCACTGGGGAAGGTGAGCTCAGCATGTCCTCCGGCTTCCCACGACTCACTGGTGGGGAGGGGGCTGTTCAGGTCCTTGGGCTGGGACCAACTCCTCTCCTGATTTATCCTAAGACCAAAGAGGCTTCAAGGGCAGTGTCATAGGGTTGGTTTTTTCTGTGTACCAGATAGAACTGCTCAGCAGAGGCTACCAACTGTGTCACAGACCTCCAGACAGCTATTAGATGGAAATAAACATCGGTGGTTACTGAGACATACTAGATATGACCTCATGACCTAGAAATGGAAGGCTTTCTATAGAAACCATTTACTCAAGCAAAATTATACCACAAGAAGGAATAGGCTTACTTTTCACCATGTCTATTTATTAAAACCATTGCTAACTTGTTCCTTGATATTTTGATTTATGAAGTTTGTGACAAATTGCTTGCTTAATTGAAATATGTCAGGTTTCTAAATACTGAAGTTAATTATCCCTCCTTTTCTAGTGGAGACTGACCTTTAATTGTACAATATTAATCCACATATTGTATGAATTATGCGAAATATCCATTTTGTATGTAGAGAGAGACATGCATGTGTTATTGTAGTGGAGTACAGTTACATAATTATTTTTAATTTAGGATATCAGTTTAATTAAATACTTGCAGAAACCAAGCTTTTTCAGGAAATTTGCAATTACAATCAATTTGAATGTACAGCTACATTAATATGGTGACAAGTCCAATAATAAAACCTAAGTAATTATGGGCAGGTGCTGAACAGATGTGTAAATAGAAGGTCTCTGCATGGAAAATTGTTATATATCATTTTGAAAAGCAAAAGAAACCTGTTATCCATAGCCATTCATATATGCAGTTAAAATCAGTCACAAAAAAGTTAGTTCTTTGAATTTAGATAAATCATTTAAAAATGTGTATGGCACTTACGCTTTCATTTTCTGTTTCTGGAAAGAAAGTCTAGTTGATTGAAGACTGCTGCTCTACTGTACTCAAAGAGTCTGCCGCACTATTGAAATATATTCTTCTGTCAACACATTTATGATGAGTGGGTTTTGAGTTTGTAATGATTTAAGAGTTAAAACAATTCACATTCCATATTACAAATTGAGCTTTATTTAAAGAAGAGGAGATGCTAAGAGTGGTTTAGAGTTGTTTGCTCAAGTTATCAGATTGCCAAAAGCCCAATTTAGCCTCCAAATATTTGGAGAACAATGAAGTTGCATTACTACTGTGAATTGCTTTTAGATAGATTTACAGTGTTCTTTTTTTTTTTTTCAAACCAGTATATTAAAACACACTTTTTCAGGTCTTCTATTTTTGTGTGAGATGTCTTCTTCTGTAATGTGTTAGAAACAATCATATCTGTGAAGTAAGCAATTAAGTTAAACTGAAAAGGTTTCTGTAACAATCATATAGAAATCCCAAGGACAAACTAGCATCTAAGGAAACATGCATGTGAGTCAGCCCCCGGGTGGAATGGGAACCCCTAAGCTGTCTATGGAAGATCACAATGTCTAAAGCAGCCATGTCTGAATGAGGGGCATGTCTAAACTAGACTCTTTCAGGAACTTAGAGGCTTTATTCCAGACTGCAGAGATCTGCCTTCCTCTCCTCAAGGTTCACAGCTCTTAAAATGGATCACAGTGGCCAAGCCAGGCCCTTCTCAAGCAATACTGGAGGAGAAGTAAAGTGCTTTTTCTCATTCTCAGAAATAGTCACTGCAGCTGTTGGCACTATGGAAAGCTGTGAGAGGCAGCTGGAGTTGTACACTATTCTATTCCTTATTCTACCATGTGCAGGGCCACCGTCTTATCTGGAAAGGGAGCAATAATTGCCATGTCTGGAGTGAGATTGATAATGAAGCAATACTAGTGCTGCTGCAATAAAAACTGTCTGGACAGATTCCACTCATCTATTTCATTTGTAAAAAGTCAAACTTTAAAAGTACAAACTTATATTGCAAATGCTCTATGAAATATTTCAGGTGGGGAGGGAGAAGTGGGAAACGCAGCCTTGCACCCTGCAGATATCTGCAGCTGAATAGTCCCCATGGATCACATAAATGGCAATAACTTCTATACTGTGTGCTGGTACAGTGTTCTTCTATACTACCACAAGGCAATAGTCAGCCTGCAGCCAGTATTAGAGCAGAAAGATGACACCATTAGGTGTAACAACATTTACCTTTCCCTCAATTCCAGACTGCAAGATACTCCAAGCATTGTCTGTAGAAAATTAAAAATGAAGCAGTATTTGTTTCCTAAGAAGAATGAACAAATCCAAATCAGCAGGGAGGACAAACCAGTCTCAGTTTTACAGTGGAAGTCCTCAGGAAACTTACTGCCACCACATGCTAACCTTGCTACAGGAGCATGGCTGAAAGGATGGGCAGCCTCTTTATGCTAAATATGCCTCAGCTACTTCACAGAGGAGGTTTATTTTAATGGAAGACTTTGTGTCTCCAATCAGAAAGACTGGAACACAAAGATTTTGTCTTTGTCAGGGGAGCATCTAAAGCTTAGATTTTAAATAGGAGTTGTGAGAAAGAGACGAGTGCAGGATTTGGCCCTGTATGAAGTCTGGATTTTCTTTCTTTATTACGTGGGGCACAATAAGGCAGCATATAAAACAAACCTCAGACATTCTGGTATGGAGAGATTTTGCTTGTCCTTTCAAAAGAAGTGGCCTGGATTCCCTGCATCCATATAGCCAGCACGCATGCCTCCTCCAACTTCTGCTTGCACTCCCATTCCAACTGCTCCCATCATCTCCCAGTTCATCCATGTTCAGTGTCTGAAGAGCAAAAAGGGAGATTTCAGAAGAATTTAGGGAAGATCCACAGCACAGGTGCTGAGAAACACAAGCCAGCTCACCTGCAAGGGCAGTACAGAGATAGTCCTCGTGACCCACATGAGTTAGCACCAGAAGCAAGATTGCTGCTTCAGCGCCATGCTGAGCTGACCTGGCAATATCCCCCTCCAACTGCACCAGCAACTGTGCATGACTCCACAGCACACTGGGTTAGTGTTAGGGCAGGAATCTTTACAACACAGCCCTTGCCACACAGAGAAGCATACCTCTAGGAGTAGATGTTTAAGTTGCTTTGGCCCCTCCAAAAATCTTTGAGTGATGAGAGTACTTGTGGCCTCTGTCCCCTCCGCAGAGAACCCAGTGCCTTCAGCTGTGTTTTAGTTGTGTGGGAATTGTTTGAGCTCACTACTGTTGCCACAGCTGCTAAAAGAAAACATTTAGTTAAAGATGAGGGTAAGCACACATTATAGATGTAAGCATATGGTTGTCAAGCTTTTGCCCAACAGCTTCCATAGTTATGTGGCACCTTATGTTATCCAAAGCACTTGGAATTTTTCAGATAACAAAAGCTAACGAAGATAGCTATTATAGCTTTATGCTGCACTTGCTTCCTGATAGAGTTGCCAATCCAGTGCTTTGAATTCTGTGCCAACAGCTTTGACACAAGTGAAAGAGCAAGCTGTGCTTTTAACAGATGCAAATGCTTTGGTTGCAGTGATTGCTGCTTTTTCAAAATCATTATCACACATGTGGGATTTCAGATGCATACTTTTTCTGAAGCAATAACATTCAGGCAATTGAAGCAACTTTTTCGTAGCACTGGCAAGCTTGTAAGGGGCAAAAGCAACTGGCATTATCTAGCAACTATTTTACTGTCCTGCAAGTTCTTGTATTGAACAGACTCATGACACGTGGTTGGCACTGTTGGAAATGTCCTGTATTGCAGCCACAGTGTTACACCAGCAATGAGCCATGCTGCTGAATTTTGGGCAATTTGCAGTCCTTTCACTAATGACTGTGGAATGAAGACAAACACAACAACATTATACATTAAATTACTGATTAGATATTCTAGATTTGAGAACAGTTCATCATCTAGTCTTAGCCTTTCTCACTCTATTTTTCCATGTCTCAGCTCCTGAAATAGTGTGATATTTCTTGCTTTGCTAGAACAAGGTTGTCACAATACCCCAAGAATTTGATACCATCTATTTTGTTCTTTTAATGGCTATTTTAGCAGCAGGAGGTGCATGGAAAATTCATTATGTCTGTGAAGCTGATGAATAGAACCTAGAGATACTGTAATGCATAAGACTCTCTTCCACCAGAAGACCACATCAGCTTTTCTTTTGTCCTTAAACATGTACAATATTAATTCTAAAGCTTTGTTTCACACAGACAGGATCTGGCAAATCTTGGCACCATATGCTATTCATCAAAGAAAGAAGTAGTCCAGACTTTGTAAAGCCTTGACTCTACAAGTGTGTGTGTTGGGCTTTAAATGGTATATGGTGTGTAGTCCAATGCAAGTGAAGGTTGCTCTGAGGAACAAGTGAGGCTCCACTTTGAGTCATCTACTGAACAGGAGTAGGTCCCAACATAATTCCTTACTTAAACAAATCCATGGTTAAAGCAAAGCATGATCTAATTGGGAAAAGCTATGCCAAAAATTGTCATTTTTTGGTTGACCGGGAAAAGTCATTCCTGTCATCTTTTTGAAGCTTTGTTAAAAATAAAAAAAACCCCATATTTTGCAAAATGACACCTTATTTTAAGGTTAAAAAGCCCAAGTTGTTTTATTTTTAATTAAATATTCTTCAACCTTCCACCTTCCCACAAGCTTTGCCATCTTTTCTACAGTAAAAACAGTGTAATGAAGTCAGCACAGATTCTCCAGAACTTACATTTTAGTAAGAAAAGAAAAAGGGGGTTCAGGAAAGTTTTACTCTACTGACGAAGAAAAACCATGTCATAGAGTTCAAAGACTGAATCTTCAGGTAGAGACAGTTCAGTCTCTGTTTGCCCTTTGCAGAGTAACTCACCAAGGATTTGTGTTCTCATCAGCTCCTGCTCCCCAACTCTTTCTCTCTCTTTTCTTCCCTCTTTCTTTTCCTTTTTCCATTAATGGATTTCTTCACATTCAAGCCGTCACTTCCAAATGTGTGGCTTGCAGATTAATGCATAAAGAAATAAAAATGTTCCCCATAATCAAATTCTCTCTGATCAGGACAGTGTCAGTTTCTTAGTGACTGTTCTGGCCCCAGTCACAAGCAAAGTACAGAAATAGTTCCCTCTCCTTTTTTGTTAAAAACATTTACAAAAGTTAGTCTGCATATACAAGGTGCAAAGTAAGTCTGACAGAGCCGGAGGGTTTGTCCCAAGAAAAAAGTCATCCTTTCTGGGCATAAATTCTCTTTGAGCCTTGTACTTTTATGCTGTCCATTTAATAGAAGCAGATGACTGTCTTTACAAGCTTCTCTTATTCAACCAAATTACCAGGTAATTTAATGTCTTTTCTGTAATTTTCTTACTTCTGTCATTTTCTTACTGGAAAGACCAGTGACTAATCTGTTATCATAATCTATAGCAGTATCATATGGGCAGCTGCTATAATGCACTCTGATGTTGTGGACCAGAGCTTCATCCCTCCCTAGCTGCACCTTGTGTCACTCCTGTATCAGGTGGGACATCTTGGAGGAGGTGACAGCATGCTGAGTGTAGGTGGCAGGGAGGAAGTTGGCTCAGGAGCCACTGTGCTCATCCTCCGCTAGCAGAGGTTATCTATAGGTGCACACTAGCCAGAATAGCCTCACATTTTAAGCCACACAAAACCCAAAGCAAGCTTGTAATCAGGGCACTCACATTTCACTTAAAGGGAATGTGTCCTATCACATCTCAGCTGATGAAAAATAAAAAGACTTTCTTTTACAGTCCCTATTTTCAGTCGACATAGTCTCTTTTCTCTGACAAATGCAAGGAGATGCAGGAAGAGTCTGATTACAGTTCTACTTACACTAGGTTTCCGCATATACATCCATCTGTCCTGATTTCAGAGACACTCCTCACTTGTTCGTGTCCATATATGACACTGCCTACTCACACAGGCTACTTTAGACTTTAATATAAGGTAACACTCAGAGTGCCTAAGACACCTGGGTGCCTAAGACACCTGGATACCTAAGGTACTCAGAATATCCCTCCTAGGATATCCCCTATTAGGGCTTTCCCTGCTAGGGCTCCAGATCTTGCTCCCATACTTTCTCCTAGGGTACTTAGCTGTAAGCCAAGATGACCCATTAAACCAACTTGTGAACCACTAAAATGTTCAATATGTATTGCAACATGGAGATATCTGTCTGACAAAAAATATTACACAGGGCTTTCAAGCTCCAGAGGATACACAAAGTCCATTATTAGATTATTTCTATCATTAGACCAACATCTGGCTCTCAGCTTCTCTCATGATAGTGCTGTGGTTGGGGTGCTACCTCAACTTGCATTTTCATAAGCTACACTGTTCAGTGATTTATATCAGTCTGCTTTTAATCAGATTGTGCCAAAATTAACCAACTGTAATTGCCACCCAGGGCAGGCTGTCTTCTGGAAAGGACATAAATGAGATTAGCTATCAGAGCAGGATGCAGCTGCGTGGCTATGAAGTGGAAGAGCGATCTGTGCACTAGTTCAGCCTTTTGCTCATTATGTAAGTGAAAGAGCATGGCACTAATGGGGAGAAAGGGAAACTGACGTATCTGTGACTTCATCCTTTCCCCCTTCCTCCCCTCAATTTTCATTCTGTATATTTTTCAGCTGTAGAGAAATGAAAACATCTTTATTTTTGTTTAATTTCTCAAGCACTCTATTTACAAGATCAATTAAAATTTGTAACTTCAAATCTCAAACAAAGTACTTCCCCTCTCTTCCTCCCATAATTTCAGTTTGTCAGCAAAAATACACCCATAAACCCATCATGTTCGCATATGTGTGTACAGCATCCAAACCGCATTGTGCTCTGCAACGTGGTAAGAGCTTTTGCATAGCTGGAGGGAGCAGAGGAATTGGGATCTGAAAGGTGGGAAACCTCCCGAGCATACCATTTCACTTTTTGTGCTTCAGATCCAACACTGACTGAAGTCAGAAAGCGACTTCCTAGCAGCTTCAGTAGGCTTTGCAACAGTCGGTAATGATGGAGCTAGCAGAAGATACTTAGTTACAACATCAGCTTCATGATAGTTGCCAATATTTTTTTAACTAGGAAATATTAGCAAATGCGATAACACAGTGAAATGTGGTGACAATACGAATACTGTTCATATCTTGTTCATTCAAGTTATGACACAAAGTAGAAAATACTATTAAAACCATGTGGTGATCTTTAAAGTATCTGGCTTTGTTTAAAGCTACCCTTGTTTTGCAAGATCAAAGGTAAAATAAAGTCTTTACAAATCATTTTGTAAATCAGACAATGGCGATACAAAGATCACTGTAAGCATAAGGGCGAGAGGGAGCCTGGCTTTCGTTCTGCTGCTGCAGAAGTGGAGGAAAAGGGGATTGGGATGGGAAAAAGGGCAGAAGAAGAGCCTTCCTCCCCAATTCAGCACTCTCTCTGCATAAACCAATTGTAGGAGTGGACACTTGGAGGTCTTCCCTGGAGGGAAGGAATGAGGTTATCACACAGTTAGTTGGCTTCAGAGCTAAAAAGAAAACTGCCACATAAGCCCAGCCTTGAAATACAACCAACGTAGCCAGTAATCAGTAACAGCTTTCCCCTTCAGTGGAAGATGCAAGAAACCCACAGCACGTTCTCAGTAATAGTTTTGATGCATGCCTTGCTATCAAGCTGTTCAAAGAGAAACTTAGGGCCCAAAACTGTTACAGTTATACTCTATACCCTACAGAGCTAGATCCTATAATCCCATTGATGTATCTTCCTTTTTCTTATGGTCAAAGGTTTGCCAGATAAAGACTGATTTATTGTTTATACTTCTATAATTACCTCATGGAATTTAAACCCTTAGATCTAGCAAACACCTCCTCTTGTAACATCACACCTATTCTCTCCTCCTTCTCTTTTTATCTCTGCTCACATCTTTGCCTCTTGTATCTCCATCCTTTGATGTTCAAACTACCATCATAATTAATATGTGCCAACTGGTCCCCATCCCTGTTTCACTCTTGCACCCCCATGAGCAGGAAGACAGGGAAGCATCGCCCCCTCACCATGCTTCCCCCACTTGTGCCTTTTCTCCTCGGCATGCAGAAGGGGAGCCAGTGGCAACCAGCCGGGGTTCTGTTTGTACATGTCTGTGGATGAATGGGAATAATCAGCAAAAGTCAGATGGAATAAAGAGCCCCAAACAAATCCAGTGTAGCCTGACAGAGTGTCTACTAATGTCAGATGAGACACCAAAAGCCACCAGCAGAAAAGGTGTGTCTACAATCTTCCCTGAGGCATTAATGGCTCTGCAGGATACAACAATAGCAAAAGAGATTGCTGAAGTTGATGCTAATAATATGCCTGCTATCTTGGAAGTATCCTTCATGCTTATTATCTAAGACAGCTTTAAATGTTATTTTACTAAGACCAACAAAGGAAACTTTGAAGGAGCTTCCTCTTGTAGGTGGGAGGATAGACTCAATGCAGTGACATTTGGCAGATAAATGTGTAAGCTGAAGCTCTGTCCAAGCAGAACTGAAAAATAATCTCCAGAACAAAGAGCAAATTTCATTTAGGCCTAAACCAGCTATGACCAATCTGCAGATAGTATGACCTAATACTTGCAAAAAATGTGATTACTAATTTTGTAGGCAGGATGTTGGACCTTGTTTAGAAAAGTATGCTATAAGCTAAGACATCATACCCATACACGGGAAAAAGGTCTGTCACCGAAGCTCTCAGCACAGTCATACACTATTGCTAATGGCCATAAAGGGTGAATTTTCAAGGACACTCAGCACTAGATTAGCTTTGGTTCCTCGGTGCACTTCCTGTTGACCGACTTCTGCTGGAGTAGAAATAGACCAATGCCAATCAATACTTAGAAGACTTCAGACACACTCAAAGAGTCGTTCTGGCTTTACCCAGTGAAAACGGCCGATGGGACAAATCCTGCAACACAGAAGCTGAGATGTTCTGGAAAGTACAGCAATTTCATGCAAGAATAGGCTGCCATATATAAATTAAGAAGTGGATTTTTAAGGCTGAAGCAGTTGAGATGTCTTTATAACTAGACAGTTTATGTAGAGCTCGGCTCAGGAGGTACCCATCTTCAGAGCTCAGCCATATGGCTGAGTTGTTTCATATTAACAAGTCACTGAATCATAATAGATGAGTCTCTATTTCAAGCCACAGAAAGTAAGAGGTGCTTTGTCCTAATTTAGTCAGTAAAGATGACACACAGAGACATAATTACTGAAGCTTTTCTAAGGTGTTTTTTCTTAATCTAGTCCATAGTGAAAGGTGGCGCACACACAATTACTGAAGCTTTTCTGACCCAGAAAGCCTCTTAAGCAGTGTATATTTGGTGTATATTTGACAAACATCTATATGATCCCATCAAAATACCTTTTGAAAGAGATCTTAATTCCAAGTGCATGGGCTGGAGTCCTTACACCACATGAAAAGCACATTTTGCCACATGGCAATCAGGACTTCACTCAGCCAGTATTGCATTTTGACACCACTTCATGCGTATAGCTGCAGAGGAAAGCACATCACAATTTAGTCCATTTCTTTCAATAAGACTGTCTTTCATAGGTAACTAACTCATATTGGAAAGCCCTTATTTCCTGACACTTTGCTGATATTTTTCAGTTAGAGCATTTAAGATACTTCTACAAAGTCCTCTTCTTTATTATAGACTCAGCTATTGATTGAGAAGCTTCCTTTTGCATAGGAAAGTTCTGCTAATTATGATGCACTGGAAATCTACCACAGAGTTTATCTGAGAGGCTCAAGAATTGGTACAAATTGGTACAGAGCAGCTGGATGTAAATCAACTACAAGTCCTCTGAGTTCTGGCACAACTCTTCAGTTAGACTAATTTTCTCAGCTGAGAATTGCTCCCAGATCAAAAATCCAGGTTTTGGAGCCAGCACAGCAAAAATATTACTAACAGAGAGATAACATCTAAATCAATGATGAGTGCCCAGCATACATGACCACCTTATAGTTAAAATATGAAAGAAGGGCTTTTATAATTTTTACAGTCGTGACTAATATTTTCAAGTAATGCCAAATGTGTTACAGATGTTGATAGGAACAACTGCTGACTACAGCGTGCTCCAACACAGAACTGAACCAAATACTTTGGAGAAATCCAGATCAGAACTTTGCAGCCAGACTCCCTGTAAACCTAATCACAAACAGCAAAACACTGTAAATGATACTGAGCCAATCAAAAATCCTACATCCAATTCAAGGTTTTGGGGAATTTGCTAACTTTGCTGCTGGCTTCTTGTGAAGGGCTGAAGCAATGTTCTGCATCTTAAAGCAACACAACTCAGTGAAAGTCCTGTCCTGGAGCTGCATACAGAAAAGTGAATCTTGTTAAAGTGCTGGCAGGGTCTCGATGTGATGTAATAGGTGTTATGTGCTGCGTTAAACTATTTTGCACATCAAACATTGACTTTGTGGAAAAGAAGACACATAGCATCCCGGTGTCTGATGAAGATTATGTCTTAAATGCAAGGAAGCAAAAGCTGAACACTGGTTTAAAATTCACCATGTCTTCTTGAGCTAAATTGAGACACCAACTGGTACTGCTTCAAGAAAGGACATTTTGCCAACTAAGAATAGTAAATGTGACCATTATGATGGAAGGCAGACTGTCACTCTGTCAGTATCTATAAACAAGACATGAGCAGGAGATATTTTCAAGTGTTCTGAGCAGTCTTACTCTGTCCTGTCTAGGATGTATCTCACCAGTTCCACTTGGTACAAGACTCCAGAGACCAGCAGAGCTTATTGCACCGAAATTATTTTAAATACAAAGTCCAAACTTTCCATCTTTCCTTCTTCAAAACTGACCTCTTAAAGTTCATTGTAGCATTATGTCACACGCATAAACTTTTAAGCAATCTCTTGAGGTAATACATTTCTGGTTATCAAAATAACTTGTGAAGTATATAGGAGAAACATAATAAAACAAAAAACTAATCCATCTTCCATGTTGCATTCTTCTAATGCCATTTAGATGTCTGCTTTCATACCTCTGTAGTTCTATTCTGATTTTCAGCTTATATAAAAGACTGGAAATATTTTGCCTCAGGTTGGAAGAATTGTAATGCACAGTAGAAGTTCTTGCTTAAAATGGCACATACACATCTCTGATCCAGATTTTGGGGTGTAGAAGGTTTCTTCAGAATCATAGTTTTAAACTCTCAACAATATATTGTACAGTATGATTTCTATGCATCTTGACTTTGCCACTAATAATATTTATGACAATTTTCATGTGAGCCAGCATCGTGATATCAGATGCATTCATGTTTTCCATTACACAAGGGAAATATCAGGTGATAATTGGAAAAACCTAGATAAATGTCTTGCTAGTAAGTCAAACTGCGACAATTACCAATTTTCCAGGCGAGTTCAGGAATGATCAAGAGCATAGCAGGATTCAAAAAGGATTAGAAATGTATAAGGATAATAATACAATTATGGCAGATCAGAAGAGAAAATAGATAGAGAAGCAGTCACGTATACACCCACAAACTGTTTTGTCCTGCAGTCCCTCTTAGGCTCAGTGGTTTATTGGTGCTCCAAGCATCACTGGTTGGCTCACGCCATGCAGGACACACTACAGGGCTAAGACTTTAGTCTGGGAAGAACCTCCTATCTGGAATGATTTTTCTATAACTATTCATTATGTGTGTTTCTTGGGCTTACAACATCTGGTCACCCCCAAAACCAAGGTAGTTGAGGCAGCACCACACCAGGTCATGAACAAAAATTAGCCATGCTGAAGGCAACAGCCTGTAACAAGAAGCAACAAATCACCTATTCACCTGTGCCTGGGGAGGACAAGATTAGCTGTTAGCTTGCCCAGCTAACTCTGCAATTCTGGGCAAAGGACAAGATTTCAAGGACAAAAGAAGCTAGATTGGGCTGGGGGAGCCAGCCTCTTCAGGCTTGCTCTCTGCAAAGTGATCTTACGTTACAGAAACCATTATGTTCAAAACAGAATTTCCCTCTGGGACTGGTGAAATTCTGCTTTGCTGACAGGGCTGAGAAGCTTTAAACTAGCTCTGCTGGGACAAGACAAAATCACAGATTTGGCCCTAAATTTGTGTGCTGCAGGTATGTAAGCAAACTGAAGATGACATCTGCACTTGTTAACCTGAGGGAGGTCTTTCTTTTCTCAGAGAAACTGCAGGATTCATTTATGTGATGTATAAGTACATTTACAATAAAAAAGAAATACTACAGTCATCTTCAATGAAGGGGAAGTCCCCTTTTCCCAGTTCTCTTACAGTTCTGCGATGAGAAAGCCAAGAGTCCTTGCAGAAAAGGAATGTTTTGTTGTTGCTGTTGCTTTTTATGGGAACTCTGAGTGATTCAGTAAAATTCTGCTGCTGGATAAAAGCAGTTTAAAAGTCTGAAATGTGAAGTGCTAAAAACCTCCTATTTATGACAATGAAAAGCAGCTGTGTAAATGGGTATTTTATCCCATATTCACATAATTAATATTTATGTACATTAAACAGAATAAGAGGAGCTAATGGCATGGGAGAGAATATGGAATTACATAGCAATTTGGAACGCTATAACACTGTGTCTTATTATGCTCTAAAGAATATGTGGGGTTTGTTGATCCTGCTGAAGATGACAGGCTTTATTTATCTTAGGAGAAGTACAGTATATCCTGGTAACATCTGCTAGGTCATCTTGTTCACTTCACGCTACTCCATTAACATGGCCTCATCCTGTTTGGGGAGGCACAGGAGACAGGAAGGGGCATTTAAAACTCTGTGCCCTTATTCTCATTTTTGAAGGTTGCTAGCTGTCATAGAAACACCTGTCTTCTAAAAACAGGAATGAGAAAAGCTCTTCATGTGTATACAATTGAGTGCACACCCACGAGTTTAATTTATCAAATGCACGTCCTACTGCCATCTCCTCAGTTCAATATTACAGGCAAACTCAAATCATTCTGCTGGGTAACAGAACCACTATGCTGCCAGTGATCTAACCAGTGTGTGGTGATCTAACCAGTGTGTGTGTGTACAAACATATGTGCATATGTGTGTGTGTATATATATATGTATCAGAGAGAAGAGAACCTTGAATGTAAGACTCTGCCATACAATATGAGCTGTAAGCAGGTTGCTCTGTGGACTCTCAAAATAGTGGGATACTTTGCAGACATACAAACAACTTTGACTTTCGTGGAAAGAGAGCAAGTAAATGCTAAGAATAGTTTCCACAGTGTGGAAATCCACTCTCCTGTCTGCTCTGGGCACTTCTCGGTGATCCTGTCATACCTGTTCATTTCAATGATATTTTGGTGGCTGCCAATACTGAAAAGATCATGAGATAGATGAGGATCTGGTAGAAAAAGTGGCACAGATGCATTTACATAATTTGCTTTCCTCCTGGAAATATTTATTTCTAAACAAGATGCAAAAAGCCTCACTGGGATTATCATGCGGCCATTTCTATAGTATTATGCGCCACACATACACTGTCTCTCCAAACAAACAGTAAGATGCAATATTGCAACTTTGAAGTTATCCTTGATATTTTATTCCTTAGTCAAAATTTTAAATGTGTTTTTTTCCACTGTTCAGTCTCACTGTAGCTTTACACAGCTACAATAATCTCTTAATAGCATTTAATAAGTATACGAAAGAAATAGGCCTGAGAGCCTCAGGAAGATTTACTTACTATAAAGTCTTGAATTACTATATTGTCACAAGCAATGCCAGCAGATGGTAGTCCGTATGGAGTTATCCTGTCTTGGGCTCAGAAAGCATAGTCCTCTCCCTCTCTTCCTTGGGCTTCTTGGCGTTATCTCCAGGGGATATTCACCTGTGCCACTCTTCCACCCCCCCCCCCTTTTGTTCAGTGCTCTGCCCCCACCCACATTTATCCTTCTTTTAATATCCTTCAGGCAAAAGGCCAGATAAGGGAGCATGATGGATACTGTTACTGTGGTTGGTCATTGTCATCGCTCACGAGTGACTGCCCATAACTGTATTTGCAGCCTCATGGTATATTTACTCTTCCTTTCGCAGGCATTTTTGGCCTCTTTCCCCTCAAACCCTATGTAGTAATAACTGCAGTTTTCATTCAACAGTCCTGTGCTGGTCAGGAAATTTTACAAACTGATAATGACTGTAGTTATTCCCTAAATACAACTACCTCTGATGTGGAAGGCAATAACCTTTAAGAGGACCAGAAGAGAGCCTGCTGCATGAAGCAAGTCATTGCAGCAAGCAGAGAAAGTATGGCAGAGTTTTAGGTAAGTGGGATATAATTAGCCATGTTGGAATTTGACCAGGATATCAGGGTTAACACCCCTGCTCCTGTGAGAAGTGCCTTGGGAGTTCCTCAGCAGCAGGCAGCCAGGACCTCTTGTCTTCATCACATTCCAGGCACTACATGACAGCTACCCAAATATGCTTTGCCTTAATGAAACAGAAATGCACATACGATACCTAAAATTTGGAACTGAGGCATGGACCTAATCCCAGAATGGATGAATTTAGATCTGTAAAATATTCAGAGTGAAAGAGGACTTCTGTATTTTGGTTCTGGACCTTAGCTATTGGGAAATAGTAACGACAAAGTCAGTCACTGGAAAATCTGTGGAGCCTATAGGTTTCCTGAACAGCTCAAACTGCTTGTAGTTAGCAGACAAGTCTAGAGGTGGGCACTTCTTGTGTATGGCTTTTATGCATCACCTGCGCAACTCCGTTTGGAAAGAGCTCTGGTCATAGGCATTACACAGCACTCCAGACTGCGAGTGGAGATAGCTGCGTAGGTGGGCGTCCCAGCACTTACAGTATGCAAGAAAGCTCCCCCAGCCGCTTGCCCTGCATGTTTCTTCCAACTACTTATGTTTTTATCTTACATGGACTGCTCTAGCTCTTCCACTATCAGCTGGTTGCCTTCCTGAGGTCTCTTCTAGCCCCAGGTTTTTATTACTTTCCTATGAGTCATGCATACCACAGATCGATGCAGCTCTGCCCTACCCAGGAAGACTGCAGGGCCAAACAGCTGCTGGTAGTGGAAGGAGTGAAGCTTCTTTAATTCCTCCAGTAAATCTCTGCTTGCTACCAGCAACTACCAGAGGGTTATGGAAAAGTGGCCAAGAATTTTGCACTGATTAGTACACGGACAGAGATTTTTTTTTTATACCCATGTTTTCTGTAACCCAAAATTATTAAATTGGGTGAACTGTATTCACCTAAGTCCAAATTAGTATATTTGTCAACAGAAATTTCCAAACAATTCCAGTATTCCTCCACTGACAAGAGATTGTGAACACTGATAGAATTTAGACCTTCCTATTTTATACATGTTTTCATATGTTGAGCATGGAAGAGAAACGTATCATTTCTCTCCCAAACGTATTCCCTCCTGTGTAATGTGAATGTATTGCGTGTAATCATATTCTAAGGCAAAACAATTAGACAAATTACTGCACTCTAAAAAGTGACATTAAAAATTGCCTCTCCATTTTTATCAGCTCACTTTTTCTCAGTCAAATATGTTTGGCTTATAAGAAGAATGATGCCTTTCATTCTGACAGGCTTCCCAAATTCTACCAGAGCTGTGGGTCAAGAGCTGAATGAGAAAAGGATTGACAGAATGATTCAGATCCTTCTTGACACTTCAGCATCTTCGGATTATTGCTTACATCAGGCACCAGTTATGCCTGACAGTGAAAGGCTAGGAACAAGCACATGGTTCAGACAATGATCCATGTGCAGCAATTCAGATAACTTTCTGGTAGCTTTGCTCCACAACATGTGCAACAAAAAAGGAACATAACTATTTTTGCCACTGAAGTTAAAGCAGGAAAGTAAGACAAAAGTCAGCCAATGTAATGAGTCAGAAATGTTTTATATTTACTTTACATAGCAGAGTGAATGTGAAACTTTCTTTTGGTGTTTTGTGCCAAAAAGTGTTTTGGAGACTAAGCATAGGCAATACATGCCAAGGCAATTGATTTTGTTACATGGTTATTAAAAAACAATACTACTGCAACTACCTGGCTAGAAAAGGCTACGCAGAAGCAGTCTTCTCTCTGGTGGCTTTGGGCAGCAACAGAAATCAGGGACACCACATGGGCTTCTGTGTCACCGCAAACTTGTCATATCCCCCTCCAGCCGGCAGGAGCCCAGGAGCAAAACAGCAGCTTCCCAGGTCTGCCCAGGCCCTGCAGGAGGATATGCGTTTGGCAGAAAAAGGAAATTCTCTACTTTTCTGCTCCATGGCACTTTTAATAAACTGTTTATAGAGCTGAGCAGGTAGGTTTTGGCCTTAAAATCACCGTTGACCACAAAGATGAAGAGCAAAAAAAAAAGGTATCTATAAAATTGCACCTCCAAGACATGACTCATAACAATCCGCAGCCACAGCTTGGTTCCCTTTAGAGATAGCCCCTGATGTGACTGAGCTAGCCCCCCATTTCTGGGCACAGAGGGGTATGTGTGGCTGCTGCAGGGGCTGGGGGCCCTTCATGAAAGCTGCAGGAAGGAGACCTCCTGCTCCATCCTCTAACTGTGGGGCATCAGGAGCTGAAACAGTGACTACAGGGAGAGATGCTTGCACTGGAGTTAGAGATAGAGCAATTAAGAAGAAGTAATATTAAATCAGTAGACCAGCCAAAATACAGCAATGCCTGGTGAGGTGGAGGAGGCAGTGGCCAGCTCTACACTGCTGGCTCAGTGTTGCTTTACATCGTGGATGGGCTGCTTGTGCTCCTTCAGGCTCAGTGGCTTTGAACAAGGGGCACAAGAACACGGACTGTTGCTGCCAGGCTTTGCCTGTGGCTGGAGGCAGATGTCCAGGCTGGTTGAAGACATCTGGTGGGTCCAGAGCAGTGGAGCAGTGACGTGTGGGTATGGTGACCGCCACTCACCTGGGGGGGTCTGCTGAGCAAACAGACAGCCTGGCCACCATTGCTGCTGCTGGTGGGGTGCCACAGCTACCCCTCCTAGCACTGGCAAATTCAACTGTCACACAGGCAACCAGGGGACGGCAAAGCTCTCCAGCCTGGCTGGAAACAGCTGGGTGGCAAACCTTAAAATAGACCATATAAATGTTGCGGCGTAGGGACCATGTTTTCTTTTCTGTTTGCATAGCAACCAACACATTGCTGGCACTCAATAAATATTAACTAACATGAACTGTTTTGTGTCTCCCATCAGGGCTCTTTGTGTACGCTTTAATTCCTGCATTCTCCATATTCTTAAGGGCATTTGACAGGAAGCAAATAGGAGGGCCTGGGCTCAGCGCTGGGCAGGAGAGCAGGAACTCCACAACACTGGTCCATGCTCTCTGTCGTGGCCTGAGGCAACTTGCTCAGTGTGACTCCATATCAACTTCCACTTGTGTAAAGTGGGGATAATACTTACTTTCCCCTTCCCATAATCGGTCTGTTTGCATTGCACTAGGAAAATCTAAAAACACTTTTTGAGCTTAATAACATTTCTTCCCTGGAAATCCCCAGAATGATACATTTAAAAATGACAGCACATCAGCAAAAAAGTATTGACTTAGTCCGCGCCCCCCTAGATGTGCTGTAAGAGGAGGCCTCATTGTTGATGATACTCTCACAGCCCAGGTAACTGGCATGGCAAGGGCAAATGGGTAAAATACACAGGGTGGGTTTTTTTTGGTTCTTGAGTAAAGTGGAGTACCTCAGCCCACAGGACTTCTTTTCTCTCCATGAAGAATATTGTGACATGGAATTTTGCCCCCTGATTTTTCTCTGTAAAACATTTGTTGAAAATTTAAGCAACAATTTGAAATTGGTGCAAATAAGTGAACTGTATTTTAACAAAGTATAATTACATCTACTTACAGATGGTATTCTGAATTTTGGAAAGCTAGTTCTGCTTTAAGGTTTAGCGCTTGGGATTAAAGACAGTACTGTATAAATTAAAAGATTTAAGAATTATACTGTAGGAAGTCATGCTATAATAAGCTTTAGATCAACAGTTCATATAGCATCATGGGATTCTCAGCCGCCCAAGAGAAAGACTCCTAATATACTGTAACCTACAACTTTCCCCTTGAAAAGTCTTAGGTTTACGAAGCAATAAACCAGTCTGGACTAAGTTACTGAAGGTCTTTGAAGTACTGGAAGACCCATAAATAAGGTGAGTACTTTGGAAGGGGGGGCTCGTTTTGTGGTGTACATATACAACTATTTCATAGTCAAGTTGATTTGTAGCTGCCTGTAAGTCAGTTTCCTGGGAGCAATAAATCTTCATTCAAGCAAAACTAAAATGTCATCAGTATTTATTTCATGCATTTTTTACCCCATCAGGAAAAAAACAGTCAGCATTCATGTAAACTCGTCTATGCCCAACTTACAGCTCTGTGCTAAAATTATGGTTCATAGTATGAAATTTTTATAAATCTAGATTGTAAACATTGAGTAACAGATGTACCATTGCATGGCCAAAAAAGAGTGGTAACTGTCACTGGAGAAATAAAACTGAGTTATTGTTTCCACTTTCAAAAGAACAGCAACAAGTCTAAAAAACTATATGTGATCTTTGTCCTTTTTTCCCCTCAGACACCTGCACTCATCTAATGTTTCACTGAGCCCTGAAAAATAAATGCATAGCTTCAGTCTCCTAATCCATGTGGCTCCAGAGACCACTGTTACATGAGAACTTAAACTGATGATGCTGAGCGTCCTAGGGGCAGCTTAATCTTTTTTAATTCAAATCAACTGAGTCCCATGTGGCGCTAGGATGATACTCTATATGCTGCAATCAGACTGACCTAGACTTCTTGTGCTCTAAATGATTAATGAAACTGCCTCCTAGTTTGTTTCTATGGTGATCTGAAACTTGACACGATGTAGGAATCTGCCATTCACGCTGAATGAATCGAGGAGGAGGTAGCCCAGGAACAAAACTCCATCAGTTGTACAGAGAAGGCTGAATTTTAAGTAATTAGTCCCCTTGTACTTGGGTTGTTGACTCTTGAAAATAAGAGTGAGATAAAATATCCTAGTTAATATAGCTTTAATTGGGTAGTTTACTAGTCAATTGTTTCAATATTAGCAAAATACATTACTCTGAAAACAGCTTTCTATGTTTTCTTTTCATGCGCAAATGTGGGATAATGCCATAGCAGTAGTTAGAGAGGGTTTGCAGCTCCGTATAAAGGAGTTAATTCAACTGTGAAAGCTCTGCAATGCCTTTAAATACTGTAAATAATGCTCTAAGAAAAAAAAAAACCTTAGGAAAAAAATCTACGTTCAGGTTTTATTGAGTCCATGAAGAAGACTTTAGGATTCTTGTATCTTTGCATTTTGATACTGTTGTTTCAAATAAGGAGTGATTTAATTCACTACAGTGTTTTGAGGCTTTCAAAGCCAATAAATGCCTTTTAATTCTATTTCCAGAGGGAGCACGTTACCAAACTTCTAAATATTTTAGACAGTCCCTGAACCACTGATGAGTATCTGCAGTCATGCTTAGGTCTATCTATAGCGCTAAGGTAAAAAACACTTGAGAGTGCATCAGTAAATTAGCTTAGCTACCTCACCAGCCACAACACCATGAAGCCCAGCTCAAACCAGCTGCCTGAATTTTTACTCAGTGTCCAGACCCAGTGTTGCAGCCGATGCTGGATGCCAAGAGACCATTGCTAAACTATAGGCAGTGTGGGCTTTAGCTAGTTACTAGCGTTGACTTGGCTGTGCTACTGCTGTAGCTAGACTGCCTTTAGAGTAAGCCTCATCTTTGCTCCTTCCTGTTCCCAGGCAAACATGTTTGAGCCCTTGTAGTGTCAAACCTCAATGACCATCTAAAGATGGTAAAAGCAAGTATACACCAGGGTTTTCTGAAGACGGTGAAAGCAGTGGAGCCCTATAACTTTTAGGATAGTTTGCTGGTGCTCTTTCTGCCTCCACCACTTAACATTGCCTATATTGGCTCCCTTCCAAACTCCTGACCACTGAGCACACCATGGTTTTTTGTCCTTTCACCAAAGCCTGTCTCTCCACCAGCACATGGAGAGATGCTGCTGCTTTTTTTCTTTCCAAGTCTGTCTAAAGGGAACAGTATTGTGCCGCCTATTTGCCTCTGGTGAGGCTATCCTCATACTGCACTCTCTGCATCTCTCAACAGCTTTTCAGGAGGGCACAGCACACCCGAATCATCTCATCACTTCATCTGGAATCAATCACTGCAGGTCCACCGATGTCAAGAAAACTATGCTCATTTGCATCAGCATGTGACCTGGTCCTATCTCTTTGTGATCTTCAGATCAACAGTGCTCCCATTGGGATTCATGAAATCAGAGGAGTCTAAACCCACTTTCTAACGTATTTAACCAATGTCTGCCATTTTTCTTTCCTATCATAAACCACATTGTGGCTACTGACCTAAATTCATAACAACTCAAATTTTTTTTGATACGGATCTGGGGCATTTTTCTTAATATTGCACCCTGCATTCAGAGAGTTTTAAGAATCCAGACTTAGCAGATAGTATAACTGATATTATATTGCTTAGTAAATCAGTAAACTTTGCAGGTGTAAAATACCTCATGTCCAGGATTTTGAAGAATCTGAAGTACTTAGTATTTTCAAATGTGACTCGATAGACATTGTCCCCTGTATTTCTTCAACTCTGTTTGAAAATCCTACTTTATGTTATTGCCAGATGAAGATATTATGGCACAATGGTTTGCATTTTTCCCAAGCCTTGCTCCCTGGGATCACACAATAGTGTAAGTACTTCAACTTTCATTTTATAAGAAAAGGCAGAGAGAAACGGAAATCCTTTAGGATTTCCTAAACAACAAAATCTAATATGATGTACTCAGATTCCATTTTTAAGGTAATCCCTTATTTGAGGGAAGAGTTTGAACTAGTTTTGAATACCTTTGATTAGCAATACCAACTCTATAAGTATGTCTCACTAAGGTTCTTAGAAGAATTATTGGAAAATTAAATAATTTTCCTTGAAAAAAAAAAGGTTTTGTGTATTTCTGCATAAGAACCAGGGAGAAAAGGAGTTCAAACAGAATAAAAATGTCTCACTGGCTATACAGCTCTCCTTGGAGGTGTGTGAGACCATGTTCCTGTGATGCCTGTTTGGGAGAAGGCTCCCTTTCTGGGTTTCCACATCCTAGGCCTGTAGGTTCAGTTTATTTTGTTGGAGCTGATTAACTTTTATAGAAATAATTATTTATCAGACCAGTGGGAGAGGGACAATAACAGCCTTCTTTTTGGGGCACTCACCTGGGGTGCAGGAGACCCAAGTTCAAGTCATTACTTCAAACCGTAACAGCCAAATTTCTGCAATCCACATCTGCAGATCAGCCCTTTTCAGGTGAAGGTACAGTGACCAGAGTGACCACAGCCCCTCTTTCTTTTGTGGATAAAGCCACCCAGGCAGGAGGTGAGAAGATGGGCAACAGGGGGACCAATTATTTCGGCTCATCTCATTTTTGGAGGTGAGCCCGCATGACAGATGTTAGCATCCCTCTACAACCACCACCTCCAGGGAAGCAGCACCCTTCCTGGGAGGGTCAACAAAGCACAATCCTAATTTCTATGTGTATACATCCTTTTCAAGCAATGAAATTAAACATGAGCCTTTAGGGCAAAAATGAAAAACATGTTTATATGGGTGAGCGGCAGTCACCTTGCCAAGGATCCTGCCAGGGCAACCAGGTGGATTTCATGCCACCTGTCAAAAGCCACACAGACACAAACTTTTCATTCTCTGAACTCGAGAGCCAGGCTCGTTTTGGAAGAAAACTGTGCATTGATCAATGTATCTGTGGGACTATTCTTCTTACATGTGATGCATTCTCGGGAAGCAAAAGCTTTCCAGCCTCTCAGGCAGGAGGATTCTCTCTCTCCTGAGGAATGCTTCACAACACGGTGAAAGCCATGAGCTCCTGGCTACCATTTAAAGGCTTTTCTAGGAGACTTATAGCAGACTTATGTACCCGTGGCTGAAGAAAATCATGTTGTGTGACCCACTTAGGAACAGAAAAATACCTGTTTCCAGTTCAGGGAGAGAGTGCCGGAATGCAGGCATGAAGAATGAGGTCCAAACAGAGCTATAGCGATGATGTCGATGACCCCAAGAGTCTTCATGAGAGAGATCTCTCTTGAGACATCTCTTAAATAACCAGTATTACCACAGTCCTTGCATTCGTGTTTTTTGCATTGGCACAGTTCATGGCCTTGATTAGGGCTCTGGGACACTAATGGAACAAAAGTAGAAATAAATATTTTTTTAATGATTATTGTCACAATGGCTCCAGTAATATTTGTCTTGGGACAAGGACAGTTTCTAGTGCTTCTTCCTACATCTTCTGGAGACTACGTATGTGGAAAGGAAGGGTGAATCTTCAGTTTTGGAAGAGAGACATGACAAGTGATGAGACATCAGTTTGAAATCACTTGCAACTGGGATATACTTAAAATACAGTAAATCTTCCAAGAAACCAGTAATCATACATGATTACAGAAGCTGGCAGTCTGGTTAGGAAGAGGCATTTGCATACCTCTTTTCTGTGCAGTGCCCAGCACCCTGGTTGCAGCTCCTACCTGTTCCCATTGGCAGCTGAGGGTCAGCCCATGCTAGCACATGGACTTACAGTGTGTGGATTTGACTAGTTATTTGAATATGAATCAACAATGCAACACTGTGGCAAAACAAGGCAAATGTTCTGCATTGAGTCACATTAATAAGAATGTCATGCGTAAAAGAAATGAGGTAATTATTCTGCTCTACTTCACTTCATAAGCCTCAGTTGGAGCACTGCATGCTGTTGTGAACACCACATTAAAAAAAGAAATACATACTCATTGGAGAACTCAGAAAAGAACAACAAAAATGAGAAATTATTTGGAAAATAACCCTTATGTGTATGATTGTTCATAAACACATGAAGTGTTATTAAAAAAGGAGCAATTATTCTTATTATCTTAATTCTATACTAACATAGTGATTGAGTACAGAAGAAATTGAAGCGGGCAATGCCAGGGGCAACATAGGTTACAGGCTGAAGTGCAATATAGAAACAATACTTTCAGAGTAAGAGGCCAGAGAACTTGTGGAAACGGTCCAGTCTAGCCTGGACAGTAAAACTGGCTGGAGGATAATTGATTTCATTCCCCAAATGTTTCTGAGTTTTCCAAATTTAACTTCATGTCAAATCAGAAAATGTCTAAATTCTCTGTAAGGGAAAATGCTAAGAAAGTGGCACATTAACTAAATTTTTTCAGTTTGACGTAATGTATTTAAAATGTAATTATTTTCTATTTCATGCTATAATTAAAATGAAAAGTGATTTGGAAAGAAAAAGTCAAAGCACTTTATCCTAAAGGTGACAAAATGGAATATATCAACAATATCCTCAAACTTGAAATGAAGATTTAAAAATTAATCAAAAGCATGATATTGTAAAATAATTTTAACTTCCAGTAGAACTTTATTTTTAAATAAAGTGTATGATTTATTTTATTTTATTTTTTCAGCCAACTTTGTGATGCACATGTTCAGCAGGGAAGATATAGGAAAGGTGCCTCCCATTTTGAGACTTGTAAAGTTATAGTACAGCAAGGGAAACAAAGGAAGGTCTCCGAGGGCTGCTTTTGAAATTAGAAGGTACTTTTGGAGAAGGTACCTCTTTCAGTTTTTAACAATTTCTAGTGTGTGTAAAATACCTGAGAAAGCATGCGGATTTAAAATTTGTGTGGTGCTATTGATCAAACGAGTAATTCTACATATGACTGTTAGTTTTCAGTAGTAAAACTTCCTCATTTAAAATCTCATTAAGTCTTTTTACATTTGTGTAGAAAAAACTCCTGATTTTTAGAAATATCCACTCTAAGCTACTAGAACAAACAATGAGAGGGACAATATAGCTGTGTAATACATATACTGGGTGTTGCTTTTTGGCCCTCACGTTTATGCTGCCTCTTCTTGTTTTCAGATTGCTGCATTAGCAAATTGCCCAATGGTTCTCCAAGCGTGGCACTCAGATTTTGCAGCCCTGGGGATATCAGTAACACAAAGATTGTCCCTTGCAAGCTGCAATGACCTGCACCCTACAGCTCTATCTATCACATAAAAATGTACTGCTTCACGATTGTCACTTTTCACAGCTCCATCTCAATATCTCTTTTCAGGTTTCCTGCTGACTGACAATGTCAGTTACAACATTTCACACAATTTTTCTTCTCTGTGTGTGAAATTACATATCCAAGCACTGTGAAAAGAGAAGCAGCAGGTTCCCAGTGCTGTTTCTCTGTGAAGAAGGAGAGTTAACCACCACCTAGGAAAGCAGGATAGGGCAATTGCTCCAGAAAAAAAAAAAAAAAATTCTATGAATATTTGTTCACATTTTTAAACACATCTGCTATGATTCTCTTCAAATCATTTGTTCTCAGACAAGAAAGCTCACAGAAACTACTTATGTTAAGCAAATTTTAAAAGATATTACCAGAGATTAATTCCTGAATTCTTAATTTTAAACATTTTTACCAGAAAGATGATTTTAAGAATAGTGCTTATTCAGTCAATTTCAAATTTTGATTACTGTTTACTGACAACCTACAGACTAAAAATTATTTGCCTGATAATTTCACAGGAGTACTTAAGAAAATATGGCAGGTTTATAAACAACTCACAAAACAAAAAGGAGGAGAAATGTATTTGCAGACAACTATTTTCTTATTTCTTCTGCTCAGCAAGAGTAAAGTGGGGTACATGTTACAGCCTCAGGTCCATGGCTTTTTGTTCTAAATATCACTGACTTAGGAAAAAGACAATAATTTATTCATCGAGATACAACCAACCCATTTTCAGTAAATTCAGTGAACACCTTGCACGTTTATTTCTCCTGACATGAGAGAGAAGTCAGATGAGTGCACTGAGCACAGTGAAGGTAAGTGGAATCCCTTGTCATGTCCTACAACTCCCTGTTTTCTTTTTTTTTCTCTGCTTTCAAACAGGAAAGTGAGCAGGGAAACCAGCAGTCAACTGGTGCTGCTCTGAAGGGGCAAAAGTGGAGTCCGTGAGGTTATGCCCTTTGTGCCAAAGCACCAGCACGGCTCACAGCAATGGAGCTACGTAGGCATATGTAGGTTGAGACATGCAGTCCATGCATACATTGTCTCTCATACTTCCCCTTTACACCGCCCCCCCCCCCCGATCAAACCAACAAAGAAAAGGAAAATCAACACAGGGAAATCCAATTTACAGTTAAGCAGAGAGGTAAAGCAAGGAGTCACTCAAAAAGCTTCCTTTCTGCTTGTAAAGTAACAACTGAATGCCCACTCAAGAGGCCATTCTCAGGGCATCTACCTCAAATGCTTACACAGAAATAGTAATGGCAAGAAGGCATTTTGTATATTCTTTTTCTCCTGTTAATGTAACTGAACAATCAGGAAACAAGGACAAGAGGCAGCTTCTTACTGACGGCAAGCACTTGTTCTGGGGCTGTTTGTCTGAATATCTGAAGAAAGAGAACATTTGCCCACAAAGGAGTACAGTGGAAAGGGGAATGCCTGTGCCCTCCTGAAACCCCATCCATGCTGTATCAAGCAAGTGAGGCCATTGAGAAAAGCTATTGCCACATGGTGAAATTTTTCCTCATACCTTGAATAATTTTACCATAATTAATTCCTGTTAAGGCACATTTGATTTTGTAAGTATTTTAAAATTGTATTTCTTGCTAGTGTTTGTTCTTTTCTTGGCCCATTCCCTTAGCATTCCCTGTCTGGTTATCACAACTGGTCACTAAAACAATGTTTACATGGCTAAATTATGCTTCAGGCAGTTTTTAATTATGAAAAATTGGATATGTAACTTATAGCTTCCCCAAGCTACTCTTTGCGTATGTTACCAGGACTTAACGCACCAGATCAAAATAGGTCTTGCTGTCCTTGGAAGTGATCTGCAGGCTATATTTTTACACGGATAAACTGTTCCTGTACAGTTTCTCCAGTCCATGAACATGATCAGTCTCTCCTTTAATATTAGACGCAAATGATGATGATTCTATCAGATCACCAGCAAAGGTATTGTGGTTATGGATTTAACAGATCGTGTGCTTTGTAATGGTTTATGTTCATGTCCTAGAAAGTGGTCAAGAGGGGTTTTATTTTAATTAGCTATTTTTTACATGCTAACAAGCGTACTCAGTGGAGGTTTCATATCATACTGTGGGGGTTTTTTTCCCTGCAGGCAACTGAGGAGTAAAGCAGAACTGCAGGATGATGGCTCCCCTTCCTGAACATACATATGGTGTAAGTTACTGCCTGATGACCTTAAGTGTTGTAATGCTACAGGCAGCACTTGAATATCTCTAAAAACAAAGAGATATTTTAAACTCCAAGAGCCCATTCAGGTTACAGACCACCTGGCACACCGTGGTGGTAGATTTTCATGATGGGTCCCAAGATTTGGACTTTCAAATCCCATTTAGCCAGGGCTTGTATCTAAAATTCAGTCCAAGAAGGAAAGGTGTATGTCAGTCCTATTTTCTGGCACATTCTGGTCACTGACGTATTTTTCTTTCATCCATTGAAAATGATGAGACAACTGTAAATTTTAATTTTGTATCTATTCACATTTACACATGACTGTCCAGCATTGAAGGGCCATTCTGTATAACTACTTATGTTTCATCTTTTAAATGTGAGCTTTTGCTTGCAGACTACCTTGCTTCTGTGCTGTGTAGGATCAAACTACTTGGCAGGGCAGCAAATTTGATTTGCATTAGGAAGGGATATTAGGCATATAGGATTTCACAGTTCATTTTATATCCTAATCATCAGAAGCCTTTATTTGGGGTCTGAACCAGAGGGATTTGCTGCTCCCAAAATCAGCGTATCCAATATCAAAATATTTCAAAAAGTTCATTTTATTTCATCTCTCCAAAGTCAGTTAATGAAAGGTGCAGTTCTAGAGAACAGCCTTTGGTCACAAAACTCTCTAAGCCCTCTTTAGTTTCATTAGGAGTGAATTAATGTAATGTTAGATGCTGACATTTAAGGGTCACTGCACTCCTATACATTGCAATAGAATGGATACCCATTAAAAATATTATAAGACTAATCCTGCAAAGGGTGAATCAGAAGCTGAAGATGCCTAGCTCTCCTTAGGGGCTACAGATTTCTACACAGATCTCCAATGACCCAGCTCCTGCTCTTCTGATGCTCAGGCTCTCCGTGCCATTGTGACTGCTCCTTGTTCCCGGCTCACTGGGAGCTTCACAGGGAGCAATACCCTGCCTTCAGGGAGGTGCCTGAACCCATATTCGTTTCCACTGAAGAAAAGAAGATTATTGTCAGAAAAAACTCTGTTACTCAAACGAGATGAGGGAATGTCCTCTCCCTTGTTGAGGGAGTTCAGAAGGGAGGTGGTTTGCAAACTCTATGAGACAGAACTGTTGGCATTTTTCCTCATGGTTACAAAAAGCCGGGAAAAAGACGAGCAAAGAGTTACTTGGATGAGATTAGTCTGTCATGGTAACAGTGTTTATTTTACTGACCTAAATCTTGATTCTCCCACCTCTTCTCTTGACAGCTGCAGGCCATTATTGGCATCTCTTCCTTCATTAATACTATTCCAAAGTAAAATAGCATTAATGTTACTAATTTTTGCAACTGAGTGGGTCTAAGCCAGAGGTGCTGTGCCACTGGCAGACCACAGTTTCATCTTCTGGTGCAACCCACACAACTCTTGGCTCAGCAAAGGCTTTAACTGCTGCACCCCCGCACTGGGCTCGAGGTGCCACAGATCTTAAGTTGATGCAGAGGATGACAATTATATGGTCCCAGGCCTGTTCTGCCCACATTAGTGGGTCTCTCCACTGTGGCTGCTGAAATCATTCAGTCATCAGAGTCCTTGAATGTCCCACTGAGGGATGTGTAAAAGTCACTGGAAAGTATGCTCTATTTTTATAAAGAAAATGCAAAAGCTTCAGTCATATGACTGTGCTGGTGCTCTGCTCATACCCAGTATGGGCTCAGCATTTTAGGGTGCTCAGGCTGTCTTCTGACTGTTGCCACTGGCTTCCTGAGTAAGAAAAACTCCTTTACTGTTCAGATCTCCCCACCTGGACCCATGAAACTGAACCTCTGAGTCCAATGATTAGTTTCCTCTTAAACCATGCACAAAAGCAGCAAGGAGGATCTGAGAGCTGGATGCCAACCTGAGAGCCAGCATGGACCTGCAGTAAAGTCACAGGCAAGTTGCTTCACTATTCAGTTTTTCTATCTGTGCTGGTTTCCTTCTGAATTCTGAACACTATGACTGAGAAATTAGTGCAGGCATCAAACCTAAGTATCACCCTTAATAAAAACCTAACTCAGAAGGAAACCATTAAGATTTAACTAATATCCATACTTTAGCACATACCTATGGAAAATTATTAGCATTTTAATTATAATAAGCCTGATTTGTGTTTTAAAATGACAAAATAATAAAATTTGATTGTTATGACTCATTCAGTTGTTAAATTACAATCCAGTTGTGATTAATTCTAACCACGCATGTGTCTTGATCTAGCCATTTAATAGGACAGGATAGCATTAATACCAAATAATAAATACATTTAATACTGCAAGCTACAAAATGTTTTATATTTTATTATCGTGGTTAGTTCCAGAGAACGGTGTTGTAGAAAACATTTCTCTATTTATTATATGTGAATTTTTGATAATTTTCAGATAGTTTTCTACCTTTGGAACAGTTTAAGTCTCTAAACTTCTCTAGACATTTTGGTGTACAAGTATAGGCTGATCAAGAGAAATGAGTCCATGAATCCAAAATCAGCCCATCTAGCAGTTTCCAAATGATGCCTGTGCTGGAAGCCACAGTCCTTTAGGGCCTCTTGGCATTCGTGGTACTATCGATAAACTCAAATTTTTAAAAGAAATATCTGCACAGCCGGCTTCAAGGCAGGAAAACCATTTCAGCCCAAGAGTCAGGAGTTACTACTAATAATCCATACTACTAATAATCTCCAACCATGCGCTCACAGTTCTAAACCGCTGGTTATATAGGGGTACAGTAAAGCACTTCAGACTCCTGGTCTTCATCAACACCTTTTCCTTTCCACTTTCAATCCAGCCCCCTCCTCTCACAAGGATTTAAGTTGAAGTAAAGCCCTGTCTGGGCAGTGTGTCACCCCTTACAGTCATTCCTGTCTCTGAGATTGCACCAGCAGAATAAACTGAGGAGAACTGATACTGCATGTTAATTTAGACAGAAAGCCAAGAAGCTCCATGACCAGCCTGGAAGAGTCTGCCTACACCAAGCCAGAAACAGGCCTGTGTCCTGCTGTATCACACTGACCTATTTTATGTCTGAAAGTTGTCAGAGGTTTGAAATTATTGTTAACAGAGTGAAAAATAATAGCCCAGTGACAATCTTTAAATCTAGAGGACAGTACCAGAGAACTGTGCAAAATACAAGACATCAAGACACATAAATCAGCTTCAATATTTCATTACCACAGCTTGTGTCCAGCTAATTTTCCCAGGCTTCAGCCAGCATTTGTAACGGGTTAGTGACAACTGGCAGAGGAAGCGCACATCTTCTGCAGTCCTACCAAGGATGTTAAGTATGTTCTTGCTTTTCAGAAATCACTGTGATTTGGGGACAAGTACTCACACTGGGAGTTCAGTCCATGCCTCCTTGCTCTGCTGGTCGAGAGAAGGTAGATGGCATTCCTCTGCCACTGTAACCATATGGAGGTGGTAGCACCCACCTCTTCAGAGGAACTGCCCTTTCCCTCCTTCTTCCTCGTCCCTTTCCCTCAATAATTCTTATGCTACAAGGAACAGTTCCACAGGACTCTGCAGGGCAGCAGTAGCAAAGTTTATATATTGAAAGATCAAACACTGGTACAGAGAGCCATCGGATCAACGAGGATGACTTTTTACAGCCCCTGGACACCAAACTTCAAGACTCATTTTCCAAGCCCTTTTGCAAACAGGGTACAGGAGAGTTTGCACAGAGCTGGTATCCTCACAGTTCAAGCATACATCCAAACAGAGAAAACATTCATCCTTTTTGTTGCAGATACCCAATTGTATATGCCATGTTCTTTCAACTGCTTGATTGTTATTTGACAGTAGTTTCTAAGCAATTTGCAAATTTAATAGTTGTGTGTATCAAATAAAATGCCTGCAGTAAAGCAGACTCCAAGAATATGCATACTGTCTGCTTAGATCTAAAATTAATAACTGCTGTTAGCACAAATAAGTAAAAGAAGTAATATGTCATCACTGTGCTTTTGTTTAGACTAATTTGTGCAATGTCTGCTCTACATCATGCAATACAAACGTTCTTCTGCCCCTCCCCATCCCGATATAACAGTCATAAATTTGGGATGAAAATGGTATAAGAGAAAAAACAACCCACTATTCTTTTGATTTTGATTAAAATGTTTTTCAGGAAAAAAGTCAATCTATTTAAGTTAGTAAAGAAACACTGTTCTTTACTTCAAACACTTCACAGGCTCTCCTCTGAAGTCCTGGAGATTTGAGAATAGTCTGGATTAATTCATAGGTAGGATTCAGTGGGGTGTAGAAACTACTCACTTATGGTGAAACACACTGCGTGTTGTACATCCATGCATCTGTCTGTCCGTCCATCCACTGAAGCTGAAAATCCCAATGCAGGACTAGAGAGTTAGACAACACTAACCAGACAACTTGAAACCAAAGCCCTTGGGCTTTCCTCTGCTTTCAGAGACTCATAAAACTAAGTGTTGTTAATTCCACCATCATCGATTTTAGTGAAATCAAGTGAGAGGGGAGGTGACAACCCATACCATAGGGAAGGGATGTTTGCCACTGCATCAGCCTTGTGAATGAGCAGGAAATGCACAAAGGAAAGCCTTATATATCATGCAGGACTCTCCTTATGGCTTCAGAGAGCCTTACTGTGCACCATTTCCTCAGAAACACTTCAGGCATTCTTATAGGATAAATATTCAGCTAGGTCTGTGGCAGAAGACTAAAGTTTTAGTTACCATAAATGACTGCTTCCTGCAGCAACTAGCAGGCTAATCCATGGGGGGGGAAGCAATTTTTTTTATTTAGGCCTAAACAATACATGGAGTCTGCTCCAAAATGAAGGATCACTCTTTCAGAATGACCATAATGCACTTGAAATCAACATTCCTACAGAAGCGAAGAGCCAAAATTGTAATTTCAGAGGGGGAAGTACATAAAAATGAGAAATCTTGTTAAAATGGAATTTAAAAGGAGCAACCAAAAGAATAAAAATTTGCAGATCCCATGTTTATACACACTATTAACGTCTCAGAGTAATTGTACATTACATATCCAAAAAAACCCTCAGAAACCAAATCTTAAAGGACCACACAAAAAAGGCAGCATGACTGTATAATATAGTAAGGGCAGCTAATTGGGGTAAAAAGAAATACTTGGAACAGTGGAGTTCACATGGAGCAATGAGGAAAATAGGAAAGAACATAAACTTCAGCAACTCAAATGGTAACTCATAGTAAAGCTGGCCAAAAAGATTGTAAGGAACAACACACTAAAGGCATAAAAAAGTAGTAATAAAATCTTTTTTTTTCAAACATGTTAGCGTTAGATGCAGAAATTCTGCCAGAGAATTTGTAGGGTTGATAGATGATTGTGGTGTAATAACAGTGCTTATGAAAGACAAATACAAAGTAATATGCATGGGACGAGGAACCCTAATTGCACACACTCAGTTATGAGCTCTAGATTAGCTATTGCCACTCAAAAAGAGATCTGGTAGTTCTTGTGGGTAGTTCAATGAAAATGTCAGCTCAGTGGTTAGCAGCTGTAGAGAAACAAGTAGAATGTTAGAAATTATTGAGACAGGAATAGAAAATGAAGTAGAAAATGCTGTATACAAATTCGTAAAAAAGCCTAAACCTTGAATCCTGAATACTATGTGTTGCTGGGGTGGGAAGACCTGTGTCTGTAAGTGTTCTATTCAAGGTCCTTCTTCCCACCCTGGAAAGATAAGAACTTGGAAACCAGAAATGATTCCACTATATTTAAAAAAAAAAAAAGCACAACAAAGTGTGCTTTCCACAACTTTCCACAACAGTGGAACTTGTTGCCACAGGATGCCTAAAAACTGAAAGTGGGAGTGCGTCTCAGTGATATAAGCTAGTTTTTGCTTGTTTAAAAAGAGCTTTTGTAGTTTGTGCAATTAAGTCTATTTTTTCTAGGAAAAAGCAACCTCTTGCAACTTTTTTCCCAGCTTGATATGATCATGTATTTAGGCATCTTGCTATCTAGGAAAATACATTGTCTGTTATTAAGGGCTGAAACTCCTCAATGATGCCTGGGTAGAGTCAGGTGCTTATCACCAGGTTTCACAAAAGCTACCCCCTTGAGTAGGAAACAGCCTGGTGGCCAGCTGAAACCCCTGCCAAGGACATGTGTGGGATGCAGGCTTACAAGTCAGGTGAGGATGCTCAGTCCTCAACCTCCCCTCGTGGGAGGTGACCATAATGGCCCTTACTCTCTGAATGTGGCTGGATGAAGGGATAGCAACAGAGCCTCTATTTCCTTCCCAAAAGGAAGTTGAAGCAATTCCCTGAACTACAGGAGATATAGATTATTACCTCTCTGCCTAAAATGATTCTTGCTCCCAGTAGACAGCCCTTAGTGTGATCTGTAAGGTCACAGGTATATATATAGGTCACAGGTATATATATATATATATATGTAGGATACTGCCATTTCTTCTGGAGAAGGCTGCTCCAATTTGTTTAAAATATTAAATATCAATGACTGAAAAAGAAAGAGGACATGATTCTATCTATAGTCTGGTGTCTGAGTCAATCCTTAAGGTAGGTGAGGAGACCTGGATCACAGCTGCTGCTCTAGTTAAGATACCTTTCCCACATTGAAAAGTATCCCATCCAGTAAGTGACAGGTAGCTTTTCACTGTCTCTATGTATGGATTAATTAATGTTTATGGTGGCAAAGTGAAAAAGTCAGTGGAAAGAGACCTTGAATCCGAGAACGCCTTCTTGCTCTCTGCAACTTATGGGTTCAAGCACCTGAGAAAGAATTTGAATTCTAAATCTGCCATTTCATCAGTGAAATGATTATATAGTTCAGTATGAATATATTCAGATGCCTATTTGAAAGCATTCTTTAGGTGAGAATAGCGACCTACTGTAAATACCGATGAGGCTTAAAGGTGAGATGGGTGTCAGACTGCTTAGTGCCGTCATGACTTGCATCCTTCTGGGTTAGCCTTTCTGTGTTAGGGGAATGTTCATTCTGGAAATATAGCCATCTGCAGATTCATGGGTTTTGAGGACTTATGTACCAACAGTGGCAAGAAGATCCACAGGTTGTTTCATGGATTTATTACCTACCTAACTGCTGCCACAAGTTTCAGTGAAGATACTCCCTACGGGACCATTACCTTTCTGCAAATGAAACTGGCAGGACCCAGCTTTTAGGGCACTCATTGTAAAGCTGACCATCTTCCTGATGGCTTTCTTCTGAGCTCATGGGTCTTGAATAACTTAGTCTGTATTTGGATTTTCTTTTTTTTTTAGGTTTTCGACAGTATCAAAAACAAACTAGAGAAGAATCAACATATTAGTGGGTGACAGATCTTTTGGAAACCAGTCTAAGACTGGAAGGAATGCTTGTTATACTGGAAAATCCCACATACCTCTTCAACTTCTCTTCCAAGTGCAAAAGAAACTCCCTCAACATTACTTCTCTACTAAACACATAATAAAACATAAAAAAGTTTTTTTTATGCAAATTTGTGCACAACGTCTTCCTAGGGAGAGAAAGAGGGCAAGGACCATGTGTGATACATTGCTTTAATGTGCTACTGGATAGCAATCTGATCCTGCTAATGAAGGGTGTGGCACAAGAGCCAGAACAAACCAGAAAAGAAGATACCAGCTTTTACATTAACTTTTTTTGCCTTTGAAAAAAGTTGAAAAGCAAGTCAGAAAGTTCAGATGAAGAGGTCCTTTTTTTGGCCCATGCCTTTGACTTCCTTTTGAAAGCAAATTTACTTTGTTTCCAAGAACTGACCTTTGGGACAATTTTTTCTTGCAAGTTGTAGTTTCTTTTCATCATTTTTCTTGTCTATGGATCGGCCAACAATATTACCACCTCTGAAATACTGAAATCTTTGGCACAAGGAGGTGGTTATTGTATAAATCTACTATAATAGGTCAGAATCTCAGCTGGTGTGAATTGCTGTAGCTCCGTCAGAGTGTTGCCAATTTACACCAGCAAAGAATATGAGTCTGTTGCTCTAACTGCCAGAATTCATACTTACTTCAGTAGAAATAAAGTTCCCAAATAAAATCCTTCAGTTGGTTTCTGCTGGACAAGCAGAAGCCCTGTTACTCTGTTCCAATATCTAATTGCCATCTGGAACCAGTAGCAACCACACAAGAATGTTAAACTGCAATATTGAGAAGGCTGCCTCTGCTTGGGTTTGATTCACTGCTGCTACCCTACATCTGTGTAACTTCAAAGGGTTGAGTGGGGTCCTCCATGCTGAATTCAGTGCCCTGTTCTTGCCTAATCACTTTCTTTACAACCACAGTTCTTTCTCCTTCTCCTAAGCACTTTCTTCCTGTGTTTTGAGGGAAGAATGGGCTGTAAAGGGAAAAAGGAAAATTCTGTCTCCTCTGCGAGACTAGCATTTCCACCCTCCACTTACAAACCCAATATAAAAGCTGTCTGCATCACATTTCCTACACACATCTAACTGGTTTCTATTTTGCCAGCCATCCTCAGTCCAAGATTTTTTCATTCTTCCTATGAGATATCACTTTCCTGAATTGACCTTTAAATTCTTCCCCTTTAGCTTCTGACTGATCCCACATATTGCTTTGTGATAAATACAAGCACGTTAGCAAACTTTAAAGTCAGAAATGAGCATTAGTATGACTTAGCTTTGCCTCCTGAATAGGACAGGCCAGAATATTTGTCCAAGTCATCATCCTTTTGTCAGTTCAGTCAAAAGTTATTGTCCATCTGCATGTCTGAGGAAGATACCTAGACTTTAAAGATTCCAAAGTAGAATTCACTTTAGGTAAACTATTCAAGTTTTTTTTCATAAACAAGAATGACACATAGCATCTTTTTCAAAAAGGAAGATATTTAACTTTGTGGAGTGACATAGTGTGAGTGGCATGAGCCCTGATGCAAACATATTCTCTAAATCTGCCCAGTGGTGCTCACACCATGATCTATCATTTCCTTAGCATGGCATGTACGTCTCCCAAACACATGGGAGCCACAGTATCTGCAATGTCTGCACAAAAGTTTAGCATGTCCCATAAACAAGTGTGGTTATTGCATCAGGCAGTAGAGAATATCCTAAATCCTCTTGAATCTGTGAGACAGAACTCAGGACTGGTGCAAAAAGTAAATGCAGCAAATGGATATTAGTGTGAAATGTCTGTACTATCAGTCCCCAGGTACCATGTGGTGCTAAGTGTTTTTAAAAGTTGCAGATGAAGATAAGAAATAAAAATTCTGGAAGCAAAAGCAAAAGCAAAAGCAAAACACGGTTCCAGAAAAGATGTCCTTGCACCCAGTAGAACACAGGCAATGATTTAAGAACTCCATGCATGAGTTGTCAGCATCCGCCACAAAATCTGAGAAAGGTGAGAAGGAATATTCCACTGACTGAAAAGGGGAGCAAATTATTGAATGAACTACAGTAGTTTTCTGAAAAAGGAATAGATATATACAGGACTATTTCTGTAATGGCTTTAGTACCATAACACAATGCCATTTTGGATGCTAACAGCTCTAGCGTCTCTTTATTAGTCAACCAAGTAGTGCATTTTGTAAGACATTATTCATCCACAGCTTACCTGCTGCTTGGTCATGTCAGCATTTGACATTATTAGAATTGCTCTGATGCATTTTGTATCCTTTTTTATCATTCACATGGAGGATAACGCCTTTGCTTTGTTGCAGAACGAGGATGAAACTGGAGACTGACAGCATTGTGCTGCGGTGGACATGAGATTATTATTTCTTTAAAATTGTACAGGCTGCATCCTGCAAGTACTAACTTCTGCTTCTGCATGTTTAATAGCTTTACCTTCAGAAGTTAGTGCCACAGAAAGAGGTAGTGGTGGTAGAATGGAAGCAGTGCTGTAAAGCTAGTTACTTTAGGGAGGTTTCCCATCCTTGGTTTCCACGCTTGCTGTGTAGCGGCAGCTAGTTAACACTGTTCATGCTACATGCGAGACTTGCATCACTTGGAGAAGCTCAGTCAGCAGTATAGCTGAGAGGTCTGACCTATAACCAAACAAGGTTGCACCAAATTCATTACATGATTTTTCTGTTCTCTGTAAAGTTCATGCAAATCCTAGCACAAGTCAGTCAGTCTTGACTCATAGGTAAGGGACTGATCCTGCGCTACCAAAGCTAACAGAACAAGTTTGCACAGTCTATTCGAGCCACTGTGTGTCACAGCCAGAAGTTGCTATAAAATCACAGATGTGGATTACCACAGCACAAGAGATGTTGAACCAAAGCAGAACTAGTACAGAGAGTACTCCACCAGGTCTCTTCTCATCCTGCTATGAGAGTTCTGGGAGCAGAAGGGATGTGAGAAAGAAGAATCGAAAATGAAACGTTCCCAATTCCAGTATTTCTTGAGTTCAGCCCCATTACACCAACTGGCTACTGCAGAGAAACTTAATCAACAGGTTTAATGCCATCCCCAAAGCAATTGTAAGTGAAATGAATAGATTTTCCAACCCACTAGTGTCTGTCTTTCAAATAATATCTTGCTGACTTGTTTAAAAAAGGAGTCAGTAATTCCAGCCAAGCCTCCTACTCAGTGAAGTGAATCAACAAGTTGTAACTGTTTGTTAGATCCAATCTAACTTCAGTTGCACATCTTTTTTCCTTCTGCTGTTATTTTGTATGTGTGTTTTAAGAGATTTTACTTCTTTGTATGCTGTTTACTTCCAAGCTATTAATACAAATACAGTATAATCCTGTCTGTCCTGAGACCATGAGAATAACATAGAACATACCCAGAGAAATATAAAAGAAATACGCTTTCTACATGGGTGTTTTATTCAGGTTTTATTTGCACATATTCAGTATAATTATAGTTTAAGTGGGCTATTTTCCATACCCACATAAGCAGTATTTTCCACATAAAGGTTCACATTGGCTTTAGACCCACCCACAAGCTATTTACTTGCATGGTATACATATAACGATCAAGCTCATAGCTACTCCAGCCAAACCTAAATATTTTCACTTGTGCTTCTTTTGCAAGCCATATTGTCTTGAATAAGTTGTTTCAAGTTTATACAATCACTTTTATGAAGTTTACGGTGCAACACGTTTGCTCTTTCACCCAGATATTGACTGCAGCCTCAAATTCAAATACAGATTTTGAACACTCATTTGTTAGGAAAGTTTACAGAAAGGTTTTATTTTGACTGTTTTCCAAAGTATGGGCTATTTGCAGAAGCTGGATTGCAGTTTAAATTCATTTTTGTTAATCTTCCCAAAGTTCAGCAGAACCAAGTCATACAAATTTTCATTTATTTTAATTAGTTCATTTATTGGGCATCGGCTTGATTCTAATTGCCAGACAGAGTTTGGAGCAGATCTACAAATACGAGAACAGGCAAAATACTAAGCAGCAGCACAAGCCATAAACCCATTTCCCACTTACTTTTGAACCTCTCCCACTAAACCCTTTCTCAAGCTATTCCTAATGGAACTACTGTAAACACACTTCTCCCTGGATTTTCAGATGGAAAATATGATGACATTGTAAACTGCAAAACAGCATGAAGTGAGTGAGGACACCTCTGCAATGGGCAGATTGCCAAAGAAATATCATCTGCATGTATGCCCTGCAATCTCAGGGAAATGTCCTCCCAGGCTTGAGAAAATTCCTGGTTCGGAGGCAACCCCCCCAATGTTATCAATATCTTGAAAGTGGAGCATCAGTGTAAAATGAACATATTCTCAAAGGAACACATCCTAAGCACAGGAAGTTTTTCTAGGTAGGGTGATTCCCAAACAACATGAAAATCTTCAAAGGGGAAACACCAAGTGATTATGAACTCTTGAGAAAAAGGAGGCAATATACACATACATGGACACAATGTGAAATCTTTCAGGGAAAACATGCTGTCCTAAGTACTATGTGAAGGGTTTTGCTTTCAAGAAGCCACCCCCTGCTGTGGCAGTAAGTATGCATGTATGATTACTAAGACATCTAATGAAATTATCCTTATCTGAATGCTATCTGAACTTAACAAAGCAGATAATAAGTTCCAGAAACAGATACCATGTGGGGGGCAAATTATTTTACTTCCAAAAATTGGAGCTTGAAATTAGAGATGTGTAGGTAATAGAGAACATGATTTCCCTCCACCCACCCCCACTGTCTGCACCTGAACTGTTATTTCCATCAGACAAATCATGGAGCTAAAGTGGAGCTAAATGTCTAGAGGATCTACTCTCCCAACTCTGCTTCTGTGAATAGACTGCAAGCTGCCTTCTAAGTCCACTTAAAGAAGTGGATTTCCTCCAGATTTATACATGGACAAGCGGGAGTGATATTGTCTTATGTTCTTGCACCAATTAAACCTCAGTTACAAAGAATCAGAGTACGATCAACTCTTGGTTATTTTTCAGAGACTTATCTAGCCTGCAGGTTAACTGCATCGTGTGTGGAGAGGCTCCAGAGATGGTTCTGCATGGAGCTAACTCATCCGAGGGAAAGCTGTCCACTGGGACACAGGCCAGCACAGATGCCCCAGCAATACAGCCTCTTTCACGTAGACTGAAGATTGAACTGTTAAATCCTGGAGTCTCAAGGCAACTTTGTGCAGAAGCTATTGAGTCTTCCACACAACACTGCTGGATCTCGGAGGCCTGGAGAACGCTGTGCTTTCTACATTTCCAAATATATTCAGCATGTGCCCATGTTAATTTAACTCATCACTGGCCCTGCTGGATCAAAGATAGCTCCTGAAAATCCATTGACTCAGACATTTCCAAGCATTTCTTATCCTGAATGGGCTTCCCAAAGAGATAACTTAGGTCTGGTTACAACACCTGAGATAACCAGGGCTCCTTCAGTCTGGAGACCCAAGGAGCACTGTGCAGAAACCAGATTAACTTTAGCATCAACGCAAGCCCAATATGGCCAACTGGGAGACAGGGCTGATAGGCCTGGTTAGATCTTACATCTCGTCTATCAGACTTAGGGCTCAACCACTTTCTTAACATCATCCATGTGCTTAATAATTAGCATGCTCTGTAGCACAGGATTGGGTCAGGCATTTTGGGCCAGCGTCCAGGCAATGCCCAGGATTGGTACAGGGGAGTGTTTGGGTGAGCAGTGTTTTCTGGTGATGAGGCCCCTCTGGGGAAACATGCCTTGTGTGGCAGGGAGGAGGGAAGTTCAGTAGAATGGGTTCAAGTCAGCCCAGGCTGCTTCCTTCCAAGGACAGTGAGCAACCAGGCCACGGCCACTTTAATTTATCTCACCTGTAGGAGACACAAAGTGTCGGGGTGTCTCAGCACTGGGCTCTGCAGAGATTTAGGGTGACTGTGAGTTATTACTCAGCTCCTTGGAGCCTACTTTGAGCTGCTGTCCCACTTGTGCTACCAGAGACAGGACCTGAGCAGCTTGTTGAAGAGATGGTGCTTTGGGACTCAGCAACAACATTGCTTAACAGCTCTCTCAGCAATATACTCTGTGTGCTCCCAGTGTGTCAAGTTTTTATGTTATATCTGGGGAAATTTTCTTTTTCTGCAACACAAGCTGAATATTAGTACTTCTTCATCTTGGGCTAGTTAACTTAGTGTACATGTGGATTCAGCAAAACAATGCAAAGCAACATAGTTTTCAGTGCATTATGACAGGTATAATCCATACTAGACACATTACGCCATGTGAGGTGTGATCATCTAAACATGCCCATGGTACCTCCAGAAATTATCTACTACTGATTCAACATGAAATTCACTGATCCAGGGAGCTTTTTGTTGGCTTGGTTAATAGCAGAATGTAAAAATGGGGACCAGATGTCAGCCCATCTATTAGCCTGAAATGTTAGAACTTGAGCTGAGTTTCAGGAGGACCTTTCCTGGGGGCAAGCACAGCTCATGAAAGCATCAGGCCATAAGAGTTGGTTAAGCCAGTGCAGATAAGCAGCCCCTGCCCCTGACAATGGACCTTGGCAAAACAGCCTCACACTTCTATAATGCAACAGCTTGTCCCATATAAGCTAAGCACTACTGAATTCATACCAGTATGTACATCAGTAGCTGAACAGTTCTGCAGAGAACTCAACAGTCTTGCAAAGTCCATGCAGAAGCTTCTGCCCTTGCCTGACCTACCCGGTCAAAGCTTGGTAAGGAAAATTTCTTCAAGCTTCAGACACATTATATACAGCAACATCAATATAGCCTCAGATGAGCTAATAGACCTAATATATTATGTGTTATATGTGTGTAACATTTATGTTCTATATATTTGCATATATGACAGTTACGTATAACGTATATAAGATTATGTTGATAGTCTATAAATTATGATATAAATAACAAAAAAGTAGGAGCAATTAATTTCATTTCTGAACAACCAGTTAACTTTTTTTTGTTGATAATTAGTATGTTGCAATGGTAAACATGAAGGAACAGTACTGTAATACAAAACTAACACCATTAGAGTTTGAGCAGTGCAAGCATGTTATTATGCTGATAGCATAAAACAACATACCTCAGGAAACTTATTTTCTATGGAACTTAATTTTGTCTGTGAAGGCTAGTATAACAAATCACAAAGAATCTACTCTTGCCTGGTAAATCTAGTGATGCTGTGGAAGGTTATAAAGAATAGATTTGGCCACAAGAAATGTCTATGGTGAAGATAAAACTCCTAAGGAACAAAGTTTTGCTTCCTCATGCTGCAGGCACAACCACAGTGAAAAGTCTTGGTCAAGAACGGTTCATCATTCCTCACAGATCTCCTTTGTAATATTGACAAAGTCAGCTTCAAAGAGTTCATAGAAATTATGGTTGGACGGGACTTTCAGATCATTCATTTGAACTTCATGGTATACCACTAGCCAGGAAGCACTAACTAAATTCTGTATAACCACCTAAAGAACTTGGATGCGGCAAGTATTTCAGGAGTCTAGAAGACTGGAAATATTCAATATTAGAACAATTTGAATATTAGAGCAACTACAGACAGATGCTTTTAGGCCTGAGGAATTTTAGATGAGTCATCACTAATGAAAGAGTGGAATGGTCCACTGTGGTTCAATAAAGAATTAAGGACAAAAATAAAACTAACATTATTTATTATGGTCTCATGGAAATTTGGCCCCATGAGATGAAGTTATTTCTTTTTCCTTTCTTCATAAACCCACTTCTACTTACAAAAGACAACTGCAGTTATAATATACTTTGACTTCTCCAAGACATTTGATTTAGCATTGCATGACATTAGGATTAAAAAGCACAGGTTACATTAATTAAAAACAGGATTGCAGATATGTCCGAAGTGTGGCTGATAATAAGGAAATATCAGACAATGTTCCCAGTGAGATTCTAGCTGGACCAGCTCTTGGTTCAGCATTACTTAGTATTTATATGAAAAGTCTGAACAGTGTCATAGAGTCCTTGCTGGTAAAATCTGCACAGGATTTAGAGATCTGTGAGGCAAAAAATACTAAGAAGGAAAAATTACTGTTGCAGGGTGATGTGGATCATTTGATTAAATGGTCATGATTTGACAGGCTGCGTTTTCATACATCTAAATGCCAGGTACTAAATGGGAGACTGAGGAATACAGTCTCTTCTTAGAAAATGAGAGATTTTATCCTGCAAAGCAACAACTCAAAGGAGGATTATGGGGTCATCATGGATAATTGCCTCAACAGGCAGCCTCAGGGCAAGCCGTGGCAAAAAAAGCTAATGTAATCCTTGGGCATATAAAAAAGAAAAGTATCAGGGAGAAATAGAAAAGTCTTCTGCAACCTGTGTATGGGCTCCTGGTGAGGTGTTAATCTCTAATTCCACTGCCAGGTGAGAGAGAGGCTTCAAATCCTGCTGCTTCTGCTGACTCTGGGCTGCACGCTCATGTTGGTGGGATGGAGGATGCTGTAGCTTGCTTCAGAGCATCTTCCCCCAAAAAGACAATCCCAAACCCAGGCTGTACAGTGGGATTACCCCCAGGGCTGGTACAGCAAGCTATGGCAGCCACCAGGGCAGCACAACACACCTACCTGTGCTGCTCTGGGACACCATGCGTACTGGCAGATCTACCTGCGTGATCCATGCAGGCTGAGAAAGTCTTCCTGCCTTTGCTATTTTAAGCTTTTTGTTCACCGCACAATGAATAGTACCTATAATTTACAAATGCAGAATGGATTTTGCTGTTAATTTTACTGACAGGGATTTTTTAGTTACATTAAATTGCAACTATTTTCCAAAACGGAAACTTGTCACTGACCTCATATTTATTTTCAACACAAGAACTAGTTATACACTAATTTCTTTTCTTTTCTTTTTTTTTTTTTAAAATAGGAATAAGAACTACCATACCTGCTAGGAATTAAAAGTAATATCATAACAAATAGGCATCTCTTGGAAAAGAAGAATTGTAAATCATTAGGGACATGTGCAATCCAGGCGTCTTCTCTCTCAAGGCTTCATTGGAACAACATGTAGAAAGAAACAGCCAATATTTTAAAAGCAACAGGCAAAAAAATCTGTACATAATTTGATTTTTTTCTATAACAGCATCTTTACTTGCATGTGACCAGATTATTAATCAAAAAAATGGCAATATGTGGCTATAAAACTGGCTTTTCAAAGATTCATCATTTTGTCATGCACACAAAGAGATGCGCATTTTACATGTTGGAAAAATGCCCTCAGCAGAGCAAATAACATTTATACAGACCCCAGAAAGGCAGCATTTCATATCTAGTGCTAATGATGTTTAGCATCTAACAGAAAGCCTAAGAAGGAACTTTAACATGTACTATTAATACTATGCATTTTTGGTAGATATTGAGCACACAGCTCCAGTGTGATGAATGTACACATAAACCTCAAAATTAGTCTTAAAAGCATATAAACCACTTCAGTTGTTAAGATTTTCCAAAACCCACGTGTGTGGGTAATATCACTAAAAGCAGGTATGTTGGATAAAAATGAATGATGTCCCTTTTCCAGTATAAACCCAGGAGTTCATCTTCGGATGCTGTTTATAAATAGAAGAGAGTCAATTTGCTTAGGCTCTGCAGGACATTTGGGTACTCCATTTAGATAATGACAACATTTTTAACACAGCTATCACTCATTAGGTCAAGAGGTTGTGATTAATCAAGAACTGTTTTGGTTTCGTCTGATAGACATCTAGTCTCTTTAGTTTACTGTTGAATGAAGATGGCTTCAACAGTTTACAGAATAAGCTGCAATGATACATTAGACTGAAACTGAGATGGAAGAGAGACGTGTGATCTATTTTAACCATTCCATTTGCATTACAATGTGCTGTGTGTGAATTAGTCTAGGCATTGCTAGAGTAAATTAAAATCTGCTGGGAAAGTGTGAATGCATTACACAACAGGAATGCACTGGCAGGTTACGGCTAGAAGTCTGCTGAATCTTACCAGGCAATATTGTTGGTGTTTGGACTCAAACAGGAGGATTTTTTGTTTTAATAACAACTGACTGGCTGGTTAATGGCTGATTGCGAGATGAGAAAACTTGAAGCAGAACGGGTTATGAGAAAAAAAATCTCATGGATAAGTCTGTTTCCATGGCATTTTAGGACCAATGTCCAGACCAAGGCAGCATAGGTGTGGTCACATACACTGCAGAATGAGCATTCACACTTTTGAGTGATTAACGAAAACAAAATAAACCTGCAAACACTTGGTTGTGGTATAAAACATCTCAAGGTACTGTAAAACCTTAAGGTCATGGTCTAAGATTATCTATCAGCATTTCCTATCACCAAGCTCTGATCCAGTTTTCTGGGCTATTGTAGAGGTCTTTCCTCAAGAGAATCCTCTCAAACGGCCCAAAAGAGTGTGTCCCAGGGAAGCAGCCCACACTCAGTAGGAAATGAGAATGTACAATCAGCTACTTACATTATCTGTGAATACACATCTTGCACCCACAACCATCAATCACATTTGCAATCTGCAGTCAGCGCTTCTTAAAACCTTTGTAACACCTTTGTAAAAATCATAGTGCCACAGCCTACATTGCGTGGAGGTTTTTATTGTTCACATTTGCATAATCAAGTAAATTAACCCATACTAAGTACAAATGCAGTGTAAAGGTCATAAAAATAATTCATAGTAGTACATAGTTTTCTGCTTCTTCAATTAATAATATACTTATGTTGCTGTATTCATTAGAAATAAAGTGGATGAAGTCTCTGAAATAATTTTTCTTTTTTAATGCATGCACTTTGGAGGATGCAGTCTGATGAAGCACTGTCCTCTTCTTGTTCCTTTTCTCCTGATCACATATATACATACAGACACACACATGCATGCATGCTTATGCATTTTCAGATAATGCTGACAGGTTGAAGGCAAAGTAGCACCAGGTGAACAAACAGAAATCCCTCAAAAGTTTTTATAAAAACAAATCCCATTAATTTCACTCTTCCCCTTTCTCTCCAGACCATCTAATAATTCTGTGCTAAGCGCTGCACATGTGCTTTCTTTAATACTACAAACCAACAGAAAATATGAATGACTGCAAAATACACACACTGGAATCTGTGTGAACCTCTGATAGTCTTATTGATTGGAGACATCTGAAAAAATACAGTAATGATGTGTTGTTGTAACTAGCATTACAAATTTCCCTGGTTTTAATTAGAGAACACACACTAGAAAGTCCAGAAGCTGGATATGAACTGCTTTATGGTTATAAGATGATTTAATGACTATTTCCACTGTTGCCAAAGATTAGAATTGATGAAGAAAATCCAGTAAGCTCTGGTGATCCATCACTACCCACAACCTGCTCCAGACTGAAATGCCTTCCCCGGGTGGGGAATTCCTCTCTGCGATGTTCTCCTGCTCACTCTTGCTTGCTCTCTCCTGGGGGACACACTTGTTCTGCTTTTGGCATGACTCAACTCCTTGTTCAGTTGACCTTTGCCCCTTTAAATGAAAGGGTTTCATGCCCTGGAAACTGGCTCTTTTAGCAACTTCCACTCAACTAGAACCTTATTCTCCTACAGCAACACTGAAGAAACACAGGAAAATACCTGCATTAATGATTGAAAAAATAATATACCTCAGGAAAAGGAAATGCTGGACAGACCTAAAGCTCCTAAGCAGGGTACATCAAAGGGTGCATTACACATAGCTGGAGGATTAATGTCCATTTATCTAATGGTCTAATTAATGTTTTTATAATTTAGCATGCTAGTAGAGAGAGTTTAGTGAGAACAATACTTTCAGATAAAACGACAAATTCTAATCATTAGGAAGCTGCCTCTCCTGATCGTATTAATAAAAAGCATATTCTAAGTAATCTCTGAAAAGTCAGTACTTCCAGAATATACCAGGAAGACAGGAGATTATTTTCCTCTTGATTTTCAAAAGAAACCTCTGGAGACAGAAAAAACAGTCTATCAAGAACTGCAATGTTTCCTGAACTAATGTACAGGGAAAAAACAAATAAGTAAAATGCTTTAAACAACTCAAATGAAGGATTTGGACAGGAAAGAGGAACTCCGTTGTGAAAAGTGAATCAAAAGAGAGCAGGCTGCTGAGGAGACAAAACAAGATAGGCAGTGTAATCGCCCCCGACTTAATTTTTTCTAACGTTTGATAAAATCTGGCAATTGATCCTGTGACAATACCCCTAGTAATCTCATAATCTACCAACTAATCTTGCCACCGATATTTTGGAAAAGGAGTCAATTCCATGCCTAAATTAAAATGACATGACTGCAAAATACTGAGGAACAAATACAGGTTCAAAAGCAACAACAGAAAATTTGAAAGTCCTTACACTCCCAAGCTGGCTGTGGAGACAGGCTCTCTCCTTGTACAGTTTCCTGTGGCAAGCGGGTATCTGATGCTGTAATTCACATTAAAGAGCAGTCACCCCACTGGGGCTCTAGCAGACCATGGCAACTCCCCTTTTGCTTATGGCTGGTAGGAAGCAAGGCTACAAATTCCTCTTTATTGTAAAATGTCTTGGAGCATGGAAAAGGTTCAGAAGTACCAGTAAAGCATTTGGAGACAGATCTTAAAAAATATGCAAGTATCTTATCCCCCAGTGAGCTAATGAGAGTCTATCTTCAAACCCTGACCCTTGGCCCCACTGCACAGTGTATCTGGCTTTTGCTCCTGATCTTGTCTGACCATGTGTTTCTCACAAAATCCTTTACTTCAGAGATGATTTCCCAGCAATATACCAGAAATAAAAATACAGGCTGCTCCTTCTAAAAGGGCTTGGAGTTGAGGTTTGGTCCTTTGGTGGAGAAAAGACCTTGAATGTGTGCCTGAATGTGTACCACACTCCTCTCAAGAGCTGCCCAAGGGCCCAAAGCAAGACCAGAGACCAGGAGACTGTTCTCGGCCCTCACAATGAGGGGGCTGGAGGGAGCTGGATGTGGAGGTGGTGGGGCAGCCACACTCCCACAGTGGACTACATGGGTTGTACTTCAAGGGCAACAGGGTGTTTACTGAAGAAGGAGTGACTTGACAGCATCTGTATATCAAAATAAAAACATATATCGTGTCCAGGATGATATCAGAAAGAAGAAAAAGTACTCTAGCTTACAAACACAGAGTTGAAGTAAAACAACTCCAACATCTCTAAAACTTTCTAAATGAGGCTCAGAAAGCCCTTTGCAAATATTAGTGAAATAACCTTTGTATCACCGATGATATGGTGGATATCTTATTCCCATTTTATGGAGGGTGAACACAAACTAGAAAGATGCTGTCTTTAATTAATGTTATGCTTCCATCTGGCATTAGAGAGAAGTTACTTTTTTCCCCCCACTCACTGGTGCATGATGATACATCACATTCAGTCCATTACGTGGCCTCCACAGTGACAGTCTCCTGCCTTCCCTGCAACCAAAGAAGGAAAAGAACATCACACTCGTGATCCATCCCTCGCGTCCCAGCTTGTGACAGCTCTGTGAAGCGTGACCTTTCTCCCTGTGCAGCATCTCATTAAAGTCGAAAGGGCACAGGCAGAGAAGTTCACACAGGGTAATTTACGGAAGATGGCATTGGGAATACCATGGGAATTAGCAGGAGACTCGGCAGTTAGGATAGTAGCTAAAATTAACTAGATTCAGAAACTCGGTATGTGCTCATTGAATTTTTACCTCACGAAGCACCTTCTGCAGGAGGAACGAGCTGCCCTGTTCCCACACCAACCACCGGGAACTTGATGGAGCTCTGCTCGGGTGCTGGGCTGTGCTGTGCCCCCAGTGCCGGCCGAGTGGCAGGAGCCCACCCTGACTGTCCCCACCACCCCCAGGGCGGGCAGCACCGGGCTCCCCTGGCCACTGCAGGTGGGTCACTGTACCTCCTCCCAAAGTCCAGCTCCATGAAAAGCAATTCAGTAGATCCGGAGGGAGAAAAGGTTTGGTTCTCATCCAGCAATGTGCCACGCTGGCTAATAGGACACACTTTGCCAAGAGACCCGCCAAAACCCAGAGCATAGATTGCTAATTCAAGCCAGCCCAAACCCACAGAGCCCCCCAGAGTGGCAGACACCCCTGTGCTGACCCCAACTGCCCATGGCACAGTGGGGCAAGAGCCATGATTGCAGACCTGTGTGGACAGGGCACTGAGCCAAAAAGATGACTTAATCTGCAGATCTAGGTCTTAGGTGAAAGGAGAAGCAGAAAGAACTACCAGTAACACTATTTCTCGCAGCAGTGCTCATTTGTGTCTTTGCATCATTTCTGAGGAGCAAAGAGTTTGTGTTTGCATTGTAGACTAGGTGTCTGCAATCCCCTTACTCCTTTCTGCTTCTCCATTGTCCTTCAGCTGGTCAAACTCAGTGCAAAATGTTATTTGGAGTGGTTTTGGACATTGCTTTCCAGAATAGGCATCACACAGCCGAGTTAGGGCTCTTTGCCTGCACAGCAGAAAAATAAACTGGGCTAAGGTTTCTTCAGTTCAGCAGTAATGGAGTGGGATTTCATTTAATTTAGTTAAATACTGTTGCTTGACAGAATGAAATATGATCTCTAAGGTAGAGATTAAAACTGGTGGACCTAATGCAAACTATTTTGGGTTTTTAATTAGTCTTCTGGTGAATTATCCTAATTAAATTTGTCAGACAATCATAGGATATACCACTTGTGTAGAAATTGATAATAGCTGGCCATTCATCTCCCATCTACGAGCTATTATATTCTCTAGATAAAAATCATCTGCCACTGGAAAAAACAGCATTCAAAACATTGACTGTGATGCACAATCATCTAATTAACTTTTTCTTAAGCTTGGAGAAAGATGGAGTAAGTGGAGAAATAGCTGTAATTTACAGAACTTTTGCCAAATCATGCTGTTGGTCACACCCAGGGTTGTACATGAATGCATTTTGCTGGAGGGAGGACCTGGCACAAAACATTATTTGAGAAGGGGAGGGGAGGGAAGGCAAGGCAAGGAAAAGATTTTTCTAACTTTTTTTCAGTTTGTGCTAGCAGATAATTGGTCATCTACTGGACAAAATATTACTTCACCATCTTAATAACTTGGCTACACATAAAAAATCTTTTCATGCTGCAGCTTGGCTTTGAACTGTTAACTTTCTTCTTAATAACAGCAATAAACTGAAAGTAAACCCACAATAATTCCTCTCACCAGACCTCGGTGACCTAAAATATGTAGTCTCTTTTGGAATTCTATTAACCTCAGTGGTTTCTGATGGATATTATTTATGCTTCCATATATGCAAACATCATCCACTCATCTATATGGAAAATATTTGATAGACAGTATTAGAATTTTATATTGTACATGTTTAAACTTACATTTCAGACCTTTGCAGTCATACTGAAGAAAAGGATTTTTGACCTTATAAACTGTCATTTGCAATTTCATACATGGACTTTAGTTAGCAACTAGCATTCCCTGTTGAATTTAAAATTTTTTTCTGCATAATAGCCAAATATCTGCTGCTATAGAGATAAAGACACCAGAAAGCAGGAAGTAAAACCAGATTAAAAATACTGAGTGGCTTTATTCTATTTTTGGTTCTTTGACAGAATGATTTTGAAAAACAGCCATTTTAAAACTTCCGGTAACACAAAAAACCCACACATGTTTGAGAACTGCTCTTTTCCCCATGCAGGATGCTAAGGGCCATGGCCCGGCCCTCATGACAGTGCCCTGCTTCTCCACTGAGCTTTCGAGCCAGCTTTATGGATCCCAGGGAATGCGTGCCATCCCTCTGCAGGAAGGCAATGTGACAAGGCATTACCTTGCCACTGCTGGAGCAATCTAGGAAGAGCAATTGCAGTCAGTGGACTTCTCCAAGTTCCTCTAGGAGAGCAAAGTGGTGACTGGAGGGACACAGGGTAAGGGTGGTGTGAAGGTGGTAGTTCTCATAAATGCTTTCCTGGTGCACCTGCCTTTCACCAGAGCCACTCACCCAGACCAGAGAATATGGCTCCGAGTGTTTATCAACAGTTGCAAACTGATGAGCCATTTTAGATGCAGTTGTCCTGAGAGCTACAGGTTTGCATGCTCACTCAAGAATGTAAACCTTTCCCCTCCCCATTTTTTCATGGAAGAATTACTGGGGGAGTGTGAAGGGAGCAGTCTTGAATTTTGGTTTCTGCTCCCCATGATAATGATTTTTAATCAGATGGTTAGTGTGAAATGCATTTCAGCCATGGCATGGGGGCTGGGAGCTGGGATGCCTCCCTGGTCCCTGGGCTCAGCCACAGGCCCCCTGCTCACGTGGTCCCTCCCTGCTCCCAGCTCCTGCTGCCTTTGAGGGGGCAATGCTGGCACAGAAGGGGTGCACAGGGTGGCCCATGCCTTCAACCCTGCCTGATGGTCCTGAGTGGTAGGAGAACTCATGTCCCTCTGGCTAAGCAGCATATGGCCTGCATCCTCCTGGTGACTGCTGGGAACAGGAGGGCATCCTCTGCAGGGAGAGCAGCAGCACCTCCTCCCACTGGTCTGTAAACAACATCGAGCTGCGATTTGCACCTTTGCTTTGTCAGGGCCAGCTTCTGTGGGTCCCTGCCAAGCCTTCCCATAGCACGGGGGTCTGCAGGCTCCCAGCCAGTGTGCACAGCCAGCTGAGGGCACCAAGACCCAGATCTGTTGACTTTCTAAGTCTCAGGCAGCAAGATGCCTTACGACTCACATCAAGGCAGTTCTGAGCATGGGGAGAAGGCAAACTGCAGTTACCCCCAACTGTTTTAGATCCAGTGCAAAGGTACTTACTCAGCACCTGAAGCCTTAGGAAAGTGCTGAGTGGGTGTTTTTATTGCATTTCTGCCCATAAACAGTCTGTATCTGTCCAGTCTCTCCTCCTTCCTTAGCTCTCCCTGGTTTTCAGTTCCCTCCCAGTGACCAGACACCCAGCTGCTGGGGCAGTCAGAGCCATGTCAGGAAGGACAACCTTCATGTTCCCAGATACACCTCACTCTGTACAGCACAACTGCACTGGCTGGTCATGCTGTTAGATCGTATTGCAAATTCATGTCTAATTTGACCCTGAGGGCTCCTTCAGCATTGCTGCTTTCTAGGATTCTCCCTCCCTTTGAATGTCTGTGTTTCAAATTACATTTCCCTGGGTGTACTGGGTTACATTTTCCCATGAATGTCACTGTTATTTTCCAGCTCTATATTTTTAATCACTCTACTACCACATTTATTACCTCTGTTTTCATTGATGCTTCCAGCTCCTTCAGATGTATGGGAATAAGGACTCTGAAAATTGGGCTGTAGTACTATCTGTGATTTCTTTCTGTGTTATTAAAATTGTCCAGCACCTTTTCTTTTCCTTTGTGCTTTATTGAAAATGTTCAAGAAAAGCCAGGAAATATCCTCTATGTGACACAAACTGTCGGTTTGTCCATTTCTCAGCCTCCATTTGAATCTCTTTAGCACCTCTCACTTTTAGAGTCAGTTTTTAACCAATCAGTCAGGCCCATTTAGAAAGTACTTGAAGAAAGAGACCTCAGGAGATAATATGTCAATACTTCAATGAATTTTACATACTGAAAAGTGCCTTATTTTCTTAGACTACTGTTTGTGAGATACTTTGCGAAGGAAATCTCCTGTGTGTTGAGTCATCTGGTTTCCACACATTCCTAACTCAGAGGTGATGTCCCCCTGAGGCCTGGAACCTGTTGCAGCAATCATTTGCAGAGACAACGGGCCAAACCTGACCAGAACTGGATGCAGGTTTTAGTGAAGAAAAAGTGTAGGTTGCTGTTGGCTTTGATGGCAGTTGCCCTGACTGCAACTATTTTGTCATTAGGCTTTCTTCCACAGTTTTCATTAAAATTTTGATTTAATTTAATGTTTATATTTCAGTAACAGTCCATTGTCCAAGTCAAGAAAACTGTATTCTTTCCTTTAGTCTGACAAGACAATCTTGAAATATTTGTAAGCCTTTGGTTTTTTTCTGACTAATCAGAAGAGGATCTCAGGCTACTTCTCCCTCATCTTTTAAAGGATCAAAATGTTGTGCTACTGAAACTCATGATCATGGTAGGGTGATTTCTCAGTTACTCCTAATAAACAGAATAGATGTAATATTGTATTCTTCAAACAGAACTATTAAAGCAGATTTACAGGACAAAACAATAGGGTGGGGAAAGCTAAGGTATACTTAACACACCGTAATAAGTATTAGAAAATTCTACCAGTGTTATATAAGTAGTATGAAAGGGAGGGATAAGACCTCAACTACATTTTTGCTGCGTGCCCTGCATGCCAGCAGCTCACATCAGCCATTCCATCATCCCCAATATTTAGTATGGCTTTGAATTTGCTCTTTGTGAACAGTACCCAAACCAAACACATGCACCCAGGGCAAGCTTCCTCTGAGGTTTCCAGGGCTCTTGAGAGAACTAAAATTACACAGAAAATAGACTCAGATAGTGCATTGATTTCACTGCTTCAAGGTGCTTTCAAATTTTATCCCAACTGTTCCCAGTCTCTTTCATTTGAACTAGTTGAACTCCTCCTTGCTGTATTTTTCAGTCAGATGTTTCCATTGAAAATTTAGCATGACAGAAAGTAAACAAAAAGTTATTACAAAGCCTTTAATTTCTCAACACCATCATTTGTGAACAAAACCCCAGCATAAAAATCTTCTTAAAAAGCCATCCTCTCATTATGTGAGTCCCCAAAAGCTCCCGGTGACCCCTTGCCCATGGCACTACTCAGCCCAGTCCCATTTCAAGAACTGCTCCCTTCTAAACCTCATGGCTGGTGGTGGGATGTTGTCATGCTCTTGCTGCCCTACCCAAGTTTTGCCAACACCCAGCAGAAAGAAACCATTTCAGTGTTCAGGCTTTCCTCAGTGTTGAACGTAACCAGGAAGACAGGTGGTATAATCAGAGCATTGGTGGCATTATTTATCAGTGTATGATCATCTGTAGTCAGCTCCAAATCTCACCATGCCAAAACATAACGGCATCAGAGGCTACTGGTTTTGATTTTCTGAGGTTCCCAAGAGTCAAATGTTTTGTTCCTAAAGCAAACATTAAAAAAAACAAAGGACAACACATCCCATGATCCCATTCCCAGAGGCCAGATTTTATTCTCATTTGCTCTAAAACCAGGAACATCAATAAAGTGGCAGCAGTCTGACTGCACTTAGAATCAAATCTCTAACCCTTAAGATAGCTCCCACATTGAAATAATGCAGTGGTAACATCAGGTTAAATCCTGTCTCTCTCAGTTTTGCCAGTGTATTTTCCATCACCTTCAATGGGGCCAGGATTCCACCCAGAATATTTTGCTTTCTTTAAGGGAAGAATTTGCATTCACCCATCTGGAGGAAAGTACACTGACTTGCTGAAAGCACTGCCTGTGCTGAGTGTGGAAACACCAACAAGAAACAATGGGCTGCATTTAACCTCACTGTTGGTTTTTGAAGTAAAATTGCAGATAGTTTTTTCCTCTGACTTTATTTCTCATCTATGCAACAACCTAAACATGCTTTAAACATAATCCATGTGCAGAGCAGTTTTAAAATATAAAATATCACAAACCCAAATCCCTACACCGAGGGACCAGGGACTTGGGGAGAGAAACTGCTAAACGCTTCTTGACAGTCTAGAAACTACGCCACTGCTAAACCTGCTCATTTCAGAGATTTATTTTGCTAGGAAGGATTTTAATCTTCACATTTCAGTTCCTCAGAGGAGGCAAAATCTTCCAAGTGTAGAGTCTGCAGCAGCGGTGAATCAACTATTGTAATATGCTGCCTCTTAAAATACTTCAGGGTAGTCAGGCATTAGGAAGGCTCCTATTTTGTGTGAACTGATCAAATACAGATGTTGCCAAAGAGTTGACCTTATTGACCGTGACTTAACTAGAGATTGAATGGCAGACAGACGGTCAGTAGTAGGGTGAAACCATGTTTTGGCGGTAGGGTGTAAATGTATATACAGTTTACAGGATGTGAATGACACCGAGCAAACATCTGTTCTATTGATAAATACTTGTTTTACTTCCAAAAAATTTATCCCAGGGAAACGTGGATAAAAATACATACTGCCCAATATTGCTAGGTGTTTTATGTGCATGTTGTGGTCCTGGAAAACTTGAAATAGAAAAATATTAAAAATGGTACTAACTTTTCTCTCTTCCTGCAATATCAGATTTCATATAAAACTCATCAGCTGAGCTGAGTATTAGTCTTGATCAATGGCAGGAAACCAGAGGATCAAATGTTAATAAATCAGAAACAGATACCTCCACTCGAGCAGAGATATATCACTAACCTGAAAAATAGGGCAAATTATTTGACAACTTTTATATGCATATACCTGGAGAAAATGAAAGCTTTTCATAAGATTTCTTGAAAGCTGAAACAAAGTACAAGCATGGAGAAAAAATAACTTAATGAGGTAATGGACATAGAACATGAAATCAAAGGGTCCTAGAAACAGCTTTGTTTTCTTTGACATAATAAAAGAACATTAAATGAAAAAGGCTTTAACTAATACAACACCAATATATTTCTGTAGCAAATTAGCTCTGTCCTACTGCTATTTGGTCCTTGGGTGAAGGTAATGAAGTAACAGACCAGACCTGTTTTAATGTGTCATTACCTTTTCTCAAGAGCTAAATAGTAACATCACAATTCCAACAAAACATTTACATTAACTCTGAAGCACTCAGAGACAGCAGTGCTCCTGATAGCATGAAAACTCATAAAGGCACAACGACCAGCTTTAACTTTACTACTTTTAAGGTATGATACCTAACTATATTAGTTCAAAGTTCCTTATGTTCATTTCAGACAAGCACCCTTGGAGTGTGGTCTTCTCTTTATATTGAAACTATTTGCTCCTGTGCATAGCCTACTAAATTTAATTAGAAAATCCTGGTAGACCAGCAGGACAAAATTTCCCTTCCTTCCTATTTTCTCATTCCACAATCTATCACCTAGAGTAATTAGGACCAGCGAGGGATCATCTTCACTGGATTAACCTTAACTAAATTGTATGCATTCAACATGTGCTCTTTTGATTAACTTGAGCCTGGACTGCTGCCTGTGGTACACCCACCTTGTAATTCTACACACTTAATTAATTTCAGATGAATGGCAAAAAGGATAAGTTGAATTCTCCAATTAATAAACTGATATTAGTTAATGTATTTTAGCTTAACTTTTCATTTTCTTCCTGTGCAGGGATAGAAAAAACAGAAAATGAGAGAGAGGTGGAAGTGAGCAAGCTTTGCTAATAAACCTGTAACGACTTTTCAGGGCCTGATCCTGCAGCAGTCTAAGCAGATAATTTCCCCCCTGACAAGGAGAGGAATTTTGGCCAAAGAATCAGTCCCTGCATTTAAAGTATAAAATGCAATAGGCAGGAACAGGACTTTTTTTCTTTCAAAATGATAAATAAGCATTATTTAAAACCTCCTCACCTTAACTCAGTTTTCCATATGGTTTCACTCATGCGCGGGTTTTCCTCGTTATTAAAAAAAAATATTATAATGTCACTGGCTATGGGCCCAATCCTCCAGGCCTTAGTCCCACAGGCATATTTTTCTCTTCTCTACTGTCACGGGGAGCTGCCTAACAGCCCTATCTTGCATGCGTTTGCCCAGATAAGTAACTTCACTTTTGAATCTAGCCCTAGTGAATTCAATAGTATTTATCAGAGGAATTGAATTACTCATGTAGAAAAATATTTACAGGAATGGGTCCTAAAAATGTTACTGGAAACACAAAGACACATCCAAAGAAAGACAGGAGGAAAATACTGCTCCCTAGTTCTTTTTGATAGGATCTAACTCAGTTGCTAATTATAAAGTGGGGTTCTTACTCTCCTCTGAGCAAATTGCAGCGAATACTGAGTTTCTTACTTTTAATGTGTAGCTCTGCTGTAGTTTCTCTCCGACATTGGTAAAGGTGTGGTTTCAGTAAAAGTGATAGGATTTAAGTGAAATCTGCGTTTAAGCATTATGCTGAAATGAAGATTGGCTGTTCAGCATCTTTCAGGATTGAGTATTGAGTGAGAGCAAAATCAAGATATTTTCAGTTAGACGTGGTTTTTAAATTAATTCTGTCTCTGTAAAATCATTCACTGTTTTTACTCTACAGAATCAATATTCTAACAAATGCTGCCAGAAACAAACATTAGATGCATAATTCTATTGATTGTATCTCTAAGATAGCTATCGACACTTTTGTTTGCGCACTGTTTATGTTAACTCCCAGTACTTGATTTTTCTACTAATAAGAATAACAACAAATAGCTGTAGGCAATAAGATGGCCTAGTAAGATTTTTTTTTTCCTAATTACTATTTGATCACTTCATCAAATCATCAAATGGTATTTTGTTATACACATGTGTTTATTATAAATTAACATTTGTCTACTATCAAGAGATGGTGAATTATTTGTTGCTGATTTGATTGATAGTCTTTCATAGATCATAGGGAAATTTATTGGGTAAGAGCATTAGATAAAATTTTCAAAACATCTAAATAGTTAATGAGACTTTGCCTCTCTGCAAAAGGTACTTCAACACCTTAATCAGTTTGGTAATCTCCCAAGTCATGTGGATACCTTTGATGATTTTACCTCCCACTCATAATTCTTTAAAAAAAATCAGACAAAACAGTTTGCATAGTAAAATACCTTGTGAGAAGGGAGGAAGTAATGATAGATAGTCTTTAAGTAAAATTGTCAGCATTTTAGGTCATTTTAAAACCACAGGACACGAATGCATTCAATTCCTGCCAAATTTTCACTGTATTTCTTTTGATGATATTCATTTCAAGCAAACAATATAAAAAGCTTACATTTTTAAGGGTCTGTTTACAAGCGTCTGGTGAGATGCAAAGAATACTTGTGATATAGAAAAAAACAACATAGAGTACAGAAGATAAAGGCTTGCTTAATACTGACTTACCTCATAGCCAGTCAGCATGCAAGGTCTCATGGCCGAATACATTGTTTTTATTAGTGTCAAGTACTTGATGTAAAGAAAGACCTTGTCACCTTACAGAGAGATATTTTTCCTGGAGTATATGCACGTATCTATTTATCTATTGAGTGTGAGTATGTATATACACACACCTAGCAGTAGGCCTGGTTAGTGTCGGCATGACTGAGAGAGGATGTTAGTAATTACTATTTCTCTAAACACTACTTTAGCATAATCTAGTGTATCAGCTGGCTTCTGCTGCCAGAGGACCCATGCTGCCTACTGGAAGTGGCTGCAAAGCCAACAGCCACAATAAAGGCCGTATCCCTCTCTGTGGAACTCAGTGGCTTTTTGAGGTTGATTCAAGAGAAGAATTTTGCTTGGCTATTTTTCAGGGTGCCCTCAGGCGGTGGTGGGACCATCTTTGGGCACTGCTGGGTGAGGAAGCCCAGGGCTGGTGCAGGACACAGGCGGCGGCTGCTGGGCTGGTGTGTCCCAGCTGGGAGAGACTGGGGAAGCAGAGCCATAACCACGCTGCTGATGCCCACTGAGCTGGAGCTGTTGGCCACGGAGGAGAAATTAAGCTTTGGCTAATGCTGAAAATAGCAGCAACAGCACTTCTGTGGGAGCTGGAACTGTCCCCCCACCTGCACAGGGACACTTCTGAAATGGTTTCTCTGGTTCCTTCCTTGTGAATGTGTTTTCAAGGGATTACACTGAAACAACAAACGCAAGCTGAGAGCTGTTAATATAGCAACTGATGCTGCAAACTTACACAATTACTTTTCCCTTTCGTGGGCAACATTTCTACTCTTTTACGAATAGACCGAGTGAGGTTCTCTTGCATTAACACTAAGACAAAAACCAGCCTGCATGTGTAAGTGGTAGAATGAATCCATATTAAGAATAGCTTCTAGTCTTATATTTTATGAGCCCCGCAAATCAAGAGCATTAAGGAAAAATATGACATTGCTGTTTCATGCAGTGTCTGCAACACAGCAACTTTCACATATAAGAATAACTGAGGAAAAAAAAATAAGTAAAATGTATCTTCCCCTCACATCATTTATTATCTCATGGTTAGGTGACTTTTTAATCTCTCTTTTAGCTCTGATGTTTGGATTTTTTTTTTTTTTTTTTTTTGTGTCTGTGTGTGTGGTCTCTATAGTACCTTTCCCATGAAAAGAAAAAACTTGCCTGATGATATACTTCACAACACACACCCTTCACATATTCTCTATATGTGTTGGTTTTCTAAAACAGTTCTTAAACTCTTCTTTACATGCTTGAGAGCTTTCCATAGTATATCACCAGCTGGAATGTTATACATGTTAAATTTTTACCTTTAAGTATTCTTGCATCAAATCATTAATCTCTATTATTCAGTTTTGACTACAGTATTATTAAACAGTCTATTAAGTAAAAAGAAATGTAGAGAATGTATAAAAAGGCACAGTACTATTCTGATGACAGCTTCCTGGTGGTCCATCATATATATAAAACTAGCTATTAGGAATATGTTTCAAACTGGCACCATAACACATATTTCATAGTTGTTAAATTTAATTGTATAAATAGTCACTGACTGTATTTGGACTGTTTTAAAAAAGTAAATGCATAATAAATCACCTCATGAAAAAAATTCATGGAACATCCTCAGCTACCACTGCTAGGAGACAACCTCCAGGTTTTGTCAATAGTATCTACAGCAATTAACTCTGATATTGAGCAAAATTAGAACTTGATCCTTCAAGCATTTATATACAAGTAGTCCCACAGGGGTCAATCAATATCCTCTGTAGTCATGGAAATATTTGCATGCATATGACTGATCATAAGTATATGTTTTTCAGGAAAGGGGTGTATTTTTCTAACAATGAGTCATTTTTGGGGTTCAGTCCTGTTTTCCCTAAATTTTGGCAAAACAACCCATGTTAGTAGGAGTAGGTTTTGGGCAAATGGAAAATAAATTCTGAAAGCAGTAAACATATTTTTCCTTTTAGTGCAGTGACTGCTCTTAATATTAAACCCTATACTTGACATGAATAACCACCCAGCAGGGTGATACAGAATACAGGATAACTTAGGCATTAAGTGATTTTTCTGCAGCCTGTACAGTGCTTTCAATGTTGAGACATGCTCTGCATACTTCCAGTTGTTTTCTTAAAAGTAAATGTAATGCCTTGTTTCAGTACAGAGTATTCTTGCATTGGCAAGACCTAGTGAAATGCAGTGTTTTTTGCATCAGACTGTTTCTAAGCTGTAATGTAATTGGTACTATTTATTGAATGACTTCCACCAAAGGTCGAAAAAAGATAAAGCTGCTGCTTTCAATTATGCAATGAAGAATGTAAAAAAGCAAAGCTGTAGATCTGGGATGGAAATCATTATATCTGATACACCATGTAAAACAACAATAATGTTTGTGTTAATCACATTTTAGAGACTGCTATCATAGTTGATTTTACTACAAAATGGAAAACAATGAACAATGAAGTCTGCTGACCTATCCCGAACTGTACTGTTTAATCAACTCAATTCTAAACCATTGTTGGCTTAGACAGTAATCCAATATGCTAGTTCCAACAGATTCTCTGCCATCACTCTTTGAGAAATCAATATTGAAGCTAAATCAGACTTCTACCAAGAACTGTACAGTAATGACAACTGGACATTCACCCAGCTATCAAACATTGTGGCTTGCTTTAAATTAATCTGTTGCATTCACAGTTATATAGGTCAAAGCTACCACTTTCAGGCCAAGGACTTTTAAGAGACTCCCACCTAGTAGATGTTTCAGCTCTCAGTGGCCAGTTAGGGGCTGAGACCTTCCAGCTCTGGCTGCTGTTGAGGACTGAGCACTGAAAATACCTCTCAGTCATACAAGAACCTCTGAGATCCTGTTCTCTGTAGAAAATGGAGAGGGCTGTGTCGTCCTGGCATCTCTGAGAAATAATGGCAGTCCTATTTCCAAACCACCCCATCAGTCAACATGCTTCCCCTCCCCACTTTCCCTAGGGGACTCTCCTCCCTGGCTCTGCCCTCCTCCAGAGGGGATCCCCAACCCTGCCTACCTACCTCAGAGGGATCCCCAACCCTGCTTACCTACCTCCGAAGGGATCTGCATCCTGCCTCCCTCCCCCAGTGGGGACCCCTGCCCCTGCTTGCCCCCCATGGGTCAGCCTGTGCCAGAGCTGTGGGCACGACCGCCTCCCCTGCCCTCACAGGGGCGGGCAGTATGTGTACAAGTACCACGAATAGTCAGCGTGATGGGGGCTCCAAATCCCTTGCAAATGTCACCAACAATCTCCACATCAGGACAGCTTAGAGAGCAACCTGAGTACAAAGCCAGCAAGGAACAAACTGGTGTTTAAATATCAGTAGGAAACATGCTGTATGGTTGCTCATGGAAATTGGCAGCTAGGGAATTAATCAACATGAATCCACTAAGCTAGAAGTAGGAATCAGATGATCTTTATAAATTATTAGAACTAGAAGAGGTTTATCTCTCTCATTGCTTCTCCTTGAATGAGTTGTGAGACAGTGTAAATCTATTTGTCTGTTATCCTAATTAGATCCTCCAATCTTATAAAAGATACTACCTCTGAGAGAAAAGCATGTGTATAAAATACAAACATGCATTTTGCTCCTATACAGATAACCACCAAAGTGATTAAACCTTTGTAAAGTCATTAACAACATTCATACAAGATTAAGTTTATAAAATCTTAATTATTCAAGATACCAGAATAACATGCACTTTCAGTTAGGTATTTTAGCAAACATACAACTGCAGTATCTCAACATAATGACTTTGTTTGGCATTCTTATTTTCTAGAAGTTTTTGTTTTGTTTTGTTTTTTCCTTTTCATAACCATTTCCTATAAACATATATTATAAGTAACATACTTACACTTCAGGAATGTCTTCATTTTTATCCTGGCATTCACATCTGTCCTTGTTTAATGCTCTGCTGGTGGTCTGGCTCCATGGTATGCCCACTGCAATGTTCATCTTAAACAATATTTACATTGATTAGGGACCCCAGTGCACTAGAGGCACTTACTAGAAAATGAACACAATATCCTGGGATAACAGTGAACATCTAACAGTTTTCTTTCTGAACCTCTATTAATGCATAGTTTAAGTGCATAAACAACTGACTGTCAAAATAGGAAGGTGACAGAGAACACTGTGTGGGTGTATAGTATAAAACTCTCTGTGTGCAAAACAAGCCATTGATAAACATGCAAGGAATGGGCACAATGATGCATTTTTATTCAGATTATAGTAGTATCTGTTGCAATTCTGAACACTTTCATTTATGTGTATGCATAGTAAAACCATGTCCTGCAACTGAAATCTTATAAGCTCAATAAATAAAACATAAAATTGGAGTAAGAAAGCTTATTTATAATAACAAAACTATGGCAGGATTAAATGTTTTGCCTACATCACATAATATGCTTGTGGCAAAACCAAAATGGAACCCTTACTCTGCCATGGTGAGGAGGAGCCATTAACATCACCCATTTAGGAAAAAAAAAAAAAGCAGCACCGATTACAAATTCAAATTAGTCATATGAACAAAATCATGTCTGTGCTATTGCTTTTCTTGACATGGGCAGTGTACGTTAGCACTGAATAATTTATATCTGACATAAATAGCCATAGAGAAGGGTGTACAGTGTGAAGGCCATCTTCCCCATATGTCTGGCCAATAAAAGCAATCAGTCAATGGTTAATAATTTCTTAAGCTACTACACCCTGCCTGCCTGCAACCCTATTGTCTTCTGTGCATTAGCAACATACGTTTCTCAATCTGGTCACTTACCTTAAGTCAATTAACACGAGGCCAAGTCCCAGTTAAGGAAGGTGGTTTGAAATGTTTGCTCAAATTATAGATCAAACCACAGATTATCCTGACTCCAGCATTTTGTTAGTATGAGTGCAGAAAATATCCTTCCCTAGTGAAGATGCACCAGTGATGGTCTGCTGCTTTGGCTAGGGAATGCAGAAACACACTACAAAGAACATCTGTGAAGATATAAGTGCTCCCTTTTCTCCGACAGGTCCTTAATATTCAAGATGCATTACACTTGCTCTTTCTTCTGCAGTGGTTAGTGGCTGGACTTAATTCTATAAAGCAATTTTGAGGATAAGAAAAGTCTGAAGCATGTTGTCTCTGTGGGATGGCTGTGTCCAAATTCAGTGCTGCATTTTGTTCTGGATGTGAAGAGGTCTGTAGAAGTCTAAAGGTCTTTTCTGATTGTGAGGGCCTAAGCTACTAAATTTGGAAATATTCCAGCTGAATGGTGCTATGGAAAGTCATGACAAAGCCCTGGTGAAAGTGGGCTAAGAAAAGTCAGAGGGTAGCTTGGGCAAATTGCTTGAAACAGTTTTGGTACGGGACTCCAGACCTTCAGTTGGGATGGTATTCATCAGGAGTCACTAGAGAACAGGGAGCACAGAGGCAGTACAGGGCAATAGCACAGATGAAGAGGATGCTGGAAAAAACGCTCTTTTTTTTGTCTCCCAAAATCTAGCATTTTCATATCTGCCAACAGAAAAGTTTAAAAAAATCCAATGTTTTGATTCTTGTTAGTAAGTCTGTATCTGCCAGGAAGGAAGGGTGCTCACTGTAAATGTGATATACATTTATGAGCTCTATTTGGATGTTCAGGAACACTTGGAGCACAAGCAGAGGAACAAGCTGCGAGGAGTCAGGAGTAGCGTTCACCACATAACAAGGTGCTGCGATTAGATCACTGGTCGGCCCGGACCAGGGAAAGAGACAGATAACACACACAGTGTGAGCGCCAACTTCCCCCTTTTATTGTGCAGTCAATTCCTTTTATACTAACAAGGGTAGACGGGATTACAGACACATCATAAGGCTGCGACTAACCCTCTAACTTTCCGTGACATCGCGAGATCTTCCGAATGCCAAACCCTACAGTCAGGGAGAAGGAATGGCAAGTAAGAGGGTGTTCTGAAGCTCGGCATTCATCAGTGGGTTTTCTCTCCTCTAGCATCAGCTCCTTCTGTCTCCAGTTGCATCCTCCAAGCAGAGAGAGAGCTGGAGGAGAGCATGACAAGGATAGTATGTGTCTCGCTGATGTTCCATGTTGCTGAGGGGCTTCGTGCCCCCCCTGAACAGGGCAGCCCTGAGAGCAGCCACCTCTCTGGGTCTTCACAGGCATGATCTGTGTGTGATCTGAGAGGAATGGCTGAAGCCATGAAGTCTGAGGCCCTCACTCAAACCCTAGCTCAAGGACAGCGTGTCCCCTCAGTGTGCCATGCCACAGACGTCAGAGAGCTCCAATAACATTAAAATGGAGACAGAGTAAGGAGGAGCTAATCCATCAGTGCAATTTGGGAATCATTTGTGAGAGTTGCTGGTGATGTCTAGAAGCATTAATCAGTCTTCTATGACCTTCCCCTGGCTAGGAATAACAGTTTGTGTCTGCCTATGAAAAGCTGCCGCCGGAGATGCTGTTCCACAGGATTTTATTCCCTTTAAGAGAGAGGTTCTCTTTACAGCTTTCTCCTTGGTTCAGGAAGGGTTTGAGGTGCCCAGAAAAAGTGTTGTGGTTACTCTTAGCTGAGAATCACGACAGTAGAAAACACAAAGTCCTTTCTTATGACAGCTTACAAATTTGGGCCTTTTATGTATGCATATAGCTTTTCAAGTCTGCACAAAAGCTTATCAATATTTACCTATCTTTGCAAAACTCTTGTGCTGATTTATTAGCTGAGGAGTAGCGTGAGTTCCTCTACTCTTTATTAAAATATTGTTAATGATGATGGAAAGGAAGATATTTTATTTTCAGAAAAGGAAGAAAAAAACCCCTGAAAAAACATCCTAAGTAAAAAGGTCCCCTTTTGAAGTAAATTATGTTCTGGTATTTTTTAAAACTGCCACCTCTAAATCTCTGAATCCTGTTCTTAGCACCTGAATGTTACCAAAAACTTGGGCATAGGAAAGAACAGTCATTAAACGCTGTGAACCAAAAGAAAGTTTACATGTCCAAAATGTCACTTTACTGTGGCATATGAATAAGAAAATATCTGTGTGAAAAAGTGATTGATTCTGACATATGTGAAGTAGGTATAAGCAAATAAAAAGTGATCCCTCTAAACCTTGTTTTGCAGCATGTGTGAAATAATGCAAGCTATATATTTAAGATGCAACCCAAATTAAATGTGGTTGTGTTCAATCCGTCTGTGAAATATGAGATCTACTGCCACTTTTTTGTGTCTCAGAAGTTCCCCAGGACTGTTTTATGAACTCTTACTAGTTTATTTTTTAATATTAAAGGATGGAAAAAGGCCTCTTTCTGCTTCGCTGTTCTCTACCAGTGAATCATGGGTCCCTTGCTACTCTGAGAGGAAAGTTGTTTTAGTAATTCTGGAAATAAACCTACTGCTGAGTCAGCATCACAGCTGAAAATGACAAGTTTCATATTAAGAAGCACATTAGAAATGATAAGTAATGGTGTATCTCTTAGCCTCCCCCGTTAAAATTAGCTGGTGTGTCAGGAGCTGATTTAGCAAGTGCCATATATACTGGACATAAGAAATATGTCTTTTATATTGTCAGTATGAAAAATCAGGTTCATTTAACAGGAAAGAAAATAAAAGAAATTGAGCTAAAATGGAGTTGTTATGGAATCAGCACTAAATATTTTACTTGCAATGGCACTCCACCCCAAAATGCTTAAATGTAACCCTAAAGCAGATCAATAACAAAAGATTTTTGTTTTCAGTTTTCTCTGCTAGGTGATTTTCAAATAAGCAATTTTAATAGTGTTTCTAAATCAGTGTATACTTACAGATAAATCAGTGGGATTTTGTTACTCTGTTTATCTGGAATTCTAGCATTTATGGAGAAAATAATTGGAGACAAAACATTTCCCAGCAATCAGTCTTTTCTTTCTGATTTGCTAAACATGTCCATATGTAGTTGTTGCTTGTGTTTGGAAGATTGGTAGCAATTTTAGAGTAGAAATATTCTACAGTTGCAAATTCAGGTAGTCATCTGACAGTTGTAGGGGGAAGCCTTTGTATTTTTTTTGGTAAAGGGAGCTCAGTAATTTACTGCTACTTACACCTTAATATTGAACAGCATTTTTATGGTATATTTTTTAGTCTGTTAGAGAAATACGATCAATTTTTCAAACAGTACCCAATACTTTGCTGTGGAGGAGAGAGCTGCTGCGTCCTTCCCCTCTCCACCTCCGGGCCTAATTCTGTCCTGCTGATAGCCCACAGCTCACCTCCACAGCCGCTGCTGCCACGGCGTCACCCCTTTATGTGCTCTGAAATCTGAAAGAATTTTTGCCAGTGGCTTGTCTTCAGAAGATCCAAAGTCCAGTGAAATAAATATGAGTCTTAAGACTGATTTAAATTTAATTTGATCCTGTGTCAGCTCAGAAAGAATAAAGAAGTCTCTGATAGGCAGAATTTCTTAAAATATTGCAGTTCTCTGATTATGATTTGGGTTTCCAGCCCAGGGAAATGCTCCATACTTGCATGAAGTCCCTCCTGACCATACAGAAGCTCTCCACAGAAGTCTTTCACTGTCTTTATTTGTCTCTCTTCTGCCTTTAAATACCACACTGAAAACTGAAGCCGAGGCTTACCGAAGCCTTCTACAAATACATAAATATTTCCCACTAGTAATAACACGGTAATAAGTATTGTAATGACTCTACATTAAAAGTGTCATTGTGACGCCACATGTTTTAAGCTACAAAATTTTCACAGAGACGGACAAACCATTAGTACTGAAATAATGTGCTTGTAAAATAATTTTACACAGGAGTATCAAGAATCATAGTTTTAAAAACCTTAACATTAATATTCCCTGGGACTTCTTACTAGCTAGTGTCACTATGAAAGATAATGAAAAAACTTACTGTAAAACCTCCAAGTCCTTTCCCTTTCTTCCCCTCTCTTACTGTAGCATGAATATCTGGTGAAAAGTCAGAATTGTGCAGAAGAAAAATATTCCAAGACACTGTAAAAGCGCCTTTCCCTTCCCCACAGCCCAAGGGAACACTGACTATTTCAATAATCAGTGCGAACTTTTTGGTTATGATTTCTGTTTCCTTTCTCTGTCTCTCCCTCCCTCTCAATTTTTTTCCACCATCATATGAGTATTACTGTTTTCTCAATAAAGGAAGTAGAAGAGCTGCATGACAGCATTTATTTTAAGAAAACACAAAGCATGTCTTAAAATGAGGTAGTTTAAAAAGAAAATATCAGCTGGGAATTATAGTCTTAAGAGAGGGGCAGGAAGATGACAAATACTACAGGAGAGCAAATTATAAATACTGAGCTTTTGCTCAGCATGAAAAGCAGCACCTATAGAGAACAAATTCCATGCATTTTACCTTCACCCCACCTTCACTGGGGATCAGTGCTCAGACGTGAATAACCATGGATTATCGTCAGTTTAATGGAATCCTGCAATTTACCAAAAGGAGCAGGAAGAATGGACTTTCACTAGAACTTTCATACTTTTCAGTCAACCTTTACTAGTCAGACATATGGACTATGTTAGCACTTCAGGTTACTGGCCCAAAGTCAATCTTGAAAATTAATTTCCCAGAAATATAGAAATTGCCATTTTTCACACCTTGGGTAGAGAAGGCCAAAACAAGTAAAGCTATAAGTATTCTAATGCTAGTTTTGAATTAATTGATTTCCTCTGAAATAGCAGCTCTATGAGGATGACAGAAATTTTTGTGTACAGAGGCATGTGACCCGTCACAAACCTGGTTATAATTATGGATTTCAAAACAGTATCTAATAAGCCAAGGCCCAGACAGCAGCGCACTGTAGTGGAACGGGTCCAGTATTCATTAAAGATGTACAATCTAGAAGTCCAGGGTTTAAAGACAGTTTTCAGACACAATTTTCCCACTTGTCTCAGGAATAAGGTAGAATAGCAAAAACAGAGGTAATAAAATGTGGTCAACCTCAATGACTTGGCGTGCATTCTTGGCAATAGTAAAATAGAGAGCCCACAGCTTAGCTCTGAGAGTGAACTTGCAACACCCTGAATTTTGCATCCTTTTCTTTCTGTGGCTGTTTTTCTTGGATCAAAGAAATAATTCATTTGCCCATATTTTCAAAGATGACACACCAAACCCTCATCTACCATAAAAATACACTTAAATACACCACTGTCTCTGGGAAATAGCATATTTCTTTTTGTGAATTATTTTGATTCACCAACTATCACAAAAACTGGAAAGAGATACTGATATCCAGTAAAGATGGAAGAAGAATTACAGTGTGGAAGGATAAAATCATGATTCTTAACTTGGCTTTTCTGTTACTGGTTTTGGGACCATATGAGAACACCTCTGGCTAGGTTGCCTGCAAGGTCTGAACCTGTAAACCCTGGATTTAAAATCAAGATCCTCAGCTCTTAGAGGTAAAAGGTGAAGCCCATTAGTGAAGAGACAGAGCAGACTTGTAAAATTCCATATGTGCTATTGCCACAAGGAGGGAACACGTCCCAGTGCCAGGGTGGGAAATATCCAGATTAACTGTCCAGCCTACAGTTGCCAAAATGAGAACCAAAAGTATGGTGTGTAAATAAATACATTCATAATCATCCAGACAAGCTTTTACCTTTAGATTGCATATTTGCAATAACTCACCCAAATGGCAGTTTAATTTACAGTAATACAACCATATGCATTTGCTATTATATAGTCTTTCTCCAAAAAAAATGTGTCTTGGACTTGGTAAACATTGCCTCCAAATACTGCTTATTCATAGGAAAAAAACCCTTGTTTTAACAGACAGGCATTTTCTGGCAAAGGGGTCTTTTGCAAATGTACCTCTCATTGAAAAATACCCCACTTGGTGCCTGTGAAAAAAAAGGGTGACTGTTTAGGAGAACGATGTCCCTCTATTACAAATCTATGCTGCAAATAATACTAAGGAGATTGTGACTTTAAAAGAGTGAGTTTCATTGTTTGGCTTCAGCACAGTGTGAGAGGGATGCAGAGGGTGAAATCTCTGGATCATATACCAAAATAAACATTTCAAATCTAATACACACATGCACACAGAATTGTTAAAGTGTAACATTCCCTAACCTAATATAAAATTGGTACAACTGAATCTGTTAGAAAGAAAAAAATAATCACCATGCTTATAGTATGTATTCTATTAAATTCATTAGAAATATTTCTCTGGACCTAGCCATTTCTGGTGTCCAAAGGTGCACAGGTACTTTGCATCATTCTGAAACACTTTCAGAACCAGGACTGTATGTCAATATGTAAGCAGTGCTGTGACGTGATGGTGTTACTCTTGTACTTAAACACCAGAGGCCTTATCCAGTCAAGTACAGCACAGGATTGAGCGCAGAGGCCATGCTGATGTGTAGGTGCTGAGAGAACCACTCAGCACCTTGAGGGGTTGGATTGCAACACGGTGCAACCAGCACAGTGGGGAGCAAGGCAGTAAAAATTAGATTTGCCACCAAAAAAAAGCTAGATATGACTTACTTTCATTGACGTTTAGACATATGTCAAGGAACTAAAGCCAGTTGGGTCCTCAGGAAGCTAGTTTAAGCAATCAAAAATATTGCTACCATGGCAACATCTTGAAATTTTCTCTCAAAAGCAGATCAGAATTTTAGCCAGTTTTCTGGAGCAAAGCATGAAATCCTTTAAAGTAAATTGCTTCCCATTTCTCCTCTGTTGCACGGCTTCCTTCTTCTTGTGCCCAGGAATGCTGGAGTCTCAGGCACCCCGGGATTGCTGGAATTCTGGGGACCCTGGGGACAACTGGGGCTGCCCGCCTCCTGCTCCGTGCCCGGCTGGCTCTGTCCTTGCACGGCAAAGGTGCACGGCGATTTGCCAATTTGCTTGCTCTGACTGGATGAATATCTCAATTACTAATTCTCACCGAGCAGCTAGAGACACATGTATCCACAGCTGAAAATGGACTTTTTTTTTTTTTCTTGGGGTGGGAGGAGGCTTAAGGAAAGAAGAGAGATACAGAGACAGAGGAGAAGAGGCAGCTCAATGTTTACACTTATCATCAGGCAGGGACTGATTGCTGAAATAACTCCCAATTTTAAAGTGGGAGTCTTGGTCTTTAACATAGCTTGGTCTTTAACAGCTAGTGAGGTTTTCCTCAAATGGAAAGAAAAACTCATGGCTGTCTTCCTGCAAAAGTTGGTTTTGCTGTCCCTTACCCATGATATCCTGAGGTGATTCTTGTCAGAGGTAGCAGCAGCCTGGCCTTTCTGTTCTTCCAGCTCCTCTGGCATCTGTTCCTCTCCCACACTACTGATATACAAGACTGCACTAGTGCATGAGAAGGCAGGGTGTTTGCTTTCAAACAGGAAGAAAAAAGGACAGAGTCCATCTGAGGTACAAATTTAACCATGGGTTCCTTGTATGACTAAGTGTGACTGTGTACCATCCTAATTTTCCCTTGAAAATATGACACGGACAGAGGCCGGTGAATACATTCATGCTTGAAACGAATTTAAGCAACGCTGTGCTGAAGGGCAAAGAGTGCTTCATTTCAGAGGGAGGTCAGACTCTACTGCTGTCCCGAGATGTCACAAGGAATGACTAAAAATAACTGCCAGAAGTGGATTCCTCATTTGCTGTGTACCCGCATGGCCTAGGTCATGTATAGATGGTGGTGGACGTAAATGCAGACCAGCTCTTGCATTCCCCCCTTCTGAACTAGCTGAGGAGATAGGCAGACCCCCCAGCTGTTCCTGTACATATGCCTCGGTTCACTCTTCCTGCTACAGATTGATGCTTCCAGCGAGCACTGGTACAGGGATGGATGGCATCCAGAATGACTCATAACAAAGAGCATATGGCAGGACTAGAAGTAGCGATCTAACATCTGTTGCGCTGCTTATTATTAAAATCTCTTACTTCTATTGGAGCTAGTAACCAAAACCAATAAATATTGTCTTCACAGATCCTACCTGAGGAAATCCCATATCCTCTTGGTTTTGTCACCTCTAATTTTTTCAGTGCAAAAGATGAGAATTGTTTTATTCTTTAGGCATTTAAACCATCAAAAATTCTCTCACTCAGAGCTGTTTGAACAAGCTATAATGAGCAATAACTTGTCTTTAAACTTATTCCTGTCCTAAAGGTTTAAATGACTCCTATTCCACACCCCAAGAACCAAAGTTTTGTGGCTGTTCCACTAAGGTGACAGGCATGAGTTAAAAATAAAGAAGATGAAAAAGCACCTTCCAAAAAAAAAAACCCCAACCATAGTGGGCCCATTGTATAGTCTCCCCTACAGTATGGTAGAGGTCACTACAACTGTACCTAACAAAGGAACTCTATCCGAAAGAAGCAAGAAGCATCACCTCTGTTTAATTTTTAAGATTTTTTTTTTCTCAGATCATTTTTCTTCAGAGAGAAGTGGGACTGCAAGTGCAGACGTATAAAACTGGAAAATCAGCTGATGAAGCAGAATGTCCACTTTACAAAAGATTCACTGAGTGAGGACTTGAAATATATTGGGCGGCCCCTTGCAAGCACAGATTAAACCATGTATCAAAACTAACACATTGACCATCAAAAGGTATCCAAAGAACAGCATTGTGACTGGATGATCTAAGTTACTCCCTTTCAGCCGAGAGATGCAAATAGTTGCCAACAAAAATGTTAGGATTTGACAAGACTTGGCAAATTGCTGGGATATAAATTCATGTTTTGTGAGCTATAAGGCCTTCCAGGAGATGTGACAAATCCTGAAAAAGGGTGGAAAAACATGTACAGCCCACAGAAACTTACTCCCTTTTCATGGACCTGCCAAAAGAAAAGAAATGTGAAAAAAAGTGCACAAGAGACTTGCCAGTGCCAGACTTACCATTTCATTTAATAATCACACTTCATAAAATGCTGAAAAAAATAAATTATTGTGATAAAGGGTACACATATTATAAATACTGACTATTTCAGAAAGAAAAAGCATTAAGTTTTTGTCCTGGGGAAGGAGAAGTTATTGATATTGGGATAAAATGTCCTAACCCAAAGAGTCACACCTAAAAATAATAATAGTCCTATTAATGGTCACCTCTAGCATGTATAATTTTTCATCTTCACTATCTCTTGCAACACTGAATATTGTTAATATTCCAAATGTTACAGGTGGTAGTAGAAGCCATTGACTGCCATTGTCGCAATGCCTCCCAATGCGAACGAAAGCTAGAGGTGTGCAGGGCAGAGCTGGAGGAGGAGCAAAAAAATTATTCTCAGGTGTGTCAGGTATTGGATGTTGTCCTTCATCTGATCAGTCGTGGTTCATAACAGGCAGGGGTCAGAAAGTGGGAAGCAATCTTCTGCAGAGCATAGGCGTGACCCAGGGTAGAAAGCAGCCCTTCATGGAGCCTGCATGTGACCTGAAGCTTTATAACACACCCAAATCCATAGGAGCCCTCCCCGACTCCTTATGCAGGTCACACACTCACAGATTTAACAGGACTTCATCCTTGGTGGCATCAGTGAAAGTGGGCCAGCGACCAGGGCTATCCAAACACACTTCTGAAGAGCCATTGTTGTGGTTTAACCTCAGCCGGCAGCTAAGCACCATGCAGCCACTCGCTCACTCCACCCCACCCAGTGGGATGGGGGAGAGATTCGGAAAAAAGTAAAACTTGCAGATTGAGATAAAGACAGTTTAATAGGACAGAAAAAGAAGAAAACAGTAACAACAACAATAATAATAGAATTAGACTATACAAAACAAGTGATGCACAATGCAATTGCTCACCACTTGCTGACCGATGCCCAGTCAGTTCCCGAGCAGCTGCCCGCGGTCAGCCTTCCCTCCAGTTTATATACTAGGCATGACATCACATGGTATGGAATATTCCTTTGGCCAGTTTGGGTCAGCTGTCCTGGCTGTGTCCCCTCCCAACATCTTGTGCCCCTCCAGCCTTCTTGCTGGCTGGGCAGGAGAAGCTGAAAAGTCCTTGATTTACTATAAACAGTACCTAACAACAACTGAAAACATCAGTGTGTTATCAACTTTATTCTCACACTAAATCCAAAACATAACACTGTATCAGCTACTAGGAAGAAAATTAACTCTATCCCTGCTGAAACCAGGACAGCCACCCAAGCAGAAGGGAAGGATGATGTTAATGTTGGATAGACCTGGGAGCAGTGAGACAGCACTAAGAAAGGGACGAATATGAGCAAAACTGTTTGTGGCTAACATAACTTATTAGGCTATGGAAAAGCCTCACAATAGAAATAGTGCACATTATATTCACTTTGGAAATTTAAATTTGAAAGCATGTAACCCAGAGCAATTCTGAAATGGCAAGATGTTGTAGTGGATGTGGTATTAAGTTTAGTACCATTTCTAGCAGCTTCCACCATGCTAAACAAAATTTCTTTGGGGCTAAACTGCAGAGGAATGTGTCTTAAATGATAAACAAATGTAATGAAACACTTCAAAACTGATCACATATAATATTTATTAGCAAAGATTCTGCATTTTAAAAGATCTTAAGTAAAATGGAACTAATTGCTCAAAAACTTTTCCTTCCTTTGCTTTTTTTAAACATGTCTCCTTCAATTTCCTGAGAGAAAATGTGACATTTCGAATATAAGGTTGCTCATAATTAAGCATTCTAACATATAAAGTGATGGAATTTATTCTAAAATAGTGCCCTCTGTGACTGCCTTATGGGATACGCGTCTTGTTTTCCAGACAGTAACAGAATGTAGCAGTTGTGCAGTTATGAATGGATTAGTGGATTTTATTATGTGAATGCCTATACTAATTTTCCATTTTGATATGCATTGTCTCTCTGCTCTCTGATGACTGAGACCTTCAATAATATTATCTGGAGCACAATGACATCTGAATGGTCCCCCAAGCACAAATTTAAATTGGTCACATCAAGCACACAATCTTTCACACAGTTTAGCCTTCCTGCAAGACAACCAAAATGTCCAGGACACCACCTTCATCCAATGCCATCTATCCTCACACAGTTACAGCATGTGCTAACAACTCTTATTTCTTCTTCCTAGCCCAGGTGCACAGCTTAGCATCTCCCTTCCTCCTCATGCTGCCTTCCCAAAGCTCTTCACATTTCAAGATGACACACGAGGATGACATGGAGCAAAATACCCACATACAATCATCCTCAGATCTTTTCAGCCTCTTCTCACTTCACCACTGCAGAACTGGATCCAAATAAAGACAAAACAGTCTATAAAACAAGTTTTCAAAATCCTTAAAAAATAGATCAGATTCTCTTCAGTTTGCCAGGACTGTATTTCCTATCCCAAACGCATTCACTCCCCACTTGCACTCTAAAAACTAAATACACACCATTACTCAGCTCTCAGCTCAGTATGCCCAGTTGTATGGAACAGTTGCCCTCCCATGTCCTCCTCTCTTTTCCCCCAAAGTGGAATACATATTTTAATATATATATATTTATATATGTGTGTGTGTATAGTAAATATACACACAGAGACACAGAGAGAAAAATCTTGAAAATTACCTAATTGCTTACATAAGTGTGGATTTAGTGGCATGGATTTGGAATTGTAATTTGAGAATCTTTCTCTCATTTTATTCTTAGCACAAACTGGCTTTCTGTAGTTTTACAGAACTCAAAAGAGTTGCTGAAAATGTAATTCTTTTCTTCTAGAACACAAACAGAAAAAGTGTAGTCACCCTGCTTCCTACCCTAACATCTTCATTTATACCTGACTGCATTGCATTTTCTAAGCAAGATATAATTTTTCTCAAAGAATATGCTCTTGCATGCCCAAATATGCATCAATGTTCACTTGTACAGTCACACACACACAGTTCACAAGAATATTTGACCCAGGTATGAGCTCCAGAGTAATTGTCTTCTGGTATTATTTTGTTTTTCAGTCAATAATCAGTAAGACACAAATTGTCCCTGATGTCATCACAGTTCAAAAGTTTCACCCCTTCTGCTGATACGTCAAGTCTTTGAGAGAGTCACGCTTCATGCTTGCTGCCAGTCATCTCATCATCAGTGAATTTCCATATCCTTCTTTTGACGTGCTCAACTCACAGAACAAATTATGGAATATACTGAGGTAATGAAAATATGGCATATAATCAGTTCTGCCATATGAAGACTTAGCAATTTGAGAGCTAGCACTTAGACTTATTTTGGTTACTTCTGTTTCTTACTATTTGGTCTCAAGGGTTTTAAATAATGTCTGCATGGACTGCAGGAGAATCTGACTTTTCTCTCTTTCCAAAATTGTATCCTGTCCTAGAGCTGGCAGGAAACCTCCTAGAGGAAAAAACTAAAGTACACATTTTTAATCTTAGCCTAGTACAATTCAGTACACAGCCACACAGTTATACTCTTCTCCAAATTGCAAATTTCTCATTATTTGGAAAGTGAAAATAAAATGATCTTTTGAAGTTCTTCTCAGAATCATAGTTGAGATGAACATGTGCCATTAACCTTTCAAAGCATAGGCTTTTTTATTGTTGCAGTAGGCTCAAACTATAAAATATTTTGTAAATCCCCAAATTGTCTGTATTCCCAACTTAGACAATTTAGTTCCCAAGCAATAGTCCAAGTCAATAAGGACAATCTGATAATTTTGATTCAAACCTGAACTCCAATATTGAATGTTTTGATGAGCCTCCCTTATCAAGAGCACATCAAATGTCGTTTTAATATTAGAATGGGCCTTTTCCTGAAGCAGAAAGACACTTTTATTGCTAAAGCTGTAAAATTGCTAGGTATAAAGCAGCAGAAGAAATATCCTGTTATAGTGTGGAAGGGGGTATACCAATAAGTACATGAAGTACAGTCTAGAAATTGTCAGTTGTGGATTTTAGATAGATAATAGACTGCTGATAGGCACTAAACTGCTGCTGGGAGAACTTCAAAGGAAACCTGTCATTTGATATTATGAATTAGGAGCGGTTTGAGTAAGACTGCTAGATGATCCACCTCAGCACTGGATTCCATCACTCCCTTTGCTTTTTATTTCACCTGTGGTGATGAAGAGAAAAGGAAGAAACAAGAGAACAGGAGGAAAAAGACATCTCTTGTTACTGTCATGTAAACTTTTCATTCTGAATCACAAAAAATCATCCTTGGTTTTCTTCCCTCTATACAGCTCAAGAGTGACATTTGGAGAACCCAACAAATCATCTGCACAAGTTTTCTTCAACCTTTCCCCTGATGAATGTAACATTTCAGGCTCTTGTTCTCAGCTGTACTACTTGGCTTTTCTAAATAAATAAGATGTCACATGCTTCTGGTTATGGCATAGCTAGCCATATTAAGCGATATTAGGCTAGTCCTCATAGGCAACACTCATTTTTTTTTTCAGCTTCAAATAGTGTTAGAGAAGACCATAGTGCTCAAACTGCAAACAGAAATAGTGTTGAGAGAAAGACTTATTTTATGGAGGACTCTGCCTTCAAAAACCCCACCTTAGCATGATATTTTCCAAAGTTCTAGTTTGATCCAAAGTAAAGCTACTCTGCTGCACCATCTAGTGACAATGAGAACTGCACTTCGGACAGCTGATCTAATTAAAATATTACCCCTTTCCTCCTGCCTTATCTCTTGTTATTTACAACCAGTGAAATCCCAGTGCCTTTGAAGCCCCAGGGACTTCCCGTTATATGCAATGAGCTGAGGATGTCATTAGCGCTCCCAAACCACTTCCAGTAATGCTGGAGGAAGAAAAAACTCTCCTAATTCCGGTGATTCTTACGTGCTGTCTTTCTGGCCATAGTATGACCCTCTGTGCAGAAATGAGGCTGAAGCAAAAAGTCCTGATGCAAATCTTCCTAAAATTCTGGTTGCTCAGATCCTAGGTTTTGCTTTGGGAGACTCCAAGGCTCATTAACTACAATTCATTTTACCCTGGCCATTATATTAGACGTGACACAAGTTTTAAACTAGGAAGCCTGTTGGTTTTATTGAACTCTCTTTACTGTCAAACTGAGACACACAAAATACTCTTGCTTGGATGGAGGTCTGCATATTTGTAACTTTGAAACTGCAGCTTTCTTATAATGCATAGTGCCCCTAGTTAGAGATAATAGCTTTTTTAGTACTTAATATTTGGCTTAGTTCAATGGAAAGTCCTTGACTGTCTGTGTTTTTTGTGTCTGAATGTTATTCCACAGAGCTGGATTCTCTAACTTTCTCTGGACATCACATCAGGACAGCTTTGACGATGACAGGGCCTTTGGGTAAACAGCTAGCTTTGTACAGTTTATATGGCCAATGTAATTTAATTAATGTATTTCACTACTAATTTTTCTCAGTTTATTGATTACAATAAACTTGTGATAAATATAGAATTTTTAAAATAATTGGTTCTACAAATTTCTCCAAGTGTGTAAGACACATTATTTGATAAATGACGGTTTCATGGTTTGCCTAGCACTAGAAGTGACATATGCTGGGGATTGGCTAGATGGCACTGGTGCATACTTATGTGTTACCACACAGATGCGACTGTTTATAATACGATACTTGTTGGTTGAATTTCCTGGGTTGTAATTGTTCAGCTGGAGCTTGATGGTGCTATTGCTCTGTCCTAATTATAGCACTGTATTGGTAAGGAAGAAGGACACTCATACTTAATTCTCCTTTAGTCTTTCAGCCTGAGTTCCCTTGTTTGTGAGCTGCATGTTTGCTACTGGGGGAAAGAAATCAACTACTCAGATACTACAAGCCCACTGCTTCAGTGCTGATGGTTTCTATGGCTTTTATACATTTCTAAAGAACCAAAACACTCTGCAGTTTTTGTCTCTGTATCATTTTTCCGCACCTGAAGAAAACCCGAGAGTAGACAGAGTAGCACTGTTGGCTCTGTGATGCTGTATGCATACCAGAAGGCAATAGTGAGTGCCCAAAAGTTCTCCCTTTTTTCTTCTAGGAATAGCAGTGAATTTTATCATAGTGATATCTTAAAGATATTCGTTCTCTCTACAACCCAAACCTCTCCCATAGTAGAAAGGAACAGATTTCCCAATTCAGAGACAATTAATCTATTAGCTAAAGCTTTACTGTGCCACTGTAGGAGCTTGTAATGATGTCTTAAGGGACTGATTAGAATAGTTGGCACTAAATTCATGCATCTGTCATGGCCAGGGAAAAGATGAGAATGTGTGTAACATCTGTAAGCAATGGTACCACCTATGCTGGGTGTCTCTCATTTCTCCCCCTCTTGGTCGCTTCTGTGACCCAGAAAAAGGGATTGCCTTTGTATGCATTAGTATGGCATTTGCTAAACTTTGTCCTGACTAGGGCCTCTGGGAACTAGAGGAGTATACATGAAAATATAATAAGTCATCATTCAAATTCAACATGTGGAGAAAATAGTTATAGCATAGCCTACATGAGTGATCACTGCTGAACGCAGATCTAACTGCACAGAAAACCATATTCAGGAGGAATCCTTAGACAGGCCTGCAAAATAATTCACTTTCTACTCCCCAAAATAACATTTGCACTGTTCCCATACACAAGAACTAAACTGAATTTTAAGGAGGTTGGAATTACAGTTCTGTGGGATATACCCCAAAACGAATGAAGTGAATTTGCATTAAGAATATGCCTGAGTGGGAGATGGAGGCAGAAACAGGTTCAGCTGCCAGCTTCCTGCTGCCGAAGGGAAGCACAGCTGCTTGGTCTATTGAGGCACATTATTTGGGTAACAGCAGTTTGGAAACGAGACACTCATTGACGTTGTAGCTATTGCATATTCAGGTCTTGGTGGCTACCATCCACGTGGTACCCCGGAGCCCCCCCTCACTCCCTGATTTGTAGCCAGTCGCTGAGCAGTGCTCTGAGGACTCTTAGGAAGTGATGTGCCCACTATGGCACATGACATGAGAGAGCAGGAAATTTCACAAAGAAAGTAACTCGACAACAGCACTGTCTGATCTCAAAATGAGCAGAGAAAATGCTAGTAAAATGGCAGCAAAGTAAATAGTTGCATATTTTAATATCTGCATTGGTCTGATATTCTCTGGGGTACAGCCTTATATAGTGCACCCACACAGCTATACTCCTCCATGCCCCCAGGTTCTGTATTTTGAACGTTGTAAAGTCTTTTCCTATCGTTTTGCCAAAGACAGGCTTACTTCATGAAGCTGTTTTAAGGGTCTCACTAGCTGTATTGTTTCTGTCTTTGCATTCCTCTCTGGGTTTCTCCAGCTGTAATAATTTTCAGGGCTGTTTACAATCTCCCCCCCATACCTCCTTCATTCAATATCTAGAGATCAATTCTTGCCTCCAGCCCATGATGCCAATTTCAATCTTCTGTTCTTTAGATTTTGAATAAGCATCTCTGCTTTTCCCCAATCTGTCCCTGCAACTTGGAGGACCCCATCCATAAGTTTCTGCAGAGGCGCTTCTGCAAAACTACCTCCTTTTGTCAATGAGGGAATTCATACAGGTGATAAAATATATGAGATAAACCCTCCCCCCAAACCCATGATTTATGAAAGTGATAAAGGAGAAAATGAACTTAAAAGATACTGTATGTAACTGTACTGTAACAGACCTGAAATCTAATCAACAAAGTCATTATCTGGGACACTACTGTTATGATTCTGCCAGTCCATATACTGCATTATTATGAAACAATGACTTGTTGGTAGGCTGAAAAAACTAGCTGGTATCTACTTTTAAAAAAAAGTGTAAATCTAGTCTACTTCTGGTAACTTAAACAGAGAAAGCATGGTGACTCATACAACATTGCATCTCACAGGACTCTCCTGGATGTGACAAAAACCTACGGCTTAACCCTTTAATTGGCTTTGTTGTTGGATTAACATCAGTACATCAGTCTGACTCACCAGGTTGTGTGAATGGAGGAAAGTAAAAAAAATGCAGTCTCTCTCTGCAGCAGGAAGAACTATTTCCTTCAACCAGAAGGGATCAAGAGTTACCAAAGAATGAATTTCTAAAAGGAACAGTTATCTTCAAAAGTTATTATACAAATACAAAGGTTGGAGGACACACTGCTTGTACATATAGGGATTTTCAGGAGCCTAATTATGAAAATACAATATTATTACATGCAGAGTAAAAGTATGCGAAACATGACTGTTCATAACCACAGATCCTTCAGATCCTGTGTAAAAATCTCCAAAGTGTAAAACTTCTTGCAATCAATGCAAACATATTTTTCACGTTATGGACTTCTATTTTGTGTTAGAAGATGATGTCATAAATCTGGGAAGTCAGTCCAAGATTCGTTGATAATTATAGTACATTATATATCCATGGGAGAGACACCAACCCAGTATAAAGATTACTTAAGATGTCTGCTGTGGTACATGGATATTGCCAAGGGCTATACTAGATGGATAAAATTTTCTTTTGGGGGGCCTGTGATCTTAAAGGGAGGCATAAACCCAATCCAGAGCATGCTGCAGCACTCACTCAGACATGCAGATTGGCAGATGTGATCGCTTTATATTCTTTACTGGGACTTACCTCAAGAAGTGCCAAATTTGTTCTAAACTATGCAACAGTTGTGGAAACCCTGCAGGCATTATTACATGATAACTTTAGTTTTTTTGGACAACTGTTTCAAAGTCTTGTTTTCAACCAGTTCAAGAGCTGGACTGTTAGAAATTAGCACTTCCTTTGCACAATCCCCTTTGTAACTGTAGATGCTTCTTCACACTGTGTCTTAGATGCAGTGCTCTGATGCATGAAATGAAGTCTGAAAGAACAATCACATTAGTATTAAGAACAATAAAATCAAAGTTTTGTCATTAAAAAGAAATCCTTTGCTTCTGTCTCAGCCACTGCAGATGTACTGTATTTCAAAATTCATTGTCTCTTAACGGCAATATCATTGTCAACAAATCTCAATGTGCAGCACCTTAAAATACTTCTGTAGACCTCTTGTGCATTCCTTCTAATTGATAATTCTTAGGGAGATTATCCTGAAACAATTGGTTGTACAAAAACTCTAAACTGCGTATACAAAGAAATTCAAAGTGTCAAGATGTACTCTCTGTTGCCAAGAATATACTCCTTCCTAATGATGTCTGGATGTGTTGAAATCTTTTGTTTTATATCCTAACCAACACATATGTTCTGTGTCATTTGGGGTTAAAGTAAACCTGACGCTTGAAAGTTGCTATATTTCTACCAGCAAGATGGGTATGCCAAACTCCTCTTCTTAAGCCATAGAAAAAGAGAGACCAAGTCTTCCTTTGTCACAGGCACAGGAACCATTCTATCTGGAAACAGACTTTCCCCTGCAGAGAATACCTAATTCCTTTCACATTCCACTGCCCATGTAGAGGTGCATGTTCTGGCCTTCACCACCCCTCCTCTTCCCTGGAGCAACCATTCAGCCCTGCTGATGTCCTTGTCCTTCACACCTCACATATCTTTGCCTGCGCAATTTACTGTTGGGTAAAAGTATCTGCTGCATTACGCATGCTGATTTCTTCTGCCATCTCCAGGAGAGGATGTCCATTCCCTTTGGTCTCAGCAAACACTTCAGAGAGGTGTTTCTCTGGGGTTCCTGCTCAGTCCATAATATCCTTCATGCTTGCACCAGGCACAGCACACCCACTGTGATGACTGAGGGCGTAAGTGTCTCACATCCCCGCTGGAGTCTGCAGTCTGATTGCTAAACTGCTTCCACAACCCTCTAAATGTCCCCTCCTACAGTTTGTTCCACCTTAGAATATTGCTGCATTTAATCAACATTTCATTCCTCCTGTACCTGTGTATCCATCAATCCTTCAGTAGCTACATACTCATTTTGAATTACCTTAGAATTCATCAGGTAGCTAAGATGAACTCTAGCTGTAAAAGGTGATGTCTTAGTCTACTTCAATGCCTATTTTGCGTAGCCCTGCATTTAAGTTGCACAGTCCTCTGGATTGTCCTTCTCATCTCTGCTAAAAACTTCAGAGTGAAAGAGGTTTCTGACTGTGATTTTGCCTTGTGCCTCCTGCAGAGAACCCAGCTGCCATAATCTGTTCTCCATGCCACTTCCCAATCCCACAGTACAGATGCCATGCTGGCGACACAGGAATGAAAAAGTAACCAAGCAATCTGAACCTATTTAAATATAACCACCCTTTAAATAGAAAAGATGTAGTAAGTTCCCATATTGTATGTTCTCCTGGCTTTAGGGCTTGGCTAATGGATTCTGACACAAACTGCAACTCTCAACTGAAAAAAATTCTGTTTATTTAGCATGGATGGAGCAGCCTTATGAGAATAACTATTACAGGTTATAACATCACTGATATTGGTTGATCCTTGTCATTTCGTCACACACCTCTCACCGCTACGAGATGGGACATTGCCATTTTGTTGGCAATGTCCCATCTTGTAGCGAACCATCCCCCGAGGTCCAATTTCCTACTGGATGGGAGAAGTCTGTGCCGGGACAATATTTCATTCCCCATTATTCTGTTCAAAAGAGGAACATTTTAGTTTGTTTCACTTCTCCTATTCCAAGCACTGCACACAGCAAAAGGACTAAAATACTGAGCAGTGATTTGTCCCAAATGAAGTAGCACACAGTGAAGGAAATAGTGTGATTCTCTTTAACGCTGTGATCCCAGATACCTACTGACTTAAAGTACAAGCTGTTAAAGACTGTCTGGTCGTTAATTTGTTCTGGGTTACTTCTAGAACATTTTCCTCAGGGAGAGAAAATAATGGTGCCCATGTCACATTATAACAACCTAGAAAAAAAAAATAATAATAAAAAATCCCTGGGTAGTTTGGGCTTCTGGGTATTTTTTTTTTTTTTTTTTGTAAGCTGGAATCCTATATGCCTACCTGAGGTGTTACAGCTCATCTTGCTTTTTGCTATGTCTTTTCCCTGACAAAAGAGCACTGCGATTCTGGCTGCGAAGTGCAGCTGTTGGGAAGTCAACCCTCTAGTGGCCAGATCCAGCAGGGAGCTTCCAGCAAATTACACAAAAGCAAATCTCTGCAGGTTTTTTTTTGTTTGTTTGTTTTTCTGGCAATAAAAAAAAAAAGTCACATTCGTGTTTAAATGCAGTGCTACCTAAATTAAGATAATGGGGGAAATACAGTATTGTTTAGTTTCCCAGTCATGAAAGTATTGTAAACATTAGAGTTGGATTGATGCACTTCTTGATGACTTGAAGTGGTTTTCATAAATGAAGTCCAAATATGTAATAGCTGCTCTCAATTTTCTATGAGAAGATTTATTCAAAAATAAATTTAGCTAAGGGGAAAAAAGAGACAGATTTGAAAGCTGAATTATTGCCAAGAACTCAAACATTGAAGCAGCCAGTCTCTTTTGAGACAGCTGCAACATTTCATGGTGTAAAGTCAGCGAATTTCCACAGGCCCTGCTGCCAGAGACCACAAAATGGTTTCAAACAACGGCTCACTTCATGATATTTTTGTTTTTTAAAAAAAAGTGTCCTTGTGCTGCTGAGTGGGCAGTGTGCACTAAGTTAGCGGATTAATGAAAATGTTTCACTGGCACAAGATTTTGATTGCCCCAGTGCAAAATTGCTTGCAGATTGGAAAACAGCATGTTTCATTTCAAACTCATTCTCTTCCCATACATTAGCACTTGTCAATGTAGCCATTAAGCACAGTCAGTGCAGAAATTTAATTACGAAACCATTTATTTTATTGAAAGAAAAATAAACCCAAGCTACCTCAAATGCATTAGGTGGGTTCAAAACATGTTCGGCTGATAACACCCAAGGGTAGAGAGGCTGCTGTAAGAATAATGTTCCTTTCATGTGTGGTGGGGACTCAATATTAGAAACAGCTGCCTATAAGTCATTCGTTATTTAAGTTCTATTATGAATTAAAGAACAACTGATTTAATGAAGGAACTTTTTATATCTGAAGTTACTCAGCTGTGGTATTCATTCTGTCTTCCTTTAAGAAAGAGGTTAAATTTTAAATGCTAAGTAGGTGAACAGAATGCTACTTTTTATTAAATGCTTTTTTTTTTTGCTCATGTTAGCCTTTTGTTTTCCTAATGCTTGAAGAATGTAAGGTCTGTGGTGTTAAAGGAAGTAACAAAAATGTGCTAAACACATCAAAAAGTAGAAAATCTGTATCTTATTTATGCCACAGAGTTCTACGCTCTGCATGTCTTATAGACATTTGGAAAGGCCCAAGAATAAGGATCTCTAATGAAATGATAGATGTGGGTCAAGCAGCACTCTGATGTCATGGTACATATTGCCTCTGTCTTACTACTAATGAGCTGCCAATAACAGGTCTGTTTTACTGTTCTGCTTGAAGAAGAAAAAAAGGAGTTATAACCTTAGTGGTTTGGACTGATTTGTCAATTTAAAGCACTTTTTTTCCTGTCTGAGATATCTACCCACAATTTCTTGCAGACATACACTCATGTAGTCTACCCGGCTGAAGAGACCGAAGCAGGGAGATGTGCATGTTCAGCAGCACCCTGGGATGGATGGTAGTCAGACAGACCACTGCCGCTCCAGGGAAAACCACACTGCAGAGAGAAAGTTTAATGGTGGACAGGACGTTTGCTACAAGGAGAGTGGCTCTGTCTAACATAATGCTTCCTCCTCACCACTATCCTGTGGCCAAGCCACCAATATGTGTGTGTGTGTGCGCGCGCCCATGCGCAGGGGTGGGAGGAGGCGGTGGGGTCCTCCCTACATCCCAGACAGCCAGTGCCTTACATGTGAGTTTGATCACCCCCTGCCTTAAGCAGGTATGGAAGCAGATGTTGTTAATGAATAAAAAGGTATTTGATACAGCCATAATACTTCATGTAACGTCTTCCTATGCTAGCCAAGATTATCATGTCATGTTCAGTAGCATTGCCTTTCATAACAGCATTAACAATTAAGTGCACACCTTTGTTTTAGATCGTTTCCCTAAAAACACCTGTTTTCACTTTTTCTGAGTTTACCATAAAGCAGAATACCCTAGATTTTTCTGTTGACTTTTGAAGTGTTTATTTAGCTTTATCCATGCCTCCCTTCTCTCTACCAGCAGAAGTGCCAACCAGTGGGACACGTTTCTCAGCAACTAATGGGACACACGAACCTCCTCACCTGCACCCCACACTGCGGCACCACAGATCATCCCGGAGAAAACAGCATGGCAAGAACACTGTCAGGCCTGCCCGGACAGGGATCGGTCATCCTCACCAGGGAGGGCTCCTCCAACACTTTTCCATCCTGCCCTGTCCCACAGCCTGGCAGAAGGAAGGTGCTAGAGTCACTGATACTACAAGCGGAGGTTATGTATCCCCTCTACATCCGATTCTATTTTACATTTAGGAAAGCTCTGTAATGAAGCAGACACTGCACCCATTCACAGACACAACGGGACACAAACCACCAAGCAGATAAGAGTGCAGCACACTCCAAGAGGGACATTTCATGCCTGAATTAGGGTATTCTTTGTCCCTGAATTTTACATTTGTTAGTCAGATAAGTTTTCTCTCTCCAGTTCTCCAAGAGAATTGGCACACAAAATACTCTCAAAAGCTAGTTAATCTTAGACTTGCATTTCTGTCCCATTATCATAAATGCATATATCAGGGTGGAAGAAAAAAAAACCACAAAAAAGTATGAACCAACCAACCCCCGAGTTTTGTTTCTGAGTTGAAATCTAGTTGCAAGGGAGGCAACGGGGGAAACAAATTCTGTTAAAAGATATGCGGGGGATGAGCTTGAGGGAAAGCTAGTGCTGGGTTACCACAGGGATCTTCCCTGGAGGTTAGTAAACACGCCACATGTTGGAGCCCTTCTGGAGCATCACATCTCACTTCATAAAACTGCCCACCAGCACCATCCTCCTCCTTCCCACAGGTCCAGCCCCAGGGAGAGTCTGGTGGGCTCAGCTCTCCCATTTGGTAGCTCCCAAGTACATCCTGCTGTGACAGTTCTCTTGTTTTTGTTTTTTTTTTGTTCGTTGTGGTTTTTTTTTTTTATTTTGATAAAAAATGTTCCCAAGAGTTGTTTAAATATTAACTTGAAATGCTGCTGAAAAGGAGGCTGTAGCACAGGATGCCACAAAGGAGAGGTGCAAAATACAAACAAATAAGCAAAACAAATGCCTCTTCTGAGGAGAACCATCACCTGCAGAGGTTTCATCTTCATGGACTAATAGAGGTTTTTAGACTAAAAAAATGGTCTCCTGGAAGTGTGAGGTGAAAGACAGATGGAGAATAATTGGACTGTGTATCATTAACACAAAATAATTTCTCTGGAATGGGGTAATTTAGTCCATTCCCCAACTTCATAGTACCTCTTCATTTTAATTTTTTATGAACCATTCCAAATAAAGCCCTGTCTAGACAAACCTTTTGTTAGTCATCTCTACAATGAAAAGGTACAGAAGCTTTCCTTCTTAAAGTCTACATGTATTTCTTTCCCAATATTCCTAGGCACAAACATCTGCCCATTTTAGGGATTTATAAATTTTTTATTACTAGTGTCTGAACTTCTCACAAGCTTTAACACAAACTTATGGTGCACCTCTGAGGTAGTGAAATCTTATTCCCATTTTACAGATGAAGAGAGAAAGAAGGTAAAATGAGATTCTATGATTTTCCCAGATCTGGAAGTCTACAGAAAAGTCTGAGGCTGCACTAGGCTCCCTGGACTATCTTTTATCTCTGTCAGCTCAAAAGAGATTTGGAATAGGAGTTATTCCAGATTTACAAGAGGAGCAGCCTCTGTTATCCTAAATTTGGATATTCCCTGTGGTACTGTAGCTCCTGCCTTCAATCCTTATTCAAGACACAAAACAGAAAAGTAAGCTCCCTATTGAGAGTCATTACAGTAACTCAAAGTACACTGAAGTAGGGCACACTTTTTCATGTACTGACATACCCTGTTCTACAGCTCCACTTGCCTCTACCCTACAATGTTTTTTAATGTTTTTTTTAAACGCAATGTGAGAAGCAATATAGATAGAGAAAATCCAGAGAAGAAAAGTTGCAAAGACTTTTTCAGTCCGCTAAAGGAAACAAAGTACAATAAAACAAAACTGAGCATAAGCAAATATGTAATGTGCATGTGTCTACAGTAACTGGACACCTTAGGATCTGATTTTTCAGTCCAAGGAAAAATAATCTGTTTTCTCTTAGTGCAGTAAGGAATAAGACAAACAAACACAATAATTGTAATAATTGTTAAAGTAGAGCAGAAAAATGGGAAGAATTGCCATGGTAGGAAAAACATCTTCTCTGCCAGCATTCAGGGAAAAAGCTACTAGGAAGACAGAGTACTGGGGAGCTGATCCATTGCAGACACCACCCGCAGCCACCCGTGCCTTCACACAAAACCCAAGTGTAGTTAAGCCCAGCTGCTTAGCCTGCATAAGAGATATGAGCCTTGCCAGAGCAGACCATCTTAGGGCACAGACCTCAGCCAGAAGAAGTGGATGCCCCACCAACAGGGGATGTGGAGGATTCACCAAACTGTGGTGAAGTAACTGCACCCTCAGCTTCAGCTTGTGTGTCATTAAAATGATCACTCTGACCTGTCTCAAGATCAAGGCCGGGGATGTCAGCTCCATAATGTTTACCTCACTAGCATCTGACAAAATAAATTTAATGCCTAAATCCACCATGCCCCACAAATAGTTAACCTTGGAGAAGAACCCCCCAGACAATACAAGGAAAAACTGCCCACTGTGTGGGCACAAACTTCAACGTACCACCTTCGGCAATATGTACAATGCTGCATCTTTAAAACACTTCATCCAGCTGAAAAAAAAATAATTTCGAGACAGCGTGAGTGTAAACATATTCCCATAACACATGAGGTAGGGACAAGCACACAAGTACTTGATTACATGAGCTTCACAGCTCACTGGGTGTCATTCCGAAAAGCATGTCACCGCCACTGGCAATGGATTTTGAAAACAACTGTATTTTGCATCTTGGAGTTTAACAGGATCACACAGCCACCAACAAAGTACCTAAGACTAAAGACTTAGCTCTTCAGATCTTGTGCTTGGTTATATTGTCAGTGACAGGAGTGACAATGTTGCTAGGATGGTGTTAGACAGCAAATTCACACACAGATCTGACTTGTCAAATCAGCTGTCTCAAGTTTTCCACATCTTTTTTTTTCATACTAAACATGTTCCACTCGAGGTTTGTAAAGTTTTAATTATTTCAGTAATTCCAGAAGAGCAAGTACAGGATTAGAAAATATATTGTGTCTTGCAAGAAAAACAGAAACCACTTGCCACCTCCATGCTGAGATGTAGGTACAGAAGAGGTGTTTATAGCAGCTAAAAATCTCAGGAGGCAAAGAAAGTGGCCTCTTTGTGCCACTGGGAATTTGGCTGCAATACCATCAGGCTTTACTCCTACCTGCATATCACTATTAGATGTGAGAAACTGCTGCACCGGGGGCTGTATTAATGCATAGTAAGACAGAATCCCATATCTCAAAGAATGCAAATTTTGAAAGAAAAAGGATGAGGAAAGAATCAAAGCACAGAGAGGTAAATTAATTGGCCTGAGTTCAGTGGCAGAGTCAGAAACAAACCCCAGATTTCTCTTCTCCAGTGTTAATTTTTCTGAAGTAGGCTATTCTCCTATCCAGGCCCATTCGAGGGCTAAAACTGAACTGTGCAGAGGAGCTGTCCTTTAGCCAGAGATAAGGGAAAAAGTTAGAATTTAACCATGAACAAAATTACTGCTCTAGAGTTGTTTTAGTCTACTATCAAAATTAAAAAAATACTTTGGTAACTTTTATATTAATTTAAATAGCATCTGAGTTTGTCCTTACCTGTGTACTTGCAAAATTGTTGCTGGAAAATAATCAAGATCAGAAGAAGACTAACCTAAATTTGTACATTTTTATCCCAAAGACCCATTCTGGCCTATCAGCAGCACTATATCAATTCAAACAAGAGAACTAGGGCAAATGCACACTAGTGACTTCTACGGATAAAAGCATATTAGCAAGGAGTGTAAAGTGATGTGATATCATCTTGGCCATTCCTGATGCTTCCTAGGAGGGAAACAATAAGGCCTGCCCTTATTGTCTCCCACAGAAATGTAGGGAGCATTGTTGTTCCTATCACCTGCCCTGGCTGACAACCCATGAAGCTGCTGGACTATAGGACGGGGCATATGCAATAATGTCTCAGCATAGGTTTGTCCGGCACAGATGGGACAATCCAGGCGGACATCCTCTTGGTTCTAACAACCTGCGAATAACTTTCAGTATCCAAACATATGAATCTGTTTTTGCAGTGCTCAGCTCTGGGATGTTTTGGCTTCAAATGGGCAGAGACTCACTTTGATGCCCATGTGAGGGAGAAGAAAGAGGGAATTGAAGAGTCTGAGGAAGCAGCATGGTATGTTGGGTTGATTCTTACTCAATAGCCCACATTTCCTTGCTGTGGCAATCCAAGGGCTATGAAACTGCACACACACTTGCACACACCTCTGTCTAAAAGATTTATTTTGGTTGCTAATATTTCTTCTCTTACCCACAGTGTGTTCTGTTTTGATCTTGATTTTGGGCCCAGATGGGAATTCAAACATACTATTAGAGCATATCTTCCCAAACACTGTTGTACTAACATCGGTTTCTACCCTACGAATGGGAAAAATATAAACCCTGAATCATCTTTCCACCATACGAGTCAGAAGCACATCCTTTTAAAATATAGAATGAAGAATATAGCTGGCTTTGTTCATTGCTCTTCTTTCTAGGCTGTGAGGCATTATTGTCCATTTAAAATATGTGGATGTTAAGAATGAAAAAAAGATTAAATCATGTATTGGAAATCACAGCGTCTTTTTCTTCCTAGCAGCTGTATAGCAAGTTAACACTTCAGTTTTTCTAAAAGGCTGTCTGCATTTATCAGTAGTCTTTGGCTAAATTGTGACTGAAAAACTAGGTTAAAAAAGAACAACCTCTGCAGAAATGAAAACAGTGTTTGCAATAATTGCCTAATGATGTTTTTTTCTACTTTTGTGCTAGAACTGTAGTTTGGATTATACAAATGATTTACAGGGGGGGTAGTAAATTGTCATTCTCTCTATGGATTTACAAGATCAATCTTGGTAATTTGTTAGTTACAGTGTATGTAATGTGATATTATTGCTCATGTTACACAAGAGGATTACATGGCTTACTAAATAAAGCAGTGGTCTTTACATCAGGGACCATACTTCCTTCCAGACTGATGCCTAGACAAGTGAAATTAGATTGGTGATCTCAGCCTTAGGACCATCTCTGGTGAATATAGACTGAGATCCCCAAATGACTAAACACAACAGAGCCAATCACTCATCTCTGTATGCTTGCCCCTAGCACCTGGATTCCAGAGTCTTATATGTTTTTTATTCATCAGCTGTTGAAACACACTGATGTGTGGTTTTTCAGTGAAAGATTTACCAAGTCCCAAATTTGTACCTACACTCCTGGTAGTTTATTAGGGGCCTGTGAAATTCTATTCAGGTTGTATAAGGGCACATTCAACTGCTCTGTTTAACAGGCTTCATATTTTGCAGTTTGAAAATCCATCCATATTTCATCTTTGACTTTCAGGGGAGGTGATATTGTTATTGCTGTGTTAGATGGTTGATATAAATCAGAGAGAATAGAAAGAAGAAAGAGCTATTAAAATTTGCAGTTTTGTTTGAATTCAATTTTGTTCTTTATAACGTTATTGCTCTTGGAAGTCCTTGCTTTATTTTGCTGCTCAGCCTAAAATCCTTTTTATTTAGTTTTGCCTCTCACAGATTAAATCCTTTTCCTGTGTCCATGAAGTGTGCCCTTTTTTATTATTTGCAGACAGCTATCTGTTCATAGATGTCTTATCTCTCCTTCCCATGATTAATTTTAACACTGTTTTCTGAGCTCTGGCTAACATTTCAATACATTTCAGGTGAAATGGGTCCTACGATCCCAGATGTAGCTGATTAAAAGAGAATGATATCTTAACCAGCTAGGATCAAATTGTTAATGTTTATCTTCCCTTGATTATTTTCCCCATTCTAAAACTTTTGAATAAATTTTGTATTGATTAAAAGAGCTGCACTGACAGCTTTAAGCCTGCTAGTCTCTGTTTATCCACAGAAGGGTAAAGCTCAGCATTGCTCTGTCAGTCTAGATAAAGCCCTGACCATGAAAGACCATATCTGTGGCTGAAAGACTTGTATTTAAATGAAGTCAGCCTAGCCATAGACCCCTTAACATTGGTAATTTTTAATAACCCTCAAGCATCTACCAATGAAATGAATAATGCTCAGATCTTCAAAAATACTTGGGTACTCAAAGACATGGTGCACATTTACAATAAGGGCTGTCACCGTAAGGTCACTCTAAATCACACACCCACCAACCATTTCTACAGCAAGCCTCTTAGACTGACTCCCAGCATTAAGCCTGCGTAAGCCTAAGAGCCTGGAGAGGTCCCTGTGCTGAGGCCAAGCCCACCCCTGCTCTTGTATCCTCTCTTCCACCTGCAGCATAGTACATGGAAACATTGGAAGTGCATTGGTACCAGTCTCACAAAATCCCTCTTCCTGATTCAGGACTTGTCCCTGCTTCACCTTCTGAAACTTTTTTGTGGGCCAAACCTGGAAGGGCAGATAAGTAGTCCATCCACTAGTGCCAAAGGCTCTCCCATTTAGCAGCCATACCTGCCTCAGACTACTTGAGGACACTCTTTGGTGAAAACTCTAATAATAAACAGGCTCTAAAGCCAAGCAGTGGAAATCTGGGATGTGATTCGTTTGTTACATTCACTTGAAAAAAGACTCTACTCCATTCTGTGCAGCCTTTTTTGGTTCATGCACATTTCTGAAGAATTCTGCTCCATGGCACAAACGAAATAATAAATAAATAAATAATAAAGCCACCCCCCCCCCAGTGTATCTTAAGGCTCTACTGAGAGAGGCAACAAGAGTACCACTTCCCTGAGTAATTGCGCTTTTCTTATGAGACAGCTGAACTATCAGGAAAGGAGCTGTGACTGCCTACTCGTTTTAAGCAGACAATGTCTGTAAATCACTAATTTCTGGTTACCGTTGACCAAGACTACTTGAACAAGTAACCTATGGCTCCAAGTATCTGCATCCCATTACCAAGCTCCAAAAGCCACTTAGTCGCTTCAGTGCCAATACTGCAGCTGCTGTGCAATGCGGCACAGACGGCTCTAACGTGTAGTTTCAGCAGCCTTGGTTTGGCTTTGCACTTTGCAAGGACACAGGCATGCTAATAGGCGAGGGATGGGTAATTTGAGGGATGTTTTCTGCACTTTTTGTTGCTGCTAAAATAGAACAAAACCTTGCTGTAGTTTAGATCAGCAGAGGCAATACCAGCCTGTCAGGCAGAGGAGGCATGTGGTTGGGTCATAGCTTAGGAGCTGTGCTGGTTCATGGTGGCTACAAAGCATGTCCCCATATCAGCCAGCACACAAGGGGCAGAGGCCTGAATCTGGAAAGAAGCTGAGGAGCAGTTGGAGATCTGAGACTACACAACATAACCCTGAACCAAAGGAGATGATGCGATCCTAGTGTTGCCCCACTTCCCTCCTGACCCCACCTGGAGATCATCTCCAGAAAGGGGCAGCCCAGGCGTAGGGCTAGCACCCATGGGTGGCTGCTCAGAAAGTCTCTTGGAGGGGGCATCAGCTACACCATGCAGAGTCCCGCTGTCCCCATCACGCAGCAGTCGGGGCTCAGAGGCAGCGGAGCCGAACCCCTCTTAGACACCACCAAGGCTATCGGTGACCCCCAAATAAAACAAATGTGGGGGAGAGAGGGGGTAGGATAGAAACCCACTTCCCAAAGGAATCAACTAAGGTCTGACAGAAGCAATTTCCCACTACTTATCGCAGACAGAGATCCCATGTGTGTCAGACAGATAGCAAGCAGAGGAGGAGCAAGGCCATTCTCCTAAAATCAGTGCTGTAAAAGGATTATTGCTTTATGCAGAAGAGATGTGGGAGTGAGAGCGACAGAGATCAGGAGTTCTGCTCTTTGAGATTTTTATAAGGGAGCAACGAGCCTGTGAAATTACTGGACTGAAGCTCATAACAGAACTTATAAATGCATTGTCAGTGTAGTTGCCTCCATTCCCAGATTTTTAGCTCTAGTTCAGTTTCCCCCCCTGTTCAGAGGTACAAATGCCTCTGGGTTTCTGGAAGTGACTAGAACAGAACTGACTTGCTAGTTTTTACCCTAAGAAACTGTTGGTAGCCTACAGGTAGAAATCAAAAGCGTGTCAGTTGAGATTTGGGTAAAGTAAGACTTGTACAGCATTAAGGCAGTTTAAGCACTCAGATCTGTAAATTAGCCTGGTCTTTGTACTTTTCTTGCTTTACCAAAAAATCTAGAGTGAAACTTGCCATTGTGGGTTATTTCACCATCAATCAGACAGACAAATGAGGCTTTGGGCACACCCCTTCGGGGTTTTTTTTTAAATGGTTTCAAAGACTTCTGCAGAGAATGAGGTGGCAGCTACTGATCATTTAGAAATCATTAATAATAAACAGTGTTAAGAAAGTCAGTTCAAATTAGTTGATAAAGAACAAAATATGCAATTTTTTTTTCTGTGGAGAATTGGTGATTAAGATCACAGGATATTTTCCCCTCACAGGAGGGGAAACATACGTCAGACCCCAGCCAGTATTATTTAAATAATATTATGTTATTATCGTGATTATGAATTGTTCAGGGAAGTTTACTTACCATGAAATTATCTACAACTTTGGCTTTTGATAATTACTTAGTGAAAATTTCTGCATTATAAGGCTTGGTTCAATTTTCTGACAAACTGCAGCTCATGATCAAACTCAATTTATATTATATAAATTGACAGAAGTTCTCCATTGCTTCCACACAGGACATAAAGAAGCCGATGTCTCCAAGGTGGCAGAAATGCTTCTAACAGTGACAACAAGACATCTCCAAAGACTCTTTTTTCCTGCAGAAAAACAGGTTGCTGATGCTAGGCAGGTGGGATGGGAAGATCTTTCCCTCCAATGCACTTTCTCCTGAAGGCATCAGCAATCATTTTAGTCCATGTGCCTCAGGAGACTGACACAAAGTCTTTTAAGCCAAGGGGAGGGTTTTCATTAACATCAGCAGGCATTTGCTGAGGAGCCAAAAGGCTATGTGAATTAAATCAGTGAATCAGAAATGGAGGATGGATCCAGGCCCGGGATGGACT